>NW_011369951.1:5946908-5970993 GCF_000735185.1 Notothenia coriiceps
CACCGGAATAAGTTCCCTGAGAGAAGATTACTCAAATGAGCCGCTGATGTCACTTCTTCTTCTTCTGCTTTGGGTTTACTGACGGGCCGCAAACAACTTCACGGTGTATACTGCCACCCGAAGTCCCCGGAGTTGGGGACTGGCTTCANCTGTAATCAATACTCTAAAAAATACTTCTCGGCTCGTTTGGTTTCCGGATGTTGTCACATGCTAAATGCTAACCGTAGATGAAGGATTTTCAGAATAAAAGTTTAACTGCTTGTGCACAAGAATTTCTGGTTTTTCAGTATAAAAGAGCATTAAAACTGACGGCATGTTTAAACTACATTTCCCCATTAAAACATTGATTTTAATTTCTAACAGTATACAATAAGGATTATGGTTTGCTGAGTTGACTAATATATTACAGACATATGGTCCTGTTTGACTGCTGGAACCTTTCAGCAACCTTTTTCAGAAACTCAGTAACTTTCCCAACAGTTGGGACAGTCAAATTCAGGTACAGTGTATACTCAAAAGACGGTCATTAATGTGTCATACCTTAAACTGTGGTCTGAAGACATGATTTGCACTTTATTGTTTTTAAATCCTTATGCACAAATGCACTAATTGAACATTAAGAGGCTGTCTCTGAGATGTATTCCTGCGGCGTCTTCGTTCCTGAGGCTAGGGCTGCTCGATTATGGCAAAAATCATAATCACGATTATTTTGGTCAATAATTGATATCACGATTATTAAATACATTGATTATTCATTGGCTTTGAAAACATCCATTTATTGAACTTTAAAACAAATACAAATAATTATTTGAACAGTATATTTTTAACTGTTGATTACCCTGAACGTATAATCCAACTGAAAAACCAATACAAAAATAAATGATACATTTATATTTACGTTTAATTAAATAATAAATACCAATAAACAAGATCAACACATATTTTCGAGCGCACTTCAACAAGCTACTAAGCATATATAAATATGATAAATACAAATAAATTAGACTAAAATAATTAGATCAAATATGTTGTAGTGCACTGTCACAACCTAGCAAAGCTAAATAATCGTTTTTTTCGATTAAGTTGTTTTCGTAATTGTGGCAGGCCAAAATCGTAATTGCGATTAAAATACGATTAATTGCACAGCCCTACCTGCCCCTCCTCTAATAGAGGGCATCAAGCCGTGCATTCATTTGATCTTCCTTTCACTCAATGCAGAGTTTCTGCGTGTCAGTGGGCTTACAGTGAGGTATCGCAGGACATGTCTGAACGAACAACCCGGCCTCTGTTCAGCTGAAGGGGATTCCCTTACACTCAGGAGTAATAGATCATAAGATCAGGTGGCCGTGTTTTGACATTAGAAAGGAGATGTTGGAAAAGTGAGAAGGACTCATTGTTTGCAGCGCTTAAAGATTGAATGAAGGTAGTAAGTGTACTGTAGCATCGGATTACTCGGCTCTCGTGGGGTTCAGAAGGAAGGCTGTGACCAGTGTGTGAGGAGGATAATTGAAATATGTCCGTAAAAGGTTTTAAAAATAATCACGTGATTTATGGTACTTTCTGTGTCCTTCACAGCTTTTGTTTATCATGCAAGAATAACAATGATCTCAAACTCCTCCAGAAAAACAGCTCTGACCTTGCTTGCATAATGACTCATACAGAGAAACGACAAAACTCAATTGAAATTGATCTTTGTGCAGAATCATTCTGTAGGATTCTCTTCATGAATATTGCAAACTAACTGAGGATTGTTTTTCCTTCAGAACTGACAATACTCTGGCGTCAGTGTGAAAGTGTAAATGTAATGTATGTAATTAGACGTAATGCGTGTTTAAGAGCATCCCAGGTTTCAAATGTAGACCCCTCAGTTAGGTGTGGGCAATATAAAGGGAATAATCAAATACCTCGATATTCAGATATCGGAAAATCGGCTTATGCAAAAAAATTGTATACATTGAGATTTTTGTATAAATAACTTATAGTAATGTTTACTTATTGACTAAGTGGGCAAATGCAAATAAGAGAAAAGCTAAATCTGGTAAATTCCGGAAATTGCATCACTTTGATGTAATGCATCCTTTAACACCAGGCAATGACGATACACAAAAAACAAAGACTATATCAATGGTATGGATAGAACATCGCTACAATACCAGGACTTACCCACAGCTATAACAAACCTATTGGTCTAATTAATAAACGTTTTTCAAGAACTATTCCACAAAACTGAACTGGACTGCTGCATCCCCTTTCGTGGTCCTCCACATTCCTCCATACGCTTCATTTAAAGCAGTCCAGTCTTATCACACAGACCCAGCTTTGGGAATGTCCCTCTCTCATTATGCTGGAATGTATATGTGACGTCAAAGCAGACTTTTAGTGCATGTGAGGAATGCTGATCAATCCCGTTCACACTCCTGACCCACTTCAGGATGAAGCTGTAGCGGTTGTAAAGACGCAGTTCCTCTCTGGTGTGTTTTGTGGTGAGGGTCGGAGAGTCTCCTCATTCTGCTTTGTTTCTGCTAAAGTTCAGACCTTAAACAAACTGAGGCTCCTTTGTGCTTCCAGCCGTCAGCAGAAACTAGACTTGGTTTAATCAGTGTAAATAAGGAACCGACATTATCAGCCCAGCTTCCCGGTATGCCTAGCTGACTCATGCACTGATGCAACAAGCAGCAAGCTCCGACTTAATGGTTTTATCTCACAGACACATTTGACTCAATGTTTAGCACTGCTGCTCATCAGTGTTCGAACATTGTTTTCTGTAAAGAAACGCTGTCGTAAAACAATGCTTGTCTATGTTTATCTAACGACTCTGTATAACTGGCACATATTTTCAGGAATGAATGCCCTGAAGGACAAAGCTCCTGCACAGGGAGTGGTAATAAAGGAACTTGTGAAAACAAAAACTTCCCCAAGAAGAAACTGCAATATATTATTATATGAATGTAGAGTAATTTACAAAAGACAGCTATACAAACTTTTAACCACCGTAGATAATAAAACAGTGATTTATCATGGCAACAGTACTTGCTACAGTTAAGCTAACTTGCACTGTTGAAACTGACAACAGGGCATTTGGAGAGTGCAAACTCCTACTAGGCTATTTCCATTAGGGGGAAAATAATGAGTGTTCGGGATCTGTGGTGAAGAAAATGTACCACGGCGTAAAAAAACTTGTGTTACCGATTGCACCAAGAATAGATATGTGCTTAGGTTGGTCCTTGGTGCTGTGGCAGGAACAAAACAACGATGAGGGCGATGACCAAGTCATTTTACCGGTGTATGCCTGAACACAAAATTGAACACCTTTCTACCAAGTTTCAGTTTCTAACAGGGCCGTTAGGTCTTTCCTAATACGCTGACAAATGGGCAAAACAACTCCTTTCTGCACCTGGTAATAGTTCGTGGTATATGTAAGGCTGGTTATTAATACTAAATATTTTTTCGGTGCTGACTGAAAAGCTAGCATGAATGTCTGGTCGGATTTGGATCTTCTCTTATTCTTTCATCAGGCCAGAAGCTCCTTCTTTGTACCATATAACAAAGACAAATATGATATTAGCATCAGTTATACTGTCTGTTTCTCATCATCAGACATCTTTTGTTCGACTTTATCAACCAGGCACAGATGCATAATGGCACAAAACATATAATCTCACTTTCTAGACTCAACCATTCTCTTCAATACCACACCTATGACTTCCACCCACATCCTCCATGACCCACCATCACCCTTTTCTAATAGGCATCACAGAACTGCTTCGTACAACATAGCAGTCATGTTAAAACTGCCTGAGCTGGAGAAACTACGAATTCTCTCCTGGATCTGCCTGCCCACACTGTCTAGTTGGTCAAATCTAATGAGTGGAAGCACGAGGATCATCTCTCCGCCTACAGACACTCACTGAACCGCGAAGAGGACCTGGACAGACTCCAGCGTGTTTGCAACAAATGCAGGCAGCTGCTGAGTCAGTATGCTCCGCTGCCGGCCTCCCTCTTACTACTGAGTATCTGTGTCCCTGAGGCACTGCTTTATTCTGCAAAGAGCTGGCTTCTGACAGAGACTCCTTTGCTGTACAAGGTGTGACCCAGAGCTACTGGTGTGTGGACGAGTTGGAAACTGCCAGCTTCACCAAACCAAACCACATCCTGTCAATTGAGTCTGCACTGCCGTTTTTAGTCTTTAAACGTCTGAAGTTTGTGAAGGAATACTTACAAATTAGCATTGTAGATAACCAATTTAGCATGGATTGGAACTTTATGGACTATTCCTTACCTCAGAAATGATTATACCGATAGTTTGGGAGCTCATTATCAACCAAATTGTCCTCCTTAGTCGGTCCAAAAATCGTTCTTTACCAAATGCTCCCATAACGTACGCATACTCTTATACCTTCATATTGTATTTTAGGGTTTTGTTCTTGTTGTGCAGTTCAGTATACTCCTGCCATCTATAGGTGACAGAGCAGCTAGGATAATCTCTTCAATTTGAACACAAATGCTGTTGAAACTTGTTAGTATGCACTTTTCCCATCACCATGTTTTTATGCAAATTCAACAAAGCCTATATAAGTTAACATGATTTTAGAAAGAATGAAAGGCCTTTGGAAATGTGTGGATTGTCCTAGTTTAGCTACACCAGCATGTGTTGATGCTAATCACCTACATTCCTCCTATTTGCCTGAAAGCCCACAAAAGAAGGAACAAAGTGGGGTGTTAAGTTACCTAACTGGTTAACAATACATGGCATTTTGTTTTGTAAATCATATGTTCTGTCCTTTTAACAATCTGTAGTACATGCTGTAGTGGATGGAGGTGCACTGAATAAACATATAACTATACTTTAAACTATGTCAAAAGTTAAATGTCCTTAATTGGGAAAGGGAGAGTCTTTCTTGCAGGGAGAGAAAAAAAGGAATCCTATGAGGTAGAACCAGGCCAAAGACTCATGTTTAAGTTTATGTTTAAGATATGGATGCCCCTATTAGACTTTTAATGTGACTGTGGAAATGATCGTGGTCATTGTGTTATGTGTGAGGCAACATAAGGAAGGGCTTGCACATTGCTTTCCCAACAAACAGCCGGTATTCGTGATGAAACGTCACAACATATCCTCTTAATGTCTTATTTTGCGTCTCATCAAACACATCATCACTAATCCTGGTCCTCCTGGCTCCTTGTTTTTCATGGAGAGGCCGACCCATTATTCATCCACTGACAGCTAGTCTCTGCCAAAGCATCCCATCTCTTCTGACACAACTATTCACTATTCAGCGGTGCTGCTGCAGCCCCTCTCCCTGCTGCTGCCGCCGCCGCCACCGGGGATATTAACGGATTACCCCAGTGCTGACCTTTTAATGGGCTGAGCTTTTTTCCACATCAGACAGCTGTAAACAATATCTTGCAGCAGTAATGGCTTTACATATACATATTTATGTTTATTTCACACTTCCACTCTTACTTCTGTGAAGTGTGATAACTCCAGAGAGCTGCTATAATGTGGAGTACATGTGGAGTATAAAGATATCACTCTCAATCAAGAATGAGGCAGATGGCTGGAGAGGCAGATTGCAGTGTGTAGTTAATGACCAAATGAATGGACGTTAGTCTGCATGGCTGAAGGGCACCATTCGGTTTTGTGTGTATTTTTTAGAGCTGGACAATTTTTTCGGTTTTACCTCTTCCCTTAAACTGTGCCAACCGTCGTGCCGCTGTGTAGAGCCCAGCCATCTGCCACTTTGAGAGAGAGAGAGAGAGAGAGAGTGTGTGATGCCAGCACAGGATACTGCATGGGCCTGTGATTGGTCAGTCTGAGGTGTGATACATTTACAGAGCCTGTGTTTGTAGATTATTTTGATCATGCCAGAATTTGTACCCTTTTGTTGATTTTGTTCTTTCATAAATGAGCAAACAAAGTAATGGATTTACTTGATTTTTGCATCAATGTAATGTTGTAGCTTAATATCATGGCTGCAATAACAGATTTGAAGCCTTCTAGCAGCATTGCTTTAGGAATGGCAATGTTGTGTACGTGTGTGTGTGCGAGCACTATCAGAGCGATTTCCTTTCCTCGCAGACAGATCGACAGACAGACAAGAGAGACAGGGTTGGTTTGATATCGAGAGAAAGAGAAGGGGTGTGTACCGGCTGCTCATGTCAGTTATTTTTCTTATCAGTAGATTGCTGATGTTCGTCATGGAACATATTCAGCACCTGTGTGACATTTTAAAAGTCATTGTGTAACAAAAGACTGATGCTATCTGTTTGATCGTAATGAGGGTACTCCCTATTTCTCCATGTGTTTCTTTGTTGCTACATTATGAACAACAAACATATGTACAAATCATAGAAATAAACAAAGAAAGCTTGTTGTCACCTACTTTAATTTAACATTCAAATATGGTCATTTCCTGGTATTGTTTCATTATCTCGTACCTGCTTGAAATTATTGTTATGTTTGTATGTTTTGAAACTCATCTTTCATAAAGTTAGTAGGTATTTAACCATAATATTGGAGGTTTTTGAACCAAAAAGATGACATTTGATAACTCACAGGAGGGCTATTTTCTGCCCCCCTGCTTCTACTGACCTTCTTTTATTTGACTTAAATTTGACCGCATAAATTGTCTTATAATATTAAATTAGCTGAATCTTTTTTTCGTTTTACTTGGAAGCCACTCAGTTTATCTCCTTGATGACTTCCTGGGACTACATTATGAACCTGTCTACGTCTCTGATTCTGTATCAACAGTTATCTTGATATGACCTCAGCTTTGTCTAACCTGTTGCACCACCTGAGCACCATCATCACCCGCAGTAAATCTCAGGTGTAGCAGGACGTTACAGGTGACTAACAACCAGTGTTATAATCCAAAGCAGTAACTTCCTGAATTTCACAACATCTCTGAGATAAAGTAGCTCCTCCTCCTCTCCTCCATCTGCTGTCAGAAGCCCCATTCACAGCCTATTGTGATTATTAACCACTGCAGCAGAATGCACATGAAGAGCTCCAGAGCCCCACCATGATTAAGTGAGGGGTCCCTGTGAGACATTCTCATGCTAATCGCTGTATATTGTGCTTGCTGTGCCCAAACTGACACCAGAGAACCACTGTTTCTCTTACCAAATGAAATGATAAGTGTTCCCAGGATAGCGAAGGAAAATGACTGTGAACTGTTTTCAGTAACATGCTCAGAAAAACACTCAGAAATACCAAATTCAACTCATCACCTCAGGAGACAGTTTGACAAATGAACAAAAGGTTTTTTCGTATAAAGTATTTTTGTTTGTCAGACCAATCAGAACATGTTGGTGAAAGAATCCCAGTGAACATGTAAAGGGCCAGACGGTGGAATGACTAATTTCCTCTCCTCTCTCCGCAGCCATCAAGGTCTACTGTCAGGGATCATGTGGGATCTCCAACAAAATGAACGAAGCCTCGTGGGCTCTGGAGGAGCAGTACTTCAACAGCACGCTGTCTATTGCTGACAAAGGTGACAACTGTTTGTTTATTTTTTTATCTAAACACACAGGTTAATGCACAAGCTTCACATTCAATCCTAATTATCTCAGAAAACAATATAATAAACATTCCCAATTAATAGAATTGTTTGAACTCTTGATCTTCTTTCACTTTTATATGGTTTGAACACCAAAAAGTTAAGTTTTTTTTTGCTCTTGCCACATTATACCCACTACCTTCTTTTTACATGCAATAAACAAGTCCCGTACGCACATCTATGAAAAGAGCACAGTCATAGCATAAGTGGAGATCATTAAAACATGTTTTGCTGTTTTCAACCTATTATAGTTTTTCATTAATTGTGTCCTTGGGTGTCGTGAAAGGCATCTCCATATCAAATGTATAATTATAAAAAAAAAATCTTTATGATGCCATTAATGCTCAAACAAAAAAACTCATTATTTTACAAAAACGGGAATCTTACATAAGTGTTGTTGACATTGAATGGTGTTTATTTTGCTATACATAGAAAAACATTAAAAAATGTAAGTTCTTTAGTTACAACCTCTTTTTTCCTCTTCTTTCTACTCGTGCAGTTCAGTCGAAATTTCACAGAATCTTTGTCAAGTGACTTCTGGTCTCCTCTGAGGCACTCATGGCTTCCCAGTTTGGCTGAGGAGCGCATCATTTCATTTCCTTTTTACACGCTCTGGTCAGTGCCAAAGGGTTATTTCTGGCTGCATTTTCAATGAGACATTCAGAATAAAGGGATTTTGAATGGATCGTCACTTTTTAAAGCCTTACAGCTGAAGCATTTGTCACACATGGTTCATACAAAAACCTTAAGAAATGAGAAAATTATGATAATTTCAGTTTTTCTGGTGTGTTGTTTTTAAAAGATAACATGTCTTTCAAACCCACTGAAAGGTTGTGGGTTCAACTTGATATGTAGAAGATAATCCATGAAATGACTGCCTAGAAGTCAATGAAACTGGTCTAAACATGAAGAAAATCACTGGTCCTTTAACAGCACATCACCTTTATTTGCATGTGACTGCAAGTCCTCAGCTTACATCCTTTAAACTCTTTGATGCGTCTCCTCTGAGAGAAATGACATTTATGAAGCTTCCTGTCTTAACAACACTGTGTGACGTGACTGAATCGCCTCAGCTGGGAAATCTGCTGCAACAGGCTTAATCTCAAAAAGGCAGCAGCAGGTTTTTGCAGCCATGTAGTGAGGAGTTAAAGCCTCAATCAGTCACAGCAGCACTCTCCGGCAGTCATGCTGCAGCCGGACTCTCTGAGGTCAGACTTGGATTGCAGTGGAGTCGTCTTTTCAGCTTTGGAAGGTTCCTATCAGAGTGAAATGACTCAGAAGTACCTAAGAGGCAGCCATGATAAGAGCTGTTCCAATTCTCTAGATAGTAGAAGATAGGTATCTCTTTTAGAATATTTACTGGACCATCCTTTACGAAAGGAAACAAGATAATGCTGTCCCACAAGTCCTTGCAGCCGCAACCTTTAGAGGGGCCCTATTCTGCTCATTTTCTCACACTGCCTGTACTGCAGCCCCTCTTTTCACCTGTCTGAAACCAGAGCCCAGTCTCCTCTGATTGGGTAGCTGGCCGGCTCTGTTGTGATTGGTCAACCGCCTAGGAAGTGTTGGAAATGTTTGTAGGAAAGGGAAAATCCCCCCAAAGCATAATTGGGCCTCTTTAACACCATGACACTTTGTACTGTGATAAAGGAAAAAGCTGTTCAAAAAAATACATCAGAACTTTTATTATTTTATTTTATTCGATCACAGCCAGGGCCCCAGTGTCCGGCTGTGCCTGATCAGAAGGTTGAACACGCTCCACAGATGACAGGTTTTATTTCCCCCCCCGTCTCTGGGTAGTCAGGCCCGGCCTCAGTGATGCCCTGCTGACCGGCGGAAGCGAGGGCTTACAGGGCCTGTTGTTGCGAGCGTGATCTTCCATCTTTTGTTCTTGTTGCCGATACACAGCCAGAAGGTGAAATGTGCCATGCATGCATGAAATGTGTTGTAAATGCAAATCTCACTGTGGGACCTAACGGCACTCATCGGAGCATGTAATCCATGTTGGTTAAAACATCAAGACTAGGCAGTTCATGTTTAACTCTCAGGACTGTGAGCTTCCATATGTGGAATACACCACTCTATATGTTAATTTTATATATATATATATATTTACTTGTTAGTAGTTATTGTGTAACTCTTTAGAAAAATCTGCATCTGCATTATCTGCAGGGAAGTTTTTAATATATAGGGTTCAAAAAGGTCATTATTAATCAATATAGTAAACAGCTCAATCAATATATACAGTATATCTTATCTGAAAAGGATCTTTTGATTGAAAACTGAGATATGTTTGGCATTCTCATAAAAATGGTGGCATGAAAATATGAAGTAACTAATAAGCACCAGTCTATAAGACTTAGTGGAGTGCAAAACCTGAGAGATAAAAAAAAATCTACTAAATATATACCACATTTTAAGTATGATGATTAAATATATAAGTCCATAAAACACATCTTGATTATCCTTGAAGCAAAACCTTTTTAATAATAAAAAAGGAATACAAAAGAAATTCAACTAAATAAATCCCACCATATAAACCACATTCTCTGGGTCCTTGAAGCGAACACGTTTTAGTAATACATATGACACAAATAAATAAGTTAAACTATATAAATACCACCATATACCACATTTTTAAGTACAATTGAAGCGAGAGAAGAAGTATTTCCCTATCTGAGCACACAGAGTACACTGTAAAACACCGGCACACCATGCTCCAAAAAGAGGAGGACATAAATAATTCATTACACACCCTCCCTCTGTGCTACCCTTTATCTCTGCCATTTTTTCCATATCCCATTCTCTTCCGAAAATGGGCTGCTCTGCCCCCAACGGCGAAGCGGCACAGGGAGAGCGAGACAGCAAGGGTGACAGTAGACCACACACACACACACACACACACACACACACATACACAAACACGCACACGCACACGCACACGCACACGCACACACACACACACACACACACACACACGCTCTTACACGAAGCCAGCCACGCTCACTGTGGCTGAATGATAATGTGGAATGCCACAGATGCTTGGCGGTTAGAGGAGTGATGTCAGCGACCGCTCTCCGCCCTGTCACTGTTGGCAGTTAATGACCTTCAGGAAATGAGAATCCCCCTCCCACTGCCGCAGCTGGGCTGTGGTTAAACTGTAGAAACTGACATATATATTTAAATAACACATGAGCGACACCCTGTTGCATTTCCTGTGTTTGGTATTATCTATTGATGATGCCTTACACATATCTGCAGAGACAGCATTTCTGTTTTTTTTTGTAAAAAGAAAAAGATATATAATTATAAAAATATATACCATCATATATACCACAAGTTCAGTATCCTTTTAGAACAAATATGTTACTAATATATATATGAAACATATAAACTAAACTAAACAAAATAAATACCAACAGCAACTTCTTATATATAACATATCTCTTTTGTGAAGGTTGCAGCCCTTGCAGTCAACATGTCGACATATCCATGGGCAAGATACTTAATCCAACATTGATCCCGGTGTGTGAAAGTGTGTGAATGTTTGCTAACTTCAGCAATTGGCACATGACTCTGTATGAAGTGGTGTGAATGATGACTTGCAGAATGTAAAGTGCTTTGAGGGGTTGTAAACACTGGATAAAGTGCTATATAAATACATTCCATTTACCATTTGCTAGAGCATTGTCTATTTTTTGTACATACGTACATCTTGCTTAAGCTAAGGCTCCTAATGTTTCTCCCTTTTCAGCTGTTGACATTTTACCTGGGAAAGTGTAGGGCTTGTAGGGAAGATTGTTTGTTGAAGGCTGTAAGAAACTAAAATATGACAGTATGTTTGAGTTAGGGCTGCTCGATTATGGCAAAAATCATAATCTCGATTATTTGGATCAATAATTGTAATTGCGATTATTAAATGCGATTATTCATTGACTTTGAAAACATCCATTTATTGTACTTTAAAACAAATACAAATAATAATTTGAACTTTTTAACTGTTGAATTATACGTCCAGGGTAATCAACTGAAAAACCAATAAAAAATAAAATAAAATAAATTATACATTCATGTCTACATTTAAATAAATAATATCAAAATAATAAATACCAATAAACAAGATCAACACACATGTTGCAGTGCACTGTCACAACCTGAAAACTCCTTAATATATAGCCAACATTTTGGTAAAACATATTCCACTCACTCCACTGGGTCAATAATAAAAAATAAAAAAGATCGTTTTATTTTGATTACGTTGTTTTCGTAATCGTTGCTAGCCATAATCGTAATGGCGATTAATTGAGCAGCCCTAGTTTGAGTGCTGTATCTGTACCTCCTCCAGGGCGGGTATATGTTTCCAGTTCTGTCTGTCAGCAGGATATCTAAACAAGTAGTGACCTGATTTACATGAATCTAGTGGAAAGGTGTTTCATTTTTAAATCCACATTTCAGAGTGGATCTGAATCTCTGACAGCTTGCTCTATATAATATAATATAATATGTAATTACCCTCTTTAATCATTTTCCTTCATCTTGATTCTCTGCCCGTACCCATGTCAGCTAGTCTCTCTACAGTTGAATATATAAAATGGCTGCACACCTGCATGGTGCTTTTTTAGAGCATGACTGCTTCTTCTAGCAGTAAACATGATGCAAATGAACACACGGTCTAAGCGCTTCCCCTCAGGAAACTGAGACTAATGGAAAAAGTGGTGCCCGTCCCTAATGAGGTGAGACATGTTGCTGTCTGGGAGACTTTAATTAGGCTGTCAGCTCATCTAGAGAATTAATAACCCCACTCTCTCAAGGTGTTCCTCATTGGTGCCTTGCGCTCCTCTCAACAAGGACTAGCAATCTTCCTTACAGTATGGATGGATGTTAATGCAGTACAAATTCAGAGAGAATGCTTTTAACAGAGTTTGTTTCACAGCAAAACACCTTTTCATACTTCAGAGCACTTTGTGTTGAGATCGTCAGAATGAAAACACATAACATCAGTAGTACATAGTTTGCAAGCTTTCTTTTCCTTGTTAACTAATCTAAAATCTGAAAATAACCTACAAAGAACTGATGCTAATATATAATAATATATATTTACCGGTATATCCAAAGCCAACATAGGATTGTTTTTGTTTTATTACTTGATATAGAGATAGTTTTCAAGTTTTTGCACAGCAACTTTTTTGTGTTTTTTAAGAACTGTTTTGTTTGTGACCAGTTTAAGGACCAATACGCCTCGACTTAAGTGCCAAAGGGGGGGGTTGACAGGGTTATTGGTTTAGTCCTCTTCTTGGATATGATGTCAATAAGAAAAATGTTTAATAAAACCAGGCTTTCATCTATGTACACGTCCTTGAATCTACACGGGTATTCTTGGTACAGTGACCCTCCCCGTAGAGCAGAAGAATGCACTCAGTCTTGGGTCGATACCTGCTGGCCCCACTGCTTGTAAATCATTGATTCACTTTGCTGAGAAACGCTCCAACTTTGCCGGCTACATGTGTTTGCCTACAGCTTATCACTTCCTCTGACACTGGCAAGTTTCAGTCGCTAGTTTTGTTCAGTACAAAAGACCTTACGGCTCAGGTAAACAAAGCCTGTTTGTGTGAGAAACTCCATCCCTCTGGGAAGTAGGTCCCCACAGGACAGCTGATGTTTACTGAGGGATATAGGAATGGAAATAAACCTCATCACACACACACACACAAACCCTGAGAATGATCAGTATACTTGCACCCTTGAATGCCATTTGCATTTGTTTGTCCTGTGTAGCTAATAAACGTTGTTTTTCTTACAGGAACCCTGGTGGCAGGCGAGCACAGTTTCCCCTTCCAGTTTGTCCTTCCAGGTGAGTGTGGGATAAAACCCAATGACCCATTTGTATCTCATTCCTTCATGTCATGGCGACGCCTTCACTTTCCGTAATAGTTTTCTCATAAACCTGCTTTCAGAGATCCAGACGTCAGAGAAAGGAGCACACAGGTGTGATAACGTCTGATAACATGTGTACTAACAAAGTGCTCGGCTCTAAATCCTTTGTCTCCCACACAAAGCAGATTTGTGATAGCGATGGTGTGTTTGAAGGATCATAACAAAGTTAATGTTTGGAATGTTTCAGATTTAGAAGGAACATACCAGCGTGATAATTCATCTTTACCCGACATGCCTCCTTTTTAACAAACACGTAGATTACTCCTCAAGATGGAACTGTTATACCTCCACAATCGTGCAAATAAGACAAAGATCAGATTCGTGACACCTGTGAGGGAGCACACAGCGCAGTGTCAGTGTCTGTCTGGTATCTTGCACTCTCTCAGGCGTGGGCTGAAGCACTGGGGGCGGTGTTATTTTTAGTTCCCCCTCCTGTTGTGCAGTCACTGTTTAATTGGTGTTCATGCCCCCATGCTTCGCCCTCCCCTCCTCTCAGGCCCTCACACTAGAAAGCATCAGCACAGGGTTAACTATCACGTAGAGATAAGTGGTTCATCTGAGAGTCAATTGTCTCCTACTGCCCCCTGCTGGTGAATCTGACAGACATGCTAACTTTAAAAAATACTTGAGGCAATTAAAACAGGACATATTCTGCTCATTCTCAGGTTCATATTTGTATTTTGTTACTGTGACATGTTTCCGTGCTTTAATGTTCAAAAAGGTCTTTATTTTTCTTATGCTGCCTGTGCTGCAACCCCTCTGTTCGCCCTCTGTCTGAAACCAGAGTCCAGTCTGCTCTGATTGGTTAGCTGGCTGGCTCTGTCGTGATTGGTCGACTGCTTAGCCTATCATGTACGATGTGTTGGAGGGCTGGCCAGCAGAACCCGAAAAGCCTAGTAGGACCACTTAAACTCATAATGGAAATATAGATTACTAAGGTAGATTTAGTCAACCTGACTTTAAAAAGATGTTCACGAAGAAAGGAAAACACCTCAGAATCATAACACAGAAGATACAAACAATCATAGAGAATGATGTTGATTTTGATTTCTATAAAAAACAAAACAAAGGCATAACTAAAAAACTGTCTTCTGAAAGTCTGCTGATAATGCATTTACACTAAAATGTTGCAGCAAAGCAGTTTCATTATCTCAAGGTCAAGACGTGTATGTAGCAACATCAAATTGTCAGTTTCATGTTGTTAAATAACAACTGAGGTCATATAATACAATTTATTATTAAAAAAATGAATATATTTATTTTTCAACTGATTCATATTTGCAGGTAAATCGGGTAGATTAATGTTACTTGGAGAACAAATCTATTAAAGAAGCTAAACTAATTAAGGGTCAGAAAGAGGGTCAGTAAATAGGGTTTTAAGGACATGGTGGGGTTCACAAACCCACAACTAGAAAGGAGGAGGAGCCTTTAGGGATGGTTTTTTGTTTTTAACAGGACTGGACAGGGAGGGACTCACAGAATTTCCTCCTATAAGCCAAGCTCATTTATCTGGAGTCGAGGCATCAGGTGGTGTTCTGGCCTGATCATTTCTCACTGTGGGAACAAAGACATGCAAAGACAGGAGGAAGGCGTGGGCCGGAGATAAGCGTCGTACAAGGACACAGGGAGGGATAAATAGGGTGGGATGAGATGGTGGATGGCCTCATTCCAGAGGGACATGATATACAAGTAGAGGAGGAGAAGAGAGGAAAACAAAGGAGATGGAAAATGGAAACACTTTTATCCTTTGTAGGGGAGCACGTAAGAATACTTGTTTTCCTACAAATAAACCGAATAACCCGTAAGCAGCTGATGTTAAAGTTCCATAGCAGCTTGATAATCTAATACCCCTCTATCTTTCTGAAATTACACTGTCAACTGTGAAACATTTCAAAACAGGAAGGTGTTGGCCGTTAAACCCACATTTAGAAAGCATGTCCAAACAAAGCATGTAAAAAATACCCCAGATAGGATTCCTTCTTACAAACAAATGCAGATAAGACCTTCTCTACTTGATCTGTACGCCTCTGAGGTCACAATCTAAATCCAGATTTGTTTTTTTAGTGATGGTCCATTTTTAAAACTTAAGCACTTTAATAAAAAAAAAGGTTACTTTGACAAATAATTGTTGTTTGGTGATTTACAGGTTAGAGCTCAAACTGGGCTAAATTTAGATAATGACTAAAAATAAGTTTTTTTGTTCTTATATAATCGTGTTTCAACTTGTATAACTGATACTGAAATATAGTTGATAGTGTTGATGTAATATCAATTACTAAGAGTCTTCATCCATGCTAAAGCTGAGGCTGTATTCAGGCACAGCTAAATGCTAACAACTTGATGTTAAACAGGTACTTTAAAATGTCTGTACCAAATGTGAGGGTAATCCATCCAAGAGTTATTCTCCAGTACAGATCTGTAGGCAGCGGGACACATTTGTTTTTCTTTGGTGGAAGCATTCATTCTTTCATTTGTATTGGGACTAATAGTTTTGAACTGACTTTGGTTGCATGCAAACACTCAGTGTGTAGAGCAAAAAGGCTAGCGCATTGGCCCAAATACCATCTTGGAACACACTTCCAATCTTGGCCTGGATCATTATCTGCATCTCCATTGGCTACGACAAGATCTTTAAATAGCAGTTGTTTCCCCAAGAGGCTTAATTGACGTCCGACTGATGGCCAACGGTCTCTAACATTGGTCAAAATGTGTCCAGAAAACCACAAAGTTTAAACACAAATGTTGGAATCACCAAGGTCATTAGAATCCATCTTCTGGGGATCATGAATAACTTTCACTTTTAAAAAATATAGCCCAGTTTAACTGCAGGTACCTGGTTGCTTTTCATCTGCTGAGTCCTCATTAGGTTCCTAGACACACAAGCTCATTAGGAAACCTAAGGGTTAGTGAATAATGTTATCAGCTTGAAGTAGAACAGCAGCTCAAAGAGTCAGAGGAAGGTGTTTGTCTGAGCTCATAGGAACAAGGTGAGCTGCACATCCTCGGCCACTTTCAGCAGCCCAGAGGAGCTCAGCGTGTGTCTCCAGTAGGGCTGCTCGATTATGGCAAAAATCCTAATCTCGATTATTTGGGTCAATAATTGTAACAGGAAATAAATGTTGAACTACAATTTAAGACCAAATAAAAATGTTTTCATTTATTTCCTGTTACAATTATTGACCCAAATAATCGAGATTAGGATTTTTGCCATAATCGAGCNCAGTCACACTGTCATAAGCTGACGATGGTTAAAAAAGCAAAACCCCATAAGTTTCCTGCTCAAAGCCGCGACCTTTGGCTCCTGGATACAAAGAGAAACCTTTTTACAAGAATCAACTTTTAAAGCTGATTGAGCCGATTGGATTGTTTTAGACTGGCATTCTTCCAGACTTAAATTTGGTTTATATGTCCAATTTTGCTGAAATTGTTCTTGACAGAGCTGTTATCCAATTCGTAACGATGTGTTAGATAAGTTTGGAGACGAACACAGGGCAACTGTTGACACCACTCAGGTACATAAAACATTACAGAGCACGGCTTTCTATTATTGCAAAGGGAGAACATTTTTGCCTCTCATTCAGAAGATCCTCGCATTTGGCCTAGGGACTGATATATAGATGACTTTGAGGTTGGTTTGCAACCGCATATAGGAACATCACAAGGAAAAAAACACAAGGTCTGGGTGCAGTGTGATTGGGTCATCTCAAATGTCACCGAATACCGGTATAGGTCATCTGTTACGAGTCCAATCTATGTTGCTGTGTGTGTGTAGTAGCATCGATGTTGTGTAACTAGTGTGTGTGTGTGTTCTGTGGTCCACTGTGTGTAGACCTTGCAGTATTCGTGCGTGCGGCAAGAGCGTTGTATGTTCGTTCTTGCGTGCGTACTGTGCGATGCGTGCTGTGCGTGCTGCGTGTTCTGCTGACACCTTGGCTGCGCCCAGTAATCGCTTAAGCTGTACCCACCAAGTGTTTATTAATGAATTGGAACTGCAATGCAAGCTCTGCCCCAGCGTCTGGCTTTGTTTAGCTAGTCCGTCGTAGACAATAATTGAATTGACTTCAGGATAGCATGGAGGTGAGGGCGCTTTCTATCTGCGCTCAGTGTACGCTTACAATCCGACCTAGTGGTAACTATGTACAGACAGCAGTAGTCTTCAAGTTCTGAATGAGTAGCCTCATAGACGATGGCTGGCTGTTCTCGGTGGACTTTCTCATTTCTATACAGTCCCAGGCTTCACCCTGAAGAACCAAGGAATTTTATGCCAGGACTTTTTGAAGTAGTACTAGATGCCAAGGGCGTCATTCGTCATTTGTGAGAGAGTCAGTCTGGCTATACTCAACATCAGTCACGATTCAGTAGATATTATTCTTCTTCTGACAGGCTCACATGCTGATTCGAAATCGGTACTTCCAGATCTTACAAGTAGCACGTGTATCTCAATCCATCCCATTCAGTCGACCCTCTTCCACCCTCCTCTCCAAGACCTTTTTCAAGCATAGCCAAGGAGTCTATTAAGTCTTGGTATCGTCCAATATCCAGGAAACATTACACTGTATGCAACAGTTGAGTCATCTACTGTACGTTCATAACCACTAACCTCAATCCAATCTCTGTGATTGCACATTCCACTGGTCTAATTTCATGAATTTGAGATAATGCACATTATGTACTCTCGTCACCTTACAGATGCACCCAGACTTTCTTATTGTGAATGCTTGAATTAGGCCAGTGTGCCTTTGAGAGAGATTTCTAATAGATTCTCTCACTATCGAAAGAAGTGCCTTATCCCATTCTCGCAAAGCCCATAGATTTGCGACTGAGTCATCATTCTGGTACTTATTACGTAGATTTAAGCAACGTCACAGCTTATTATTTTTGAAGAGGGTGGTAATGCATTCTCTCTCAGAAGCTTCAGTTGCTCATCACTTCCTCTCTCCTAGCGACAGAAAACACACCAGCTTCTTTAGCTTACCATCTAGACTTGCCAAGTCTTTTCAGACCTTGATTTGGAAGTTGGACACACATTGCTGTTGTTTCACCTAATACACTTGAGCACCTGATGAAGCAGGCGGTAGAGAGCTGAAATATGGAAACATAACTCTTGTGTCTCTTGCAACCCATGCCTGCCTCTATGGCACCAAGTATTCAGAGGGTATGATTCTGTCCGTCCGTGGGCACACCAGTGGCCTGCCTAACTTTGGGAAGCTAGTTAAAATTGTGGTTGTGTCCAGCAAAGTATCTATCATCATAAAACCATATCAAGCATGGTACATAGAGCACCTACGGAGTTATGAGCTGAAAGAAAAACAGTCTTATGAACTGGAGATTGTGGAATCACATGAACTAAATGGATATCAACCCCTGTATCCATACACAAGAGCAGGCAAACTGATGGTGACACCAGTAGTTTTCTTGCTTCACTAAGGTATGGTTTAACTGTTAGTTTACTTTAAATGGTGTATTCCTCTCATCCAACGCAAAAACTAATGAATTAATGTTAATTGGCTTTTTTGTTCATTTTGTCTTTTCTCAGGGTGTTTCTTCTCCATCTCCAGAGAAGTCCTGAGAGTTTCTCAATCAAAGGAAGATGCTGTTGCGCGTGATCATTTCACCACAGGACATAAGGAAGCTCCGATTGGACTCGGTTCCAGATTCAGTTCATGGCCTGAAACTTGTGTTGAAAAAAAGTTTTCAGCTATGCTCCTTGTTTGACCTTCAATATGAAGATGAGGACTTCAAAGACTTCTGTAACCTCACGTGTATTGACGATCTACCAAAGGAGAAGGTTACATTGAAAGTCAATGTTTGCTCCGTCTCCTCAGACTCCAGTTTGGAAACTTTGAAGAAAAGAACACAAACCAACCTGTGTGAGCATTTTTATGGTTCGAGAAAATGACTGCAGTGCCTTCCCAAAATAACGGTATCATTTATTATTAAAAAACACAAGATCAACTCCGATGGATCCCCGAGGCTGACCGAGGAGCCCAGACCCTCTAAACTGGAACCCACAAAGGTGAGTTGGAAAATGACATCATAAATCAGCCTAATTAAGGGTAATTAATAACTGCAGGTCATTATTAAATCTTATTTGTGTATTTTTCTGTCCGCATTTAATCACACGAGTGCTCCCCGCAGGCGCACACCTGTTGTTAGGATCATGACCTGCGGGTGACCGCTCAGAGGAACACCATGTTAATATCTGCAGCAGTGAAGGCGTATGTGCGAGGAATATGGTTTAAAACAAGTCTCATTAATATTTTACTTTAACTTTTTGAAACATCGAGTGATCCGTGTTTGATAAAGTTCTGTAATTGGATATGGAACGCTGCCCTGCTTGGAGATAAATCATTGAATTGTCCCTAATTTACGTTTTCAGACCAATAATCAAGATTGGAAATGTATAAAACCACATAGGATCTGAGCAGAATGTATTTTAATTGGAATAAAGAAATGCACTAATGAGGCGAACTGTTGCATTCATTTAGTTTCTGTCACACTGATGGCGAGCAGCTCACAGGAAGTTTGTGTGTGTGTGCGCATGTGCGCGCGCGTGTGGTTGGGATCGATGTGATGTACTCGACCTGTAAATGGGCTCAGCCAGCCAGCCACCCCATCTCCACTTCCATTTCCACTCTCCCGTTGCCGCCTCCAACTCGCGCTCCTGCTCCACACGGTGGCGCATGCTGTTGCGCAGCGCACTGTGAGCACAATCCACAGGAATACATGTGTGTCAGCCGCATCCTATCTGTCATTCTTGCCTCTTTCTCCCTCCATTATTTTTCTGTCATTTCGTATTTGTTTGCATGTCTCTCCTTTTCTCTCTCAGAGTGTCTCTTCTAGCCTCTTCCTGTGTGTTTTGTGAGCAGAGCCGCAGGCAGGGCTGAGTCTGTCATTGGGACTCACTAATGAGCTCCATTCTGCCTCCCCATAGGAATGTTTGCACTGGAGAGGAGTGAGTGAGAGAGCAAAAGGGGGCAGTCACAGAGCTGGAGGGAGGAAGGGAGGGTGGGAGCCAAGGAGTGGAGCTGGAGAGGATCGTACCTGCTGCTCTCACTGCTCAAATATTAACAACAGGGTTTGTGGGAACCGATGCCGCTGCTCTGGGACGATCCCAAAGTGAGGAGGCAGCCGGGGGTTTGTGGACACAGTGTGCCGCTGCATCTGAGAGCCTGATGGAGGAGGGGGTCACAGAGCCCGAGCCTCAGGCGGTGGAGCTCACCGGCATGCCCCCAGAAACCCCCTCGGAGGTAAACGGAGACTTACCGGGCAACCCATACCTGAGGGACGGGGCGGGGGCGATGGAGAGTCCGGTGAGGGAGCCTGCTGTGCTGCAGTATCCTGCCGAGTACAGCCAGCAGTACGGGTAAGAATCAGCATGGAAGAGATGAGAGAAAGAGACTGTTGCTGCAGCTGGAGGAGTGTGTGGAGAGGGGGACTTCAGTGGAACACTCTCTCCGTCTGGACGGCGTTTCACAGTCCTGGTTTGATGAATTGCCTTTGTACCCTGTTGGCTGCGTTTCTGCTGCACAGTCCATCACAATGGAAACTCATTTAATCCTACATTGCTGTAACAGAAGGTTCAAGCATGTCTTATTGATCCATTATTTCCCCCCTTATTATTTAAATGACAAGGATAGGTGTTTTTGTGTCAAACTTGGTGTTATTTCACACACCTGCGCACCATACACGCAAGAGTGGTCTTCAGCAGTTTGCTAATAAATCAATCTCAATAATGACTTGCTAGATGAAACTGCTAGGTTTTTACATTGGTGTTTTTTTAGTATCTCCTGTGTGTGTGTGTGTGTGTGTGTGTGTGTGTGTGTGTGTGTGTGTGTGTGTGTGTGTGTGTGTGTGTGTGTGTGTGTGTGTGTGTCTGTGTGTGTGTGTGTGCTGCAGTGATGAACAGTATTGACAAAGCATCCCCGTGTTTACACAGATCCTCACGAGTGGACAGAGACATCCTCTGCCTCACTACGTGATAACATCGCCAGGTGTCAATAAAATCCCAGTATGACCATAAAACCTGACTTCTGACTTAATGTAAAGTTTATAGGTTGGACAAAAAATAATCTTCTTGTCTGGGTTTTAACTATGCTCTCATTTTCTGACCTGGCCATTTTGGCAGATTGTGCATGATTTAACTCTCTCTCTGTGGGTGGAACCTCTTAAAGAATTATTCTAATTTAATCTGTGATGTCGTGTATTTGTATTTTAAGCAAACATGGAGAGTGTTTTTTCATTGTATACCATATTTGCGATTATAGTCCGATTATATTTTGTAGAGGATGAGTACTGAAGTCTCCCAGGCGGAGGTCAGAAGCTGCCCTGGGGTCTAATTGGTGGGTATTTTCTTTTATATTGTCACTGTGCAGGCACCTCTTCTAACCTATAACACTCATGCTCAGGAGATGTTAGCAAAGATGTTCAGGCTAGTTTTCATCACCTGCTGCGGTGTCTTTCTGTCCTGGGCCGTGCACATCCCATTCCAGTTCCTATTGTTTCCAGTGTAGAAGCCTTTTATTCGTCCTATGTAAGATTTAAGAACAAGAAGCAGGGACAAGTTGTCATGCATCCTTAAGAAATACAGCGGTTTTTTTTACTTATTGAAGATATGTGATTGCACTCACATCTCTGGCAGTGGTAGCAGCAGCAGTGCTGTGATTCCGAGTGGATACCATTAAAGAAAGCTCACCTTTCTCTTGGTTTAATAGTCCTGCGATTTTTCCTTGTGATGCAAAGTTACAGTATGCCAATTTGCCAGTGTACCTTGAACGGGGCATATCGTCCTACTTGTAAATTGTGGTATTTAAGTCAGGGCTGGTGCGTTTTTCTCAACATACTGTATATACAAGTCTTTAAAAAAGTTATTTTATTGGCCGGAGTGTCAGCTGACGGCACACAGTGTTCTGCCCATGTACCCCTCAGCATCGGCCCTTTACTATTGGCTTTAATGCTGCAGGCTCTGATGTGAGGAATTGCCATCTGGCCTCCTTGTCATGCAGAAAGCTTTGAATAAAGATGTGCCTTTGCATCAGGTTGCACTGAATATAACATTTATAGAGCCAAGACTCAGCGCTGGGGCTGCTCTGGTGGTGTGGGCTCAGAAGTCTTCACCTATAGAAAGTGAGGTTTGGCTCTCAGGACTGATGACATGACGTTATTTTAGAAAAGTTTAAATATGGAGAGGATCTATGTGTACAAATATCTTGTTTGCTTGCAGGCTACGGGGTGTCTTCTTATGATTATAGCTCTGTATTTTCAAAGGACAATAAATCCTCTTTAGTTTTATTACTAATATGACAGCCTGTTTGCCTAATCACATGGACATTCAGTGTAGCTCCCTGTGAGATATCGTCTGTTCCTGGACAATTTACAGATACCTATGAAACAGATGTCCCCTTTAATAGGGAAGTGCAACATGTTAGAATTGTAGTGCTTAGACTATTAATCAATTATGTATTTGACAGATAATTTATCTACAACAATAGTTTTATCGATTAGGTCATTTATCAAGCAAACATAGGAAACACGTTCTGTCTCCAGGCTCTTTAGTTTCGGTTTTGCATCTATGCCAATGAAATATAATTGTTTTGGCTCAAGTGGTTTGAAGACATTAAGGATTCCCAAAGCTTTGGATATATCAGTATTTTCACTTAATTAAGTGCCTTTCTGTTTCAAAGGGTCCGGATCGTTTAACCACAGTTCTGTGTGTCATACTGATCTATTATGGTATTATAGTTTCCAGACATGAATAGGAATGAGTTCATCATGCCTTTTCCACCTGTTCTGTACTGGGGACATGCATGATTTAAATGTCAACATGTAAACTGCTCTTTCTTTAAGGTCAAAGTGTTGTGATTAGTCATGGCTTCTTTGTGTTATCCTTGAAGTTTCAGTACATGTAGTGCTTTCTCTGTAAGGAATGCACTCAACGTTAGTAAAAGTGGTTTTATTTATGTGTCTGCTGTAATTGGGTTCAGAGACCTTGTTTTAACAGCAGTAGAAAGACTTAAAAGCACTATAATGATGCAGTAATAGTTTGTTTACCGTCAGGCTACCTTGAAATAGTGCTATTGTGGGAGTCCGGAAATACTTTAAAAAAAGAAAGCAAGACTTTATATGTTCTCAGTGTTTGTTATTTTTCTTAATTTAGGGTTAATGCTCTTAGAAAACAATACACCGCTAATGTTTTTTCCTTGTGAGGCAGGATGTGTTTATCTGTCTGGGGAGAGAATGTGTCTCTTAATAACATTAGAAAAATGTAAGATCTGATTATAAAACTTTACCAACCCTGTCTCCTAAAAATTACGTTCCCACAGAACTAAACTGCATTCTCAATTACGTTTAGCTAGAAACTTATTTTCTCCCACGTTACGTTCGTTATGAACGTATCTCAAATACGTTTATTTTTCTACATATCTTCTAGAAACATATTTTCTCCCACGTTACGTTTGTTATGAACTTATCTTAAATACGTTTATTTTCTACATATCTTCTAGAAACATATTTTCTCCCACGTTACATTTCTTATGAACGTATCTTAAAGACGTTTATTTTCTACATATCTTTGCCATTTATTGTCTTGC
>NW_011369951.1:5971038-5974287 GCF_000735185.1 Notothenia coriiceps
TGAGTGTTTCAATCTGAATAGTAAAGGGGTTTAAGCGTTAGTGGCAGGGTTGTGTGTGAGTCAGAGAATACACATAAGTAACGGACGCATAGGAGGACCAGATAGGAACACCTCTTTACTCCCTTTGGTGCAGGGAGCACGTAAGACCAGTTGGAGTTGTTTCTCAAATAAATCCGAGATAAACGCGGCCGTAAGCAGCTGATGTTAAAGGTTTCCATAGCAGCCTTGATAATCTAATACCCCTCTATCTCTAGAAAATTACACTGTCAACTGTGGAAAGACATTTCAAAACAGGGAAGGTGCTGCCCGTTTAACCCACATTTATAAGAAAGCATGTCCAACAAAGCATGTAAAAATACCCCAGATAGGGATTCCTGTCTTACAACACAAATGCAGATAAGACCTTCTCTACTTGATTGTACGCCTCTGAGGTCACAATCTAAATCCCGAGATTTGTTTTTTTAGTGATGGTCCATTTTAAAACTTAAGCAACTTTAATAAAAAAAAAGGTTACTTTGACAATAATTGTGTTTGGTGATTTAACAGGTTAGAGCTCAAACTGGGCCTACACATTTAGATAATGACTAAAATAAGTTTTTTTGTTCTTATTATATCGTGTTTCAACTGTAAAACTGATACGAAATATATTGATAGTGTTGAGTAATAATCAATTTACTAAGAGTCTTCATCCATGCTAAACGCTGAGGCTGTAATTCAGGCACAGCTAAATGCAACAACTTTGATGTTAAACAGGTAACTTTCAAAATGTCTGTACCAAAATGTGAGGGGTTAACGCCATCCAAGAGTTATTCTCAGTACAGATCTGTAGGCAGCGGGACAACATTTGTTTTCTTGGGGAAGCATTCATTCTTTCATTTGTATTGGGACTAATAGTTTTGAACTGACTTTGGTTGCATGCAAAACACTCAGTAGTTAGAGCAAAAAGGCTAGCGCATTGGCCCAAATACCATCTGGAACACACTCCCATCTTGCCTGGATCATTATCTGCATCTCCATTGGCTACGACAAGATCTTTAAATAGCAGTTGTTTCCCCAGAGGCTTAATTGCGTCCGACTGATGGCCAACGGTCTCTAACATTGGTCAAAATGTGTCCCAGAAACCACAAGTTTAAACACAAATGTTGGAATCACCAAGGTCATTAGAATCCATCTTCTGGGGATCATGAATAACTTTCACTTTTAAAAAAATATAGGCCCAGTTTAACTGCAGGTACCTGGTGCTTTTCATCTGCTGAGTCCTCATTAGGTTCCTAGACACACAAGCCCATTAGGAAACCTAAGGGTTAGTGAATAATGTTATCAGCTGAAGTAGAAACAGCAGCTCAAGAGTCAGAGGAAGGTGTTTGTCTGAGCTCATAGGAACAAGGTGAGGCTGCACATCCTCGGCCACTTTCAGCAGCCCAGAGGAGCTCAGCGTGTGTCTCCAGTAGGGCTGCTCGATTATGCAAAATCCTAATCTCGTTATTTGGGTCAATAATTGTAACAGGAAATAAATGTTGAACTACAATTTAAGACCAAATAAAAAATTTTTGGCCACCAATGGTAATGCTGATAGGGCTGCTCATGTCATCTCTAAAATATGTTTTGCTAGAAACTAGAGGCTGCTCGATTATGCAAAAATCATATCTCGATATTTGGGTCAATAATTGATATCACGATTATTCAAAACGCTTATCCATTTACTTTGAAAACATCCATTTATTGGAGAAAACAAATTTGAACAGTATGTTTTTAACAGTTGATTACCCTGAACTTTAAGTATAACTCAACTGAAAAACCAATAAAAAAAATGTTTTAATAATTAAAAAAAATCGATTACGTTGTTTTCGTAATCGTTGCAAGCCATAATCGTAATTGCGATATAAAATATGATTAATTGAGCAGCCCTAGTCTCCAGGGAAAGTCAGTCTGGAGCTTCAGTCAGTCTGTCCACAGCGCTTTCCGTTACCAAGCTGTCTGCAACAAAGCAACCCGCTTCTCCTGGTTAATTCTCATTGACAGCAGCCGCAGCGGATTAGTCCCTGCAGCAGCCTCCTGCCGCGCTGACATTAACATCTGAATGAGCATCAGTTCAAAAAGTGACACGTTTAGAATAGTGAGAAGCACACATTAATAATTCTTCTTCTATCTCCTTTCTCCCCAAATAGTTACTTTTGATCTCTCTCTGCTTGAATGTCCTTCCCTCCTGCCTTACCCTCCCTGTTTCCTCCTCTGCACTGACCTTTCCTCGGGTCAGTGCAGAAGAGTCAGTGTCCTTTTCCCATTTCGGTTGAATAAACAGGAATGAGACTATAAAAAAACGCTCCTTACGTCTTGTGACAGCTCTGATAAGGGCCTGCACTGATAAGGACACAGATTTAAGCTCTGTCCTCCCCCTGATAGGAACTATCTAAGAAGCTGGGAAACACTCTCCTAATTTAACCTTTTAATAATAAACAAAGTGTTTGGACTGCCCTCAGTTTAAAAGTAACCATTATCTAATTGCCTCTCTCTTTAGTCGCTGCCCCCACTTCCTTTGAGGGACCCTTTGGGAAGATTATCTACCGAGTGAGGGTGGCTATCGACACACCACGCTTCTCTAAGGACTACAAAGCCCAGAGAGCCTTCTACCTTCTCAACCTGCTCAACCTCAATGAGGTGCCTGAAATTGAAGTAAGTACACAAATGTCCCTACTTTTGAATCATCTATTATCTAATTGTATTCCTATAAAAACTGGAATGATGCCGTTCTGTTTTCTTTGTGGATATAATCCAGAAACAGAAGGAGAAGAAAGGACTTTGAAATGCACTCTTTATTTGATCAGCGTGTGTCTAGGTGGAGGCTTATTTGATTTCATGGCCGAGCAGGATCTCATTTATTTTCTCCTCTTCTCCATCTACATTCCTTACTCTTATCATTCCCCTTTTTAGACCCTCCAGAAAAACGCGATTCTGCGATCGCAGAATTTACCGCATAATCAGCAAAATGGCGCAGATTTTTAAAAGGCCGCATATTTATCAAAAGGCCGCATAATCCCCGCAATTTTCCACACAAAGTTGAGAAGAAAAAAAAGTTAACTCGTCTTGACGTGAAGTAGTGATGATGATGCAACGTCATCAGCCCGCGCATCACAGAAGGCAAACACCGTCGTGTGAAGGTGTGGAATTCACACACCAAGATGAACAAATCGAATCCATCACATTTACCCACGACATTTCAGCTAAGACCGGGCAAAGCAGTACCCCAAT
>NW_011369951.1:5974391-5983370 GCF_000735185.1 Notothenia coriiceps
GTGTGATTAAAATAGCCCAATTGACTTTTACATAATAAACATTGAATGTGTTTAATTGAATAGTAAAGGGGTTTAACGTTAGTGGCAGGTTGTGTCTGAGAGAGAATAAATAAGACAGCCCAATATTAAAAAAAATTGTTATTCTTTTCCCCCGCATATTTAGCATATTTCGCAACTTTCCGCATATTTCGCAACTTCCCGCAATTTCACCGCATAAAATCACATAAAAACACCGCATGTTTAATCGCATAATCAAGGATTTTAGCCCGCATAATCAAGGATTTTAGCCAGCATAATCAAGGATTTTTGCCCGCGTTTTTCTGGAGGGTCTACCTTTTCCCCTGTCGCGACTGACAGAGTTTCCTGATATTCTGGAGCTAAGCAGGAAAAGATGATCAGCTAAGTCTTCATAATAACGCTAAAAACAAACTGTCTCTGCAGCATCCGAGTTACGCTGTGACCACCAAGAAGTTCAGCTACCTCCTGGTGAAGACAGGGACCCTGATGCTGAAAGCTCGCAGTGACCTGAGAGGTTACATCCCCGGGCAGGTCATCAAGTTAGCCACTGAGATCCACAACAAGTCTGGGAAGGACACGGGCTATGTGCTGGCCAGTCTCATACAGGTATATTACTGATGAAATGAATATGAATGTTATTTTATGAATGAATGAATATTATATCCTCAGGTATTGAGTACAGAACTATGGAAGCTCTGGAGGCATGGAAGTGGTTATCCATAATCAGTGGCGAACCGTGTCTATCACAACTGGACCTTCTGTAGACACACACAACCCCCGCCGGATATTCTACCCAGAGACCCAGAACAAGATCTGATTGGTTGCTTTATTTTCTAACACAAAACCACTGAAATGCGTAGTGCATGGTCCGAGAAGGACAAACAAATCAACGTAAGACTGTAATGGTAACCTTGAAGGCCCTGACGGTTCGCCACTGTCCATAATCCATATCAGTTTTCACTACTGTGTTTAAGGTTTTAAAAAAGGTGAAAGGGAAGTGGTTTGAAGACAATTTTGTGTTTTTTGTTGTAATACTAATTATGTCCACAAGGGGCTAAAGTGCATCACTAACCCATGTTCTAAATTGGATTAAAAGCATTGCATTTGTTTCTTCCAGGTGAGTTTTACTCTCCCACTGCACTCTGGACAAGGTGCATATATTGTGTAACAAAAAATATGTTCACCTGGTATCCCAATACAAAAATATAACCAACTTATAAATACAACATTTTACCCGTTTTTATTTAAAGTCTCAAATGCCTCTCATGGCTTCAGTTCTAACCAGGTGCACAGAGGGCAGAATACATGAGGAAACAAGAGAAATGGATGTGTCTTCCTAGTATTTGCCCTATCCTTAATACCATTACGATCACAGCCAGTGTGCACCGCCCCCTGGAAATGTCTATTTCAGATATGTATTAGAAATCTCTGCTGGGACTCCGAAGCTTAAAAGATAACCCTTAATATAGCTAATCCTTTCATATGGGACCACATACAATGTCTCTATACCTCAAGATGAGAGTTATAGAAGTTTGAGTGAGGCCATTATCACATCTATTGTGTCTGTGTATGGCTTTTTTCCACACCAGAAAGTAACCTATAAGACTAAGCGGCCTGTGGTCGACCTGCGGACCATCGCAGAGGTGGAGGGAGCCGGAGTGAAAGCAGGAAAACACGCGGAGTGGAGAGAGCAGATCATCGTCCCTCCTCTTCCTCAGTCAGCACTGGCCGGCTGTAGCCTCATACACATCGACTACTTCATTCAGGTCAGTGTGTGTGTCTTTAACATATAGACTGTGCTTTATTTTCACAGTACTGTTCTTAAGAGTGTCAATATTCCTGTTTCTAACGCCATCAAACATGTGATAATATAATTCATATAATACCATATGAAACTATCCATACATTTAGCCACATGAGCTATCAAAGACTATTATTTTTTCCTTTCTAATTCAACCTGAACAACTGTGTAGGGATTTTGATATTTACTTACTAATACTGAAATAATTGGGTTTACTAGAAAGGTGTTATTCACTATTTTCTTATTGTCCTAATATCCCATCAAAAACCCAACAATGCATGACTTCATCTCTCAAAACTCCTAACTTCCATAGCCTGAGGTTATTGTTTTCAAATGTCATTAAAAAGCTGTAAATATTGGTCTTGATGGGGACTACTTTCAGCAGCGGATCCATACTCATTTGAGGATGTAGTGAGTATTTACAGCTGGAGGACTGCATGTGGAGCTGAGTAACAATAAACAACAGTGTGTGTGTTCATGGTAATAAAGGAACATGTCACCCAGAGCAACAGTGTGGCTCGCTGAAGTGTTTCTATTAGTGTAAGGTCAACAATGGAGCTCTATGGCACACCTTGTGTTAGCAGAATCAATTCTCTGTTGGTTTTGGTGATCTCATGCGATGTATTGGCAATAAGAGGCATATAGAATATCACCAATCTTATCTGGTGGTATAGTTTATCTAATTGAGGCTTTTATAATTCCTGTTTTATACAGGTGTCGCTCAAATCTCCGGACGCAGTGGTCACGCTGCCTATCTACATCGGGAACATCGCTGTGAACTTGTCTCCATCGAGACCCATGCCCCCCACTCCGGACCACCGCATTGCTCCCAGGCCTCCCAGCGCTCCCAGCGCGGCGGGCGTGACCCCCAGCGCCCCACCGGTGGAGGAGCTAGAGGAGGGGATGTGTGCAGGGGGCGTGGCCAGTGAGGAGCTCCCCACCAAGAGTCACTCTCAGCAGGACCCCTCGGGGCAGCCGGTCACCATGTCCCCCAGCGCCTTCAGCCAAGCCCCCGGGGTAGCGCTGCCTCCCGGCCTCAGGCTGGACGCCTCCGCCCCTCTGTTCTGTGTGTCCACCGGGGCCACCATACCTTTCTTCACCGAGGGAAACGTGACTCCTATCCCCACCTCCTGCTCGCTCATCCTCCCTCCAGAGTACAGCAGCTGCGACTACCCTCATGGTGAGTTCTTCTAAAAGACTTTCACTCTGGCACACAAACAAACACATGCAAAGTGAAGCAGATGCAAAAATGACCATCCCAGTTTCTCAAAATCCAAAAATCCAAGCCAAAATTAAAGTGAATGTTGCATTTAGTACAGTTAGTATAGAATATGGCAGGAAAATCTGTGGAAAATGCTTAAGCGTTTCAAATAAACAAATAAAAGAAATCCTATATGAAAAATGCAACAACTTAATAGGGTTATTTTACTAGTTATTATTGGAGAATGTGCGCTGCTCTAACTTTATTAATGACTTCTTATTTGTGTTGCCCGTGTGTGTTACAGAGCCCCCACCCACCTATGAGGAAAGCTGTAGCGCCAACTCCACTTTCAACAGTATACAGTAAGAGAAGGTGATGAAGCATCATGGCCACGCCCCCCCACACCTGTTTCCATTCGCCTCTCGAGAAATCGGGACAGAGACACGTCGGGTTAGAGAGGACGGACGATAACTCTTTGTCCTCGAATAAGAAAAAAAAAAGGGATAAAATCTTATATGATATAAGTTTTCATTTAAATTCTTGTCTCATCAGGTAGTGTCAGTTAGAGCGGGTGAACATCACTGTGCCTACAAGAAGTATTTTGGATCATCATTTAGAATATTCAGTGATTGGACATGTTTCTTTTAGGGGCGGAGTCAAATCTGTTTTTGTTTTTTCAACGAACTTTCGCATCTGTGATGCCTTGAAAATGATCTCTGCCTACTGAAGGCTCGGGTTCGGCCTTTTTTTGTCTTGTTTTAACTGTGTAATTGTTATCGTGGTCCACCACTGTCCGTTTGTAACTCAGTTGTCCTCATCTTCACCAGGGCAGAGCTGTCGTCATGATGGACATTGAGAGGACATTTTCACCGTGTTTTGTCTAGTTGGACTAGTTAAACCCCTACTTAAATTATTCTGATGGTCTTTGTTTGAGGAAATATGAGACACCACTTTCCAAAATCGGTCTATGTTCTCTGTAGCAGCATGCACTACTGTCTTTTTTAATATTATGCCACTAGAATACAGATAGGGGCGTTAATGTCTCAGCAAAACCTCTCAGCTGTGTAACTTGAAACACAGTTAGTAATAAACTACACATGATTATTACATTACATGTTACTTATTAGACACTTTTATCCAAAGCGACTTACATACTCAATACTGTGGACAATCCCCACAGGAGCAATGTGGGGTGAAGTGTCTCAGGGACACAACGACATGCTGACTGCAGTGGGGTTTGAACCTGTGCTCCCCTGATCCGAACACCAAGGCTCTATCCACTGCGCCACACGCCTCCCATATTATTATAATCATTTTTAAAAATAGCTTTTAGATTAGTTCAAATACATATATCATCTCTCAAACACCACCATGCGTTGAGTCATATAACTGAGAGGTTTTGCTTTGACTTCAGTTTTGTATTCTGAGGACAGTGTCTCTGCAGATGAGGCTCGTTTCTCCTGCAGCTGGACATGAGGCCACAGTGTTTGTCTGCCCTCTTGTGGTCATCTCTGGTATAGCTGCCGTACTGAAACTTGAGCCAAACAATCAGCCATGCATAGAGAAAATCTCCACTAACGTCCCTGCTCACAACTGAAGTCAGTCGGCTGTGTAAATCTACATCCTTTTCTTTGTGAGAAAGTGGGGAAAAAAATCGAGATTTGAGTTTTTTTAGATGTGATGCAAGTGTATAGCATCATCGTTTTCGTCTTGGTGTGAATGAGATTTTATGTTGTTCTTTCTCCTGTTTGTTGCCTTAACTTTCTTTTTAGTGTTACTTGTGTGAGATGAGAATCCTCCGAAATGTCAGTTTGTGCAGATGTGCGCAAAACAGCACTTTTTACAGATTTCCAAGTGCAAATCTACTGTATACATGTGTACAAAAAGAACTTTTATGGCTACTGTCTGTTTTCAATTAAACTTACATTTTCAAATAGATTTGTGGTTTTACCACCTGTATCTGTGTAGAGACACTTTTGTTGCCTGTGTACAATGCAGGTTGATAATGTTATCACTTCACACATTTTTAAAACTTTAATTTTAATTACAGGTGTTTTGTTTTGCACATACAAAGAGTTTGATCCATAACAGGGGAACACAATTCATTTAATATCTGATTTTGCAGAACCTATACTTATTTATATGCATATAATAATTTGAAAAGTATCCTCCCCCTACTAAGCATCAGTCACCTTCCTGTGGGAAACTAATACAACAGAAAATCACAAGCACAACTACTGTCCTGAATGTCTGTGACTTTTAATGTGTACTTTACCAAGTCCATTCTGTGAATTATGAAAAAGAAATCAAAGGGCTAACGTTGGACCCTGACTGCGGATCATTTTAACATTGATTGTGTTTTTACATATCAGCCCAAAAGACGGCTGTAACTGTTATAAAAGCAGGCTCTACATTAATGTAAATGCATGCCTTAAACCAACTGGACTCCCGCCACCTCTTACAGGAGCTTGTGCCGGACTTTCTTCTTCTTGTCTTTCGTGGAGGACCGCAGGATGTGCTTGAGAACTCTTCCTGTTTTGTCTCCATCAGTGCTCTTGATGTACACAAATGTAGCTTTTAAAAAACAGCCAGCACGTCTGAGCTTAGACCTGAAAACTGTCTTGTTTTTAAAAATGACTGCAACTCCTCTCATCTCAAAGACAACAGCAGCAGCAACTCTCGCACTGCCTTTATCGATCCTGATTCTGTTTAATTCTTCGCCACCAAAAGGTACTATAGCTTTATGATCCCCAACTTGTTCTGTGTTTGTTTTTTCTTCCCCGTCCCTCACATATTGATGAGCGGTGTCTGGTTTTGTATTTTTCTACATGTTAAACTGTTTACAGGTGTGTATGCAGATATTAATAGTAGCACCTCAATCAGTTAATGTAAAATGTCAACATGCAGTGCAGAATCAACGTTGTACTGTGAAGTATAACAATAAAAATATATGAAGTGTTTGTGGTTTGTTTTGTGTGGACAAAGTGAGCTCTGTGGTTCTGTAATTGGGATTCTTCCAAAACTAATTTAACAAACAAGGCAATAAAGCTTTATTAAATAAGAGCTGCTCATTTGTATTAAAAATATGCATCCAACTGCAAGAATCCTGTGACATGTTCTCTGTTGTCCTATAATCTGCATATGTACCAAAAGGCAGTTACAATAGTAACCAAAATAACAATATATTGCTGGGATAATGATCCATATTCCCTAACATAATAAATTTTCATAGAAACCACAGAGCGATATTTTGTATTAACCAGACAGATCATTTTTAGCTTTTATAGTACAAGTTATACACTAAGTCTATGGTTATACAACGAGAGTAGACGAAAGGCTACGAATGGCTTCGGCTACCCCCTCCAATCACATGATCCCAGTATGGAAAACACGAAATGCGCATGCGTGGCATCCCAAACATTCCTCGTCTAATGCAAGCTAAACGGCGATTAAGGTGCAATTAATAGCCATTTATACCCAACGTGGACGATGTTTACGATAGTATTTTAGTCTCGGGATACTTTAATGGCATGAGTCGTTATTTTACATGTATTTGTATCGTCATTTGAGTCCGAATTCTGAGAAACTCCATTACCCATCAGCCATCTATTATTGTCTGAACTCGGGCTAGTTGCTGTATATATATTATTCCGTTGCACTGAGTTGCTTGGTCCCTTGCTGCTGCTCTGGTTGTGGTGCATTAGAGAAATTGCTCATACTTGACCGCACACGAGCAACAACTGTGCCCGGGCTGTGAGTTGTCTGGGATGGGTAACTGGAGTCCATAACTACGCTCAGCAACTTCACCATGATGTCGGTAAGTTGTCACTTTTTTGTATTTTTAATCTCTCCATGTTGGAGTGCAGTGTTGGGTCATTTAGCGTGTGCAACATGTGCTATACTTTACGTTGCAGACCATTATATACCAAGAGAGGAGCATAATGGAAAGTGTTTGTGAGAGTTGCTGACCCACAAAGACAGTGTGTTCCCTTTTGGAGAGTAGGGGGGTAACGGGTAGCAGTCACAGCAAGTAAAGACATGTTAACCTTTAGGCTGTGTTATTAAAGGGATGGGCATTATTGCTGAGATCACTTGTGTGGGAACACATGTTACAAAACCTCATAACTCTTTCGGTTATTGCAAACTATTATGCAAATGTGTCTCTGAATCATTCATTTGGACACCACCTTTGAAAACGATGAAACTATAACATGGCATGGTTATATCATCTAGGGCTGCAACTAAGGATTACTTTCACAACTGTTTCAAATCATCTTTAATATCTTTAAAATGCCTGAACATAGTGAAATGTCCATGCATTTTCTTACAAGTTCCAAGGAAATATCCATAAATATATTGTTCTGTGAGTGAGAAGTTATGATATTAAACAAAGAAAATAAGGAAACATTTGAGTGCCTGGGAAAAAAAACGGCATCAATTACATGGAATTAATACTATATTTATGCTATTTACAAAAATAGTTGGCAGTTTTAGTTTATTTGGCTTCTTCCATAGTGAACCATAGTCTAATAACTTGTTTCATTTCCTTTCTGTAAGGAAGCCAAACATTTCAGTACAGTATGATCAAAGAGGGACAATGAGAAGACACTTCATGGACACACAACCAAATTGCTTTAATAGAAAATGTGCAAAATCATCTTTGCATTTTGGTGTGATTTTGCATTTCCAACATGCATACCAACAGCTACATGGCAGAATTAAAAAGAAATGTCATAAGTTAAGGTGTTTGACATGAATTTAAAAGTACATGTGGGCTAAAAGCACGCACACACGAACAGATACAGTCCTTTGGAAGTGTACTGAGGGTGTTTGTAGTAGAAATACGACCCTTGCAGTTTGCAGTCTCAACATTCAGCATGCACACAAATATCAGCTTTTCTCAGGCGGTTTAGAAGATAAGCTCTCAATGATCACTGTACCAGGCCATAGGTTATATTGTTGACTCAAGTGTCTATATTTGACTTTCTAAGTGATGAATCATGCTGCCTCAAAGACTCTTGTCCTTGTTATCACTATTACAACACTTTGGTACTGTTTACATATTGCTTCGCCCTGTTGCTGTTGTTTGGTTCCTGACAATTTAACATACAAATAATGGGATATAAGTGGAAGGTATAAAAGCAATAAACTACACTTTCATTATTCTGCAGAACATTTTTGTTCTTTTCAAGATGTTAGGGTTGGGCATCATTTTTTTAAATAACAATGTGCTAACCATGCTGCGGTTTGGCTACATGGGGTCATAGTTAATTAGAAGCCTGAAATGGCGATACACCTGAGCAGTCAGACCTTTAACAAAGCTTAATGGTAGCAGAATGTATTTGGCATATTATAATAATAATAATAATAATAATAATAATACATGGTATTTATTTAGTGCTTTTCCAGGTGCTCAAAGACGCTTTACCTTACATTACAAGTTAGACTCTTTATCCAATGCGACTTACATGCACTCAATACTGTGGACAATACCCAGAGGAGCAATTTGGGGCGAAGTGCGGCAAAGACACGACGACGCTGACTGCAGTGGGTGTCAAGGTGGGATCTGAAGATGAGCTCACTAACCGACTGAAGGATAAGAAATAAGATAAGAAAAGGCGAAATATAGACTTGATTGTCGTATGATCTGTCGTAGCAGCTTTAAAATCAGCTGTGGTCTAGAGCAGTGGTTCTCAACTAGTCAGACCTCGGGACCCACCAGTTGAGAACCACTGGTCTAGAGAGATTAATCAGTAAGGTAACAAACGTACAGCAACACAATATTCGTATTAAAATCAATAAGCATCTTTATACTTGCAAACTTGACGTCCCCTCGAAAGGGGGACGTCCTGTTCTGAGTAAAACAGGCTCTCTTTATAAGAGAGATATCAAAGCAGATTTACATTACAACAACATTCTGGGAGGCCAGCTGATACCCCGTCTGGCACAGTATGCAAAA
>NW_011369951.1:5983631-6024772 GCF_000735185.1 Notothenia coriiceps
GCTCATCCTGTGACCTCCAAACCACAAGGATGCACATAGGGTATGCACGCACACACACACACACACACACACACACACACACACACACACACACACACACACACACACACACACACAGACACACACACACNACAACTCACTATATTGAGATACTGGAGAACACACTGCCCTATAAATAAAATAGGGGTACACATTTCCCAGATCAGAAAATAGTTCAATAAACGCCATGTTATTATAATCCTGGTTACATGGAATGCTCATCCTGTGACCTCCAAACCACAAGGATGCACATAGGGTATGCACGCACACACACACACACACACACACACACACACTCCACTCCTCTGTCTGTCCGCCCCACAACAGAGTGTGCTTTTTTTGTTGTGATTGTGGAGCAAGATCAGCTGAAACACTATTTGTCTGGATCATAATTGTTTTGTTCAAGGAATACAACAATGATATGTGGAACAAAGGAGGTATTGAGTGTGGTATTAGGAATCATTATAACGTGAGATGCTCTCAGTCATTGCAGCAGTAGATGAAGCCGAGGAACACTGATCACAGAGCAGTGCAGGAGCCCTCAGTCTTACATTACTGATCTTGGTGGGAAAGCGGCTGAGTCAGCGTTTCTGTGACACCTGGCCCTATTCAGAAAGATTCCCAGAACAAAGTCGCTCATTGTGATGAAACTCTATAACTATAAGAGTAGAGAGGAGGATATTTGAATAGTTTAAAGGTAGTGGATTAAAGGGGGATGAAATCCTACAGATCAGAACGTGCAGGGATGTGTGCCACCTTGTTTTCTTTAATTTGATCGCCTTATCACACCTTTTCAAAAGAATGGGTCATACCTAGCAACGAGGCAAACCACACCTTCTCAATCAGGGTACAATGTTTTATCCCTTCTTGCTCATATTTGCCTAGGAAATCATAAGATAAGACTACTTCCTTCAGATCATATTTTTAAGAAGGTTTGTGAATATGTTTTTCTGAATTGGAACGAAGCTTTGAAACGTAACCATAACCAGTGAAGCGTTGAGAGGTTTTCATGTTCTCTCCTTCCTTTAGATGACTTTTGGCTGGTCGAGCAGCGTGACTCTGCTGTTTGACTTCTGGGATGTGCACGGGCCTGCAGGTAAGATGCAGAGTCTGACAAACGTCTTGCTTCATAGGACGGACACACACACACACACACACACACACACACACACACACACACACACACACACACACACACACACACACACACACACACACACACCGATCTAACATCTACCGGTAGTGTTTACATCTTAGAACCAGCTAACTGTAATGCTATGCCTACAGACATCAGGATAGCTTTATATAACCTCATACTCATAGCAAGCTTGAGTAAGGCTGTTTTAATGTTTCACTTACACCTTACTGTGATGTCGTGCCTGGTAGCTGGGAAGAGGTTCCTGAAAAAGCCTTTTCCTCTGTGGAGGTTAGCAGCTGTCATGATTCCCATCAGTTTCACTGGAAACAAACTTTGACCTGCTTCATAATAAACTCCTGCAGTATGATAAAGCCTGACCTAATATGTATTAGGCCAAGACCAATATTTAGATTATAAAAAATCATCCAGCATCAAATTACCAACATATAAAATCACACCACATATTTTAAATGTAGTTCTAAAAGAATTGCTTGAATGTGCTTTTCTTCGATCTGAGGACAGTTAACCGGATTTTCTTCTCCTTTTTTTTTTGTTGACAAAATACGCCTAGCCTTTCAATGCATCACTCTTAAATGTTTTGACCCATGTGGTTGTGCTTTTAATGAAATGAACCATTATAAGCTACCTTTATTTAGATTTAGATACCAAATATTGTCAAGTAAACAAACCAGTTAAACTAGTTATTGGGTGAGTTCTCAACATACAGGTCAGTAACTGCTGTTACCTACAGTATATATCCATAATATTAACCAAAATTATTCACATTATCCCTTTTTAAAAATGTCTAACAGTTTGAGAAATGACACTAATTTGCTTTCTCAGATGCAAGAGACTCCAGGAAGTCTCTCCATACAGCCAAGAAATCACAATAATATAATGTACAGATATATAAGAGAAAGTATATGACCGCTATTATCTTATGGTATCAAATGAGCGTGTGTGTGTGTGTGTGTGTGTGTGTGTGTAGGGATGGTGCTGTCGGTGTTTGTGGTCCTGCTGCTAACGGTGTTCTACGAGGTGCTCAAAGTGTGGAGGCTGTGGTTGAGCAGGAGCTCTAAGCTGGCCCAGCCTCAGTCTGTGTACGCCCCCCCGCCCCCATGCTACCGCAGCGACAGCACCGCGGCGCTGGAGAGCAGCCCCTCCGAGTCCTCGCTGACCCCCATCGAGCCCCACCCTCCCGCTGCTAACACCACACACAGGTCAGGGTCCTGAAGTACAAATAGCAGAGTCATCAGAATCACTTACTTAACGTATCGCTAGGGAAAGTTTATTGCTATATAACATTATTTTAGAATGAAATATAATAAATGGCACATGGACTCATAAATAAACTGATTAGATGTAATTTGTTTTAGTCCATAACTCAAGTGATGGCAGACATCTATATGAATTGCAACTTCACTAATTGGCAGAGGCTATATATATTTCTATATATAGATGTATGTGACTGTGACACTGAACATTGTCCTCCCTTTCTGTTAAATGGTCACGTATCTGCCATAATGGTTGAGCCTAAAAACAATAAGTACAGTTCAGTAATAGCAAAATCCATCTTGACAGACTGAACTCAAACTATTCTAATGAATACAGTACAGCATTTTAGGTAATGAGAATTAAGCAACTTACCCTCATACAGTATATATGTTTTATACACGGTGTATCCCTCTCTCTCCTGCAGATGGCTGCTGCATGCGATCCAGACGGCCCTCCACATGCTGCAGGTGTCTCTGGGGTACATGCTGATGCTGTGCGTCATGTCCTACAACACCTGGATCTTCCTCGGGGTCGTGGTGGGCTCCGTCCTCGGGTATTTCATCTCCTTCCCTCTCGTGGTTCACAAATGATGATATGGACAGACTTCAGACACAGGGTGGATTTTATCTGTATTTCTTCCCTGAGTTAAGAGGATCATATGCTCTGGATATTTGAGGGGAAACCACCTAATTTGAATTGTGTTGTTCCGCTTCTTAGTTGTTTTTTGTGAAAATGTGAACACTAGATGGGGACAAGGGGAGTTCCTGGTACGCTGAATGATAAGATGAGCAACCCAACACAAACTACTGCTGCATGAAACACATCTGGATATTGAAACTAAAATATTATGCACAAACTAATTGTCCCTCTTTAATCTGTGGCCTCAGGGTTCTTTAGAGGTCACTTTGACCGGACATACTTAGTAATATCATTTGTCTTTGACCAGAGGAACAATATGTATATGTGTATCGTTTTTCAGGTGCTTTATTTTATGTTAAAGGGATACAACATGTGTTTCTAAGGCGTAATCTTGCTCATTTTATGAACATCAAACATCTAGGAGGAGATTGGAGTTTAATTGGACTTAATTCTCCACAGCAGAGGAACGACAACAATTGAAAGAAGGGAAGTCAGGCTCGTGGCTTATTACGGTTGTTTCTGGTCAACAGTGTCAGACTTTTCTAGATACTACAGTCTTCTGTATTTTCCAGAAAATTCTAACTATCACAACATGAGATGTTTGAACTGTTGTTAAAGGAGAGGTCTGACTATGCTGAAAAGACACAGCCACTGAAGCTTCAAGGTGAAATCATCATGACTTTTGTGTTTTAAACTGCTGAAAAAGCAACGTTTGTGTGTGAACTAACATGGAAGTATTGAATACTGATTTCTCTTTTGTTGTGGTGTGTTTGAGTGAAACCTAAACGCAGACTCGCACTCGGAGCTGAGATTGAGGTCAGAGGGCTTTTGACAGGGCTAAGAATCAGGAACTGAATCTTGTGATCGCGGTTTGTAAATTTCTCTAATGTGTCATCTTGGTCCTTCTCTCACGTGAAAGACGATCATGTGGTTCGGTGGCAATCATTGTCAACCCTTGAGCTGCAAAGAAAAGAACCCTGAAACCGACTGTTTGAGTTTTTAAACTAGTTTTAGACTAATTCCAGTTAGTGGTTTGTTGAAAATAATAATGCATTTCTCCGCAATGCGTTTCTGTCGCAAGAACTTGGCCGACAAAAATAAAGAATAAAGTTGATGAAATAGTTTTATTCATCCATATTTGTATATGTATATACAGTTTATTGCAAGAAGGGAAAGGCACTAGACAAACAGCTGCTCACACCACAGACGGATACTTGTAATAAATAAACAGGAGAAGGTGATGGACAGTTTGTTGCATTGGAAGGAACAACTCTAAATGTGCCTTTGATACAGTGAGTGATTTGATTACAGGTCACTGAATCATAAAAATGAGAGTTAAAAGTTTTCCCTAATTTCATTTGAAAATAAATTGATATGTAATTGCAATTTTTTTAAAAGATGTTCCTGCAAAGAAATGTCATTTGGTACTAATTCTAATAAAAAATTAAGACATTAAATGATATGTTTGTACTTTATTTACAAAAATGTCCTTTCTTGTCCCCCTCTTGCTTTTACTGAAATGTATTTTGAAGAGTGTTACTGATGGGAACATTTGACTTAAAAGGGCCATCAGTTGACGCATGGCAGGTCAGCAGAGCATGGACAACGTGAAGTTTATGGCCTTGTATTCAATATATTTGTAGAATCTAATATCCCTACGCTTTGTACAATATAAAATTATTCTTTTTCAGGAACTTTTCTATGACATTTTGCAGGAATTAAAAGTTTCATATGTAAAGGTTTACATAATTTTTGTATTCCGATAAGGAATTGAGACCTCATCCATTTCCCCCAGGTTAAACATTATCATTTTATATTAGAAAATATTGGCTTTGAAGAAAAATTGCCACTGGATTGTCATTATAAATTAAGAAATCAGTAATATTTGGGAAACCGAAGACCATTCTGGAAGTGCAAATCATTTTTGACTAAATATTTAGTGTTGAAACATAATGGCCATTTGTGAATACAGGAAAATATTTCAAAGAACTGCATAAGAAAATTACATTTTATAAAAATAGATACTATTATTTAAAAATAATAAAAACAATTCCCCACACAACATCCAAAGGTTGATTGTAGCACCCCCTGCTGCCCAGGTAGAGGCTGTGCATAAGAAAGCAAAACATAGAGAAAAAAATACCTGTAGTATAACTTGAAAACATCAATAAGTTAGTTGTTTATTACCACTTCCCTGATCCTTGTATTGGATCCTTAGCATGTTTACATAGCATAAACGAGCAGTGTCTTGAAGAAATCTGCATTGAGACTCGATAAGTTGCACAGAAAGAAACCAATCACCAAATATTATATAGTTAAGAGGCGGATGGGAGAGCTGGTTGTGGAGTGTGCAATATTAACAACAATGCACTTCAACTTCAAGGAATATTTGTCCCCCAAAATGATCATTTGTTTATAAATTACTATGTATGTATACCTTGAGTACTTGAAGAAAATTGTGCTTTTCTCGCAGGCCGTCACAAGGAGTTAAACTGAGAAATATCTTAAAGAATTTAAGTAAATGGGAACCAGGTTTAACCACAGCGAAACTACTTCAAAATAAAAAATAAAATAAGAAAGTTGCTATAAGAGCTGGGATTTATGCTTCCCATGGAGGTATGCTAATATATTTTTTTGTTAATGAGTAAACAAATGATTATCTTGGGGGTGAACTAGTCCTTTGATACCTTGCAAACTGTCCCTATTCATTCTCTCCCATTGCATGTGATGCACTCTCCAGTTCTAGAGTTCTGTTCGGAGGATTGTCTTCCTACGCTAAAATAACTTCCACATCCATCGGATCAATAATTGTGTCCTCTCCGTTCAGACCATTTGTGATTGGCTGAGGCTCGTCTTCTTCCTGCCCCTCATTGGCTTGCGACTGGAAGCCGCTGTCGTTCTGCAAGCTCGAGTCTGTGACCACCTGTGGTGCTGGAGACGACTCGTTATCTGATTCCGCTGTGGACACTTCTGCAATCTTTTCGCTGTCATCTTCCTGCACCGCTATCTCGATTTCCTCGATGGCGTTCTGGATGGCCGCTTCCTCCGTATCCACTTCCTGCTTCTTTCTTCCCACCAGCTCCTTGAGAATTGTCTGCGGGGACGTCTTATCTCTGGGAGACTTCAATGGGACGTCCTCTCGCACGGTGGTGACGTGTGTGACATTCATCTGCACACTGTCCTCCAGGGTCACGGTGCCCGTTGTTGGCTCCGTCCCGTTGGTGATGTCGCTCTTGGTCTCCTCTACAACCGGAAGCCCCAACGCCACCACCGGGTTGATCAGACCCCTGATTTCATTCACGCTGTCAGGAGATTTGGGGTCCTCCGACGGGCCGAGGTCCTCCTCTTCCTCGCCCTCACACATCTCGCCGTCCTCCTCGGGGATGAGCTCCACGCCTGGGACCTCCATGCAGGACTCGAAGGGCAGAGGCAGCCCGTCCAGCTGGATCATGGAGACCACCTGCCGGCGCCTGCTCGCAAAACCCCCTCCTTTAACGCCGTCGCCCCCAGCCGGAACCTCGGGCTCATCGGCCCCAAATTCGGCAGCCCAGTCCACCGCAGAGCTCTCTCCCAGCAGGTGCAGGTTGGGGTCGCTGTTGGTCAGAATCATGCTGTCTCTGTACAGGTTGTGTCTCCTCTGGACCGCGGCCTCCTTCACAGCTGGACAAAGAGAGGGAACAAGAGAATTAGTTGCTTTGTAAACGAGAACGCTTGATAATGTACTACCACGGCAGCCATCATCTCAAGATAGTTTGGTTTTTGACCCTCACCCATCATGATGTCCTTGGAGACTGACTGCAGCACCAACTCCTCAAACATATTTTCCACCAGCAGGAAACGGGAGAAGTCCTCAAAGATAAGCTCTTTGAAGCGAGGCAGCTCCTATGGAAGGAGGAAAGGAGATAAGCTTTTATAATTGACCATTGATACGTTTCTTTCCACACTTTGAACGTTCGCTTCTTCTCACAGGTAAGCAGGCAGGCGACAGCTGCTTCAGCATGTACGGGATGATGATCTGCAGCAGAGCCTCTCTGAAGAACTTCTTGCGCACTGTGCTGCTGTCGTAATCATATTTCTGAGGGTAAGACCAGAAACACACATATAAATGACTCATTATAGTCTTTCTACTCAAATCATCAATTATATATACATCAGCAATTCACATCCTCAAATATTTGCTTCTGCTTAGACTGCAGAGTCTATCTGGAGAAGAATACATGGACAGTATAAAAAGATGCTGAACTGAGAGAATTCATTTGAGTTACTTTGAACAGATAATGCTAAGGACTACGGATGCCCAGTAGGTCATGGGAGAAAGCAATATTATAGTAAACCTTCTTCCCTGACGTTTGAAAAAGTCTTTGCCATGATCATTTGTCCAAGTTAGTGTTTGTTTCATACAGACGATATGAAAGATCCTGCCAAAAGATATATATTTTTGAAGTGGAAAACCCTTTTTATCTACCTGTTTCACAAATCAAAAAAGAAACAACTGTTGGGTGAACTAAGCTTAACTCAAAAGTCTGTTTTTTTATAAATATTCTGCTGCAACACAAACAGTGCAAACCTCTGATGAGGTTACTGTTTGTCTAATATACCGCTCAACAGTGTCTCCTGTTTACCTTGAGAACCCTGTCCTGGCAGCACTGCATGGTCTTGCACATGTCCTCTTCTCCCTTGGTCTCCAAAGACTGGTGGAGCAGTTGCTCAAATGTGTACACCGCATTGTCCATTTGCTGCAAGAAAACAAGTGGTAAGTTATCCAATAGCCCAAGAAACAGATTTACCTGTGAAAATAGTGATACTCTTTTTGCCCAGCAGGTGTGAGTAGAGACTCCCCTGCAGAGAGGTAGCTGGTGTGTGTCCTGTACTCAGAACTAAGGGAGTGTTTCAGGCTTCCTCACGCTGCTTCGCTACATGCTGATTCTTTGTATTATATTATACTACGTGTATCTCCTCACCTCTCTCATGAGGATCTGAGCCCTGCTGACGAACACCGAGGGGCTGGCCACGTCGAACCTCTGCTGCAGCCCGTCCAGGTTCAGCTGCTCCACCTTCTCGTAGCAGCTCTGCATCTTCACCGGGTGGAAGGCGAGCATGGACAGCCTCTCCATGTTCTGAGGGGAAGAAGAAGGTCAAGGTGATGGAGGTGGAGCAAGCTTAATACAGGAGGAGGCATAGGACCAAAACCAAAAAGAGGTTGAGTATATCGTTCCTATCACAGAGGGCAGCTGAGGACACTTCCATGACTTCTAATTCAAGGGAAGCATTAAAGGTAGGGTAGGTAAGAATGGAGAAACCAGCTCGAGTAAGCTAAAATTTGAAAGTACACAACCGAAAAAAAATCTGCACCTTCCTTCAGACTTCCTTACAGAGCCCTTCCTCCAACACACACAAACGAATGAGGGCACGAGATAAGTTTGTGCACGAGATGGAAGGCTGACAGGCAGGTAGGCCATCCAGTTATCTGCCGCGGGCCGACGCAGATAATTGGACTAGCTTTTTACAGCGCCACGGATTCCACAGATGAAATATTTGTATATATTTATCGTCAAAGCATTTAATTTATTAATTGCTATCGGGATGTTAAGAGCATTCAATGGAATATAACAAAAAGTGTTTCTGAAGTGAATTACCTACCCCACCTTTAAACTGGCCAAGGCTTTAAAAACATGCAGTCTTAAAATACAATCTGATTATTTTATTATGATATGCAAAAGTCCTGCATGATTTTTTTCTAACTTCAAATTGGATAAGTAAATTATTCTTTTTTTTAAAGATTTAATTTATAGGTTTTATAGGTTATTTTGGATAATGGATATGAAAACTAACGACAGCCATACAAATAAATCACGCCATTTTTGTATATTGTATGAACAAACCCTGTGTAGAAACTGGGAATGGAACTGGAAAGTTTAGTGAATTAGTGATACTGAATAAGACATTTCTGGCTCAGGATGATGGAAAAAAATAATATATATCAATATGAAATTCCCTAGATGTTTATTGATAGTAAGAACATCATTTGTTGGATACCAAGTTTTCTAAGAAATGATGTTTGAATATGCAAATGAGGTACTATTTAATACCTTTGGTAAATGTAGGGACAAAGTTAATAAAATAAATAAATGAATGTGTATTTGGGAAGTTTTCTACATTCTAGTCTGAAAGAAGAAATGTTATTGAAGCAAAACAGCCCAAGCTGTCGGCTGGAGAAAAAAAAGAAGCAGCATGGGAAACTGATGTGGAAAAAAAAGGGTTTGTTTCTTTTGGATAACAGCAACCGTTTTGCTGTCACCCAATAAAAACAAGAATTTATTTTCCCAGTAACCTCCGGTAATGCAAGTAAAAGCGTGTCTGTTTAGGCTTCATTTATCACAGTTTTCTTTTATTTCAACACCAATCACAGACTAATGTGAATGGGGATCATAGTGACTAACCCACGGAGAATTATCAACAACTAACTCTGCAGATGTACGGATTTATGCAGCTTAAAGGTGTTTAGAAAAACGAAATGATGGAAAGGGACAATGTAGATTGGTCAAGAGTTCAGAAGGAGACACAACATGTGCATTATATCCCTGTTTTCATGTTTATTCTATGTCTATGTTACCTCATTCTAAAGCCCTTAGGCCTGCATTCACTGTATGAAATGTACTATAAATAAAGTGTATTGTTATGATTACCTTTCCTATACCTTTGTTATAAAAAAATCTTTTACAGGAAATGTGAACCATGTTGTCCCCTGTATCAAACTATCACCTTACATCAGTTAACAGAAAGAGAGAGTGGAAGAAACTATTGCAGTCAGTGAAACACGACTCACGTCTCCCAGTTTGTCTTTGCCCCCTCCGTTGAGCGAGTTCTTGCTGATCTCCACCATCTCCCTGAAGAACACGTCCCTGACCTCGGAGAACCCTCGGCTGGTGGGCTCCATCAGGGCCTCCAGGATGGAGCTGATGTACGGCTGCACGTTCGCCCTTAGTGTTTGCTCCGCCTTGGGCAACACCAGAGCTGAAGAAAAAGAACACACTCAAGGTTAACTGCTGTAAACACACACTACAGTCGATGAAGAGCAAGTCAAAGCATTAAGAAAAGAGGCATGGCTCTTACTTCAGAGGAATTCAATCTACAATATACAATGTGTCGTTGACTGCCAAGTTGAAATGGCTGGTATGCATGACTTTGAGTAAACACACTTGTGTCCTTTCAATGGAAACCCAACTCTCGGACACACCCACTTGTTGGAAGTATGTGTGTGTATGTCTGTGCTGAAAAAGGCAGACAAAGTAGAATTGACGGCTTAAACTAAAGAGGCCCTATTATGCTTTTAGAGGTTGTTTATTTCCTGTAGTGTGTTATTTAGGTTTTTGTGCACGTAAATGGTCTGCAAAGGCTAAAATCCCAAAGTTCTCCTCCCCAAAATGAGCACAATATGTTCTCTTTAAGAATCGCAATCCCCTCATGTAATTCCCCTCATGTAACCGTAAGTTGCATCCTCTTGCAGCTGAGTCATAGTTTCGAGCTTTATCTGTTGGGAAGAGTCAGAAATGGCCTATAGTGGTATATTGCAGGTGATGGTGTGATGGTTCTGTTTAGTTTTGGTTTTGTTGTGTTTTCTTCTGTCTCTCCCCTCCCTTCTCTGTTCTCCTCTGCAGGGCTGGTGTGTGACAGCGAGTTTGCTGGCTCCTCCCAGCGGCAGACGAGGCACACCTGTTTCCACTCAACTCTTCACCTGTTGACATAAAAGCCCGGTCCTCTTGCCACTTCCCTGCCAGATCATTCCTTTGCGTTCGACCCGCCGGTGTGTCTCACTGCTCTCCTCGTCCCTGAGATCTCTTCGCCTGGATTTTTGCCTCCTGTCCCTGACGTCTCCGTGCCAGCCAGCTTTCTGCCTCCACTGCCGTTTACTGTGCCTCTGCTTAAAATAAACTTTTGTTTTGACCATCTCTCTCTCTCAGTCTTTTGCTTTGGGGTCCAATATCTCTAGGCCGTAACAGATGGAATGCAGTTCTGCCACTTTACCTCAATGTGACAGTACATGACAAATGTGAGAACCCTGTGGCCAAGGTGAATAGATAGCTCAAAGGGTGGATGCTGTGGTGTTGTAAAGTCAGCTTATCAAAGTAAAATCAACATGCAGTGTACAGCTAGAGAAAGCCCTTTTTTTAGCCACATTTCTAAACGAACTTCTAGGAAACTTGAGCACTGTGATATAAAAAAAAAGCAGCGTTCAGTTATTATTCTCCAAATATCTGGAACAAACTCCCAGAAACCTGCAGGTCCGCTGCAACTCTGACTACTTTTAAATCCAGGCTGAAGACTTTTCTTTTTGTCGCTGCTTTTAAGAAAGTATTTAATTGCCAATTTGACCAGGAAATCCTGTTTTAACTTTTTTTTTTAAGCCAATTCAAAAGACAAATGCAGATTTTTTTAATCTCCAATGTTTGCGCACAAAGCACATTGGCACAGGTTGCATGTTTAGTTTATTGGTCAGTTGAGTTAATTTGAAATATTCTCTCTGCATAAGTTTCCTTTAACAAAGGCACTGGTACGACAACTTCAATATTTCAGTAGGGCATACTGAAGGCAGCAAGCCTTAACTAAGTTTGCAAGCATCATGCATCCCTAATTAGATTCAGAGGAAGACTGCTAATAAACCAAGTTAAGACACATGATTACATTCAGACCCTTTTACTGGCTGTACTCGGCTACTGCATTGATTTGGTAGAGGATAAAGCAGAGACAAATCAATAATGCAAGCTTTATCTGTGGCAATATCAGTTTGATTTGGAAATGCATAGAGTATTAAAAAAACACCATGCAATAACAAATATATCCGTTAATGATCTGATCTTTAAATGTACAGAGGAGCGGTCTGGCACACAGGAAGTCATTCCGTAGGTTAGTTGAAACGCTCTCATAAATGTGAAAGAGGATAAGCGTACATGATAAGGTCTCGCTGCCTGATCCTTACCTGTAGCTGCTAGAAGTCACCTGCTTTATCTGCCTGTTGAGAGCGTCTGCAGCCGCTCTGCCTTTCTTCTGCTCGGCGCTCACTTCTGCAGAAACCTGCTCCTCCGTCTTCGCCACAGTTTGTCTCTCTGCTGACCTTTCCCTCTTTCCGCTCTTCTTCGTCGGCTCGTTTGACTCTTTCTCCTGTGTTTTCTCTTCGATCTCGCTCTTCTCCACGCCGCTCTCCACCTCGGGGGCCGCTTGCTCCTGTTTTCCGCCCCCTGCGCTTCGCTCTGGCCCTGCGGAGGTGGGGCTGGGTTTGGGGATCCAGGGGTGGTCGTTCTTCTTCGCTATAGGCCAGGCCTTATAATCCTTCTGGTACTGAGTTTCGTTGTTGAACGGGGCCACCGAGCGCTGCAACTCATTCCTGGGTTTACAGCTGGGCTCGGGGCGAACTCTCCAGGCCTTGAAGTCTTGGCGCATGACAGACGCAGCAGAGCCATCTTTTCCCGCTGCGGCACCCGTCGCGGGCGGTGCCTTCCCAGGCTCCTGCTCACCGGAATGAGGCTGGGTTTCTATGGCAATGGCCCCGGCCCTCTTCAGCCTCGGCTGCGGGTGATGGGGAAGATGCTGCACCTCGCCCACATCCGAGTATCTGGTAAAAACCAAAGGCACCGCGATGTCCCCTTTGTCCAGCTCGGTCCAATAGCGGTTGATGCAGCAAGCACGCGTGAGGCACGGCCATGCCATGATGATACAAAAACAAGAAGGCTGGCGAGAAAAAGATGCGCCGAAAAACTCTAGATGACGGATTGACGTGCAAATGAACGTCCTACTCACGATTCGAAGACTTCATAGGCTTGGTCCCTGTAATCTCTCAGATTTTGCCCCGTCAGAGTTATTTCTTCTCTATGCAATTCACACCACTCTTTGCCTGATATTAGAGAAAGTAGATCCCCTCCTGCAGGATATTTGTTCTGACTGAAGTTTAAATGGACTTTGGGGCGTGCTGTAGAGTGCACATTGCGGTCTAGTTGCGCATCAAAGCGACCCCACCCACATTTGTGTGTAGTGATGCCCGGTTTGCGTGAGTGAGTTTGCACGATGAACTATCACCTGAGCTCGTCAGTCTGGCCAGCAGAGAGGGAGGAGACACGGTTAACCCCTGTGCTGCCATGTCAGAAAAGGCGTTACAACGACAGGGGATGTAACAGTAGCCTGCTGTGGTTCCATGGAGAGACTCCGCATCCGCTCCGTTTCAGACTCCCGTTCAACGTCTCCTTTGCAACGGCTACTTGTACTCGTCGTTTCTTAGGTGAAACAATGCCTTTTACCTAACCCCACTGTATACGGCAGTTTGTAGAGAAGAAAACCAGCGAAGAATACCGATTCCACATGCCAATGCGCGGCCGACAGTGATATTAACGAAATATTACGTTTATAAAACATCAATTATCACAGTAAACAAAAAGTCAGGTAACTAGGGTCATTTTTTCACATAAGTCACATACACAATTTGTATTACCAGCAACGTAACAATTTTCATTCAATTTTAACCGTATTTCTTTTACCACCTTTATTAACTTGTAATGGACTTCTGGAAACTTCTTGCTTGCTTTACGAGTCGGTGTTTTACAGGTCTCACTCTCTTCTGTACACATTATAAGGTCAAGACTAAGGAAACAGTCCGACAATAATCTTATCGGAGGATACATTACTACGACACCTGTAATTCAGAGAACGTCGATAAAAAGAAAGGATGAACGGAACAAATATTCAGTCTATTTAAACCATTATCTTACACCTTTAATAACTTGTAATGGACTTCTGACTTCTTCTTGCTTGTACGATGTGTGTTTTACGGTCTCCTCTCTTGCTACACCCATTTATAGTTCAAGACTAAGTCGACTATATCTTATCGAGGATACATTCTCCTGTAACTATCGTAACGTCATAGGAGCGTCGAGTAAGAAAGGATGTCGAAAAAAATAGACTTATGTAAACCATATACTCAAACGGGTGTTATGGACGGTACTTCACCTGCAACATTGTAAGAGTACACGTGATGAAAATAGAGTACTACGTCTTCGTTCAACTAGAGTCATGTCGTGTTCTCCCTCTTCATGTATGTGTTTTATTCTACATCCCGGACTAAAGTGCCAGTTACCCCTTTTTTCGTATATGTACACACATGTATAGAACCAAACAATGATTCCGGTCATACACATACAGCAAATAAAAGGTATAACATTGCCACGGAAAAACCCTACGGTTGTTTCATAAGTATGATTGTACAGTCCCATAGTGTATGAAAGTGTACAAAGTGTTAAAGAAGTCAAACAAAATTATTTTATTAAACCTTTTATTATTTACTCTAGTCGAAACACCGCTTGACAAAAATTAAACATAACGAGAATTTGACGTACATTTGAAGTAAAACATTAGGTAGATTCAGGTTTTAGAAATAAAATTTCTTCCTACGGTTTTATTTGTACCTAAAGTCTTTATTTCGAACATTTTCTCTTAGAAAATAAGGCGGGGAGTGTGCGTAGTACTAGNATTTAATTGCCAATTTGACCAGGAAATCCTGTTTTAACTTTTTTTTTTAAGCCAATTCAAAAGACAAATGCAGATTTTTTTAATCTCCAATGTTTGCACACAAAGCACATTGGCACAGGTTGCATGTTTAGTTTATTGGTCAGTTGAGTTAATTTGAAATATTCTCTCTGAATAAGTTTCCTTAAGACACATGATTCAATTCAGACCCTTTTACTGGCTGTACTAGGCTACTGCATTGATTTGGTATACTAGAGAGGATAAAGCAGATACAAATCAATAATGTAAGCTTTATCTGTGGCAATATCAGTTTGATTTGGAAATGCATAGAGAGTATTAAAAAAACACCATGCAATAACAAATATATCCGTTAATGATCTGATCTTTAAATGTGTCATCACTTGAACTATTCACATCTTAGACTGCACTGTAACTTTATCCATGTATTTTTTCTTTTAATATTTCTTTTATTAGCTTTTCTTTTTAATGACTGATTTTAAATGCCATTTTCTTAATGTCTTTCATTTTTTGTAAAGCACTTTGAATTGCCTTGTGTTGAAAAGTGCTATATAAATAAACTTGCCTTGCCTTGCCTTGCCTTGACGTTATTCAGTGACCAAAGTAATCGCTTCCAAAGCTACGTCTCACTAAGGCAGACCGTAAGCGAACAATGAAGCGTTCACTTGAGGTTGGGAAGATCAAGTTACACGGCACAGCGAGCACCAAGTGAACCGAGTCATGTGTAAGTAGGCAAACAAAGTAAGGAAGTGAAGTCAACTACAATATGCCGTTACAGATGAATCATGGCGTTTATATCTGTCTTGCATCAATGCTTGCCTCAATTGTACTACCTGGATATTATTTTGTTTAATAAAACCATGTGTGACAATGGAGTTCATAACTTCTCATACTGTTACTAACTACAGATGTGATTCTGTTCAGTATATCACTTGTACTCTCATCAGAAAGTCAATGTTAGTTGTTTTTTACCGTTCAGAACACCCCTGTATAGGCAAGGTGAAACCACATCAAGGTGAGTTAAAACTGGGCTATATTTAGTTGAAAAGTACATTTCAATGACTATATATCAGTGTGGTGTTGATTTACAATGAAATAACTGTTTTATGTAGATGTTTGGTTACCTCGTATCTTGCCGCTGACGTGCTCTTTAGACGTGATCATCTGGTCCATGTCGGTTCGCAGTCTGGCGTCCAGTGGAGCTCTCTGGGCCTCGCAAGAATCCACCAGCGCGTCGTACTGAAAGCTGGTCTGAGTCAGCACCTGCTTGTACACTGCGTCAGAGATCTGGAGGGGAGCGTTCAGAAACACAATCGATTTGAGTCTCTCTTGTGTTCCTACATGTCTGCAGTGCACTGTGCAGTATGATAGGAACTCACCAACATCCAATGCCGCTGCCTCTGCTGCATCTTCCCCCTCAGACGAGGTCCGATAAGGCTTCTCAGCTCTGGGTGGAGGGTCTCCATCACCAGATTAGCAAGAATCTGTAAACATACAATATATGTAGACAATATTAATACATTTTTGTATATTTAGTGTCCTATTTTTGTGTGTAAAAGGCGAAAATACCCAACATTGCATAGGATTATTCCCACTTAATGGCCCTTTACGCTGCAAGGTCAGCCCCACCTACTTTTACCATTATAGGTATTATAACTAGGTGTGAACTGGGATTTTTTGCACAAGCAGTTAAGTCAAAAACACCCAATATGCTCCACCCAAAGAAAAACAAAAATACATCTTTAAAAAACGCAGCCCCCTCTTTCCTGTGGCTGCATGGATACAGTGGGGCGATTGATGCACAGCTGGATACAGAGAGGCAGGAAGGCTGGCACTGCCCTCACAACTGACACACACACACACACACACACACACACACACACACACACACACACACACACACACACACACACACACACACACACACACACACACACACACACACACACAGGGCTCAGAGGTTTTAACTAAGCTTGACAAAATATTTGTTTAAACACGTTGCTGTACGAGACAACAGCACAGTAGTTTTCCAAAACAGAGGAACAGAAAGAACTGACAAACAATATGTATTTTGTAGTTTGTTAGTTTGAAAGCTTTAAATAGGACTTTCTCTGTATTATTATAACATTGGTGGCTGTGAGATTTTATACTTTATTTATTTGTATTTTGTGCCAGTTTCTCGACAGCTGCCCCCAAAATGACAAATGCCATGACAACTGAACTTATTCAACCCTAAAGCACTTATTTTGCCAAACGTTTTTCTTTTTTTTTCCTCAGCTGTAAAAAAAAATTGTGAACAAAACAATTATAAAACAACAATATATTTTATTTTGTTGTTCAATATTTGCATGATTTATTGTTTAAACTGGATACTTTATTTTATTGTATTGTGTTGCAATCCTTTATACAGTCGGATGGAAATACCATGTTTCCATCACATTATCACGTGACATACCATTTGCGGTCTATTTAAACCCCGGAAGCCCCGCCCTCTGTTTGCTCAATTACTCCTCGGTTTAAAAAGCTCTGTGGCAATTTTGTATCACGTGGTGTCACCTTTTATTGTTGTTAATTTAGCATTTTATTGCTAGGTAAACACGCTAACATTTTGACCATGTTGCTCCAGGATTGTGTTTTGGACGACATCATTTTGTGTCGGCCAATATCGTTGTTTTTGTTGTTGTTTCACGACCTCATACAAGCTTTAAGCTAGCCGGTGGCCGGAGTTTTCCTGTGTGTTAAACAGCAATAGGGTATGTTCTATATAATGCTAATTATGATATCCTAGACCTAGAGCATATTGCAAGTCTACTGTATGCTTTTTCTCTGTTGGGTTAGTGTTTAAAAATATGTTAATTGTGTGCCTAATTGGCTATTTTCACAGCAGACATTTTGAATTGAAACTAATTACATTAACAATGGCGCAGTTATCCTTAGAAGTCCCATTAAGCAACTATGTCACAGCATTTCTCAATGCAACACAATTTAATAATAGCCATAATTAATGCATAAGCCTATTTTCTTCTGAAGTAATTTTGTGAAAATGTCTTCCATGAAAAAGGCCCATTTTATTGATGTAAGCTGGCTGTTTATTTCTTTCATTTTTATGTTAGCTATGTCGGGAGCATTTTAATTTTGTTAAGCTCTGATATATACATTTTCACGGAACACATAGTTTATTCGGACTGTTTGTTTTAATATAAATTCCATTGAAAAAGCTGAGCTTCACTTTCCCTGCTGGATTCATAAGGCTCATAGCTTTATACAGTTCTAATGGTCATCTGAAGCTCATTTCCCCCCCTTCTCTATTCGCATAATGAATACAAAATCCACAGGAATGTCTGGAAGGGAGATGCTGGAAAATGGAAAAATATCTAACTGTATTGGCTGAAATACCCTCTATTTTCTGCTAAAATGTCTCATAGCAGTGTCATATGCTCCAGTTAAAATTATTTTTTACATCTAGAAATGTTCAACATTTTTAAGCCCCTATAAAGTTTATGGAAGGAGGAAGAAGTTTGTATATGGGCAGGAAACACGGTTGCTCTAAACACAGAGCAACTATGAAGCACTATTAGGAGACTGAAAGAGACTCATTCAGAGGGGAGACCCACATCAACCGTGTGTGTGAGGGGGTATTTTGAGGGGTGGGGTCTTGTGTAGGTGCACTCTTGTACTTTAGTGTGAAGAAAGAGTCTGTGTTCCTGAAGTAGATGGAGGGTTTTCCTGAGCTGCATACATTAGGAAAAACCTTTTCCCTGGAAAGCTATGCATCTATGTCTACCAATGTTTGTCAACTATTATTGTGGCCTCTCAATATGTTGAATTATGGCCATGAACTGAACTTTGGACAGGTACTCATGGGGAACTGTTTTGTATTTGTTCCTGAAAATCTCTTTGAACTGTCACCAGCAGCAAATAAGCTAATTGAGATGCAATATACACTGTTTCAACACTACTCAGTGTCAAGTTGTCCAAAGGTGGTTATTTCTGAGAAGTAGTGGAAGAATTACTCAGATTATTTACTAAAGTAAGAGCAGAAACACTATTCTCCATTACAAGTTTAAGTCCTGAACTGAAATTGCACTTGAGTAAAAGTAAAGAATTATGATCAGTAAAATGTAATTCATGTATCAACCAACCAATTTAGTCATGAGCTTGTTTATGAAGTATTTTGTCAAAGTTGAGCCAATTTTAGACTAATTAAAATAGTGTGAAAATGAGTAGTACAGTAGAGATATCATGGTAGCAAGTGTTTTAATAAATAAACAAATGCAGTGGATACAATGTATATTTGCCTCTGAAATGTAGTTCAGCAAAAGTACAAGATAAAATGGAAATAAGTAAAGTGAAGGTTTCTCCTTCCAAAAGGAGGTGGCCAAAAATGAATGTCGCATTCAGGTGCTTCTACTCTTGTGCATTACCTGGAAGCTGGCATCGAACAGCAATCTGTAGAAGCTACAGTTATAATAAATAAATATGTTGATAATCTATTAATCGCTAACTTAATTTGTAATGCAAAAAATAAAAATGCTGTTAGGTGCAGCCATAGATTGTATATATAAAGGGTGCAGCACGTTAGTAACTGTTTTATTTCCTGTTGCCAGGCACTGATCGTGGACCAGCTGACCATGAGGATGTTGTCGTCTTGCTGACAGATGACAGACATCATGATGGAGGGCATCACCAGTATGAGACCATGGTCACATCCTCTGCACTGTAACATTTGTGTATATGCTCCTAGAGTTTACAGTATATTGTTTTTTAACTGACATAAATGTGACAGCCCTTGTTGACCAGTTTTGAGAAGTACTACAGTAATGCAGCATTTTTAGATCCTACCTCTGAGCGGGGGAAACAGCTTTTTTTTTATTAATCTGAGATCCTCACCTGTGGGGGCTTTCCGCACATCATATCCCATGTGCCGTAGTTTCCTTTAGCTTGTCTGAAGAGTCTCACAGAGTCCGTGAAGGCTGGTGTCTGAACGCTGCAGTCCTCTGACAGACCTGTTGGGGGAGAGCAGAGCAGATGCTAAGTAATGTTACAGAAACACAAACCCCTTCTTCTCTCTTTAAAAACAAGATGCAGTTGAGTGAAATAATCTTGATAGCAGCATTGCAAGATGCCTTTTGCATGATTTATTTACATTGAAGTGAGGTCTCAGAATGCTCTCAATAACTATGGCTGAATGACTCAATATATGTTGTCATAGTTTTCTGTTGATTCTTACACTAACAACGGTTTCCTAAGTATCTGAGTCATTTCTGCACAACGTCTGAAAGTCTAATTTAGACCTGCAGTACACTCAGTAACAGTAGCTTGAGAATAGGACAACATAAGCACTGGTTGTGTCATCCCTCAAAACAGGAAGTTGTGCAGTGATTTGATGTGGTTGCCCTGGTTACTGCCACTCCCTGCTTACAGGACAATAGGAGCAGCTCACAAAACATTCGGCAACACGTGTGTGTTTTTAGGAAGTTGGATCTTCTCATGTTGCTGTGTTTTAGTGATGAAAATACATCACTCATCTGTCAAGGCCTCCCCACTGAGGGACACTAAGTGCTGAAAGTCCTGCATCCCTCACAAAAGAGCACAAACAGGTGGAATAAAACGTCCCTATAATTAGCAGCTTGTCCTTCAGAGCAATTATTTCTTTAAATAAAAGTGACTGATGCTTCAGACGCTTTTTCTCATGCGGCAACAAGAGTCAGTCCTTCTGACGCATAGATGTGTAATTAAAGGGTATGTTTGCTGTTCATAGCCCGTATTGAAATGGTGTTTGCTATCATGTATGATGGTTAATAATATCACACAACTTCAACAATAGCACCAAGATCTTATGAATAAGGACAGCTGCAAATAGGTCCTGATAATGCTACATTGTAAAACACAAATCTGCATGGTATTGTGACAGCTGTAGTTTGTTGAATATAATGTGAGGTATTTTATGCAGACGCATCAATGTGTGTGTCCTTAATGCTGGAGTCTCCATCAAGTTGTTTTGTCTGTGGCTGTGCGTCTGTGACTCAGATGAGGCTGACAAAGACAGGAAGTGACCAAGGAGTGAGGCAGGGGGAGAGGTAGAGCCAGACAGGAAGCTGTCTCAGCTCCAGCTCACTAACTCTTTGCTGACAGGCTGAGCTTCATGTTCTGGCACTTTTTCCTGAGAATGTATTTGACACTAAGTTTAGAAGCGCAATGGGAAGATAACGGCGCAGACAGCTGCCATGTTGGCAGAGGACCAGCCGTCCTTTGGAGGTCAAATTCAAAAGTGTGTGAGGGACCTGGCAGCAAGCTGGCTTATGTTGACTATCCGTATAGCAGACACAAACAAAAAACTAGTTTTCACAAAAATGTATTTGGATTGTTTCCCATGTCTGAATCTTTAAGTGTTCAGCTCTTTCTTCTAAAGTGCGTATCTGTTCTTCCATGGTAACATTGGCCAGAGAAACTGTCAATAGCTAATCTGCAATTTGCAGACACTTTAACAAAGATATGATCAACGCATGTTGTATTCGATAACTTACTGACTCCATAGCAACATTATACTTCCTGTTTATATCTGTCTTACAGAAGTATGAGAAGTAAAAGCAATAGGAATGGAAAAACCCAATTCCTTCTTTTAAAGCTTTGAAGCAAACTTTAAGTCTCCTACTCTCTATGTTTGTTGTTTCCAGCTGTAACAGGAACACAGCACATGTTTATCAAGGAGCTAAGTGGGTGATGATGGACTACTGACTTACTGTGGCTCAACATCCATATCCTGTTGTAAATGTTACTAAGAGAAAGTGAAACAAAGAAAAGACTATGCCCCCTGAAATAAATAGCTTTAAGAATTGAATCTTTTCAGAATCATTGTGTTTACCCATGGCCTGGCACCAGTGTGTGATGCCTGGTGGCTGGGTACCACTGGGCTACACTACTCAGTGTTTGTGGTGAACACTTTTCGGGCCTTTCCTTGGCCAGGCCTCCAGTGTGAAATGCCTGAAAGCCCTTCTACATTCTCAGCTAGTCGCTCACTCGCAGATACATTTCCTGTTGCTGCCAATAGAAAAAAGGAAATTATTTTTTGAGGATTTGCCATGCCTGTAAAACACTTCACATTCTCCATGCGTCTGAACCAAGCTAGATCAAGGAACAGATTAGTTTCTCTGCAGTGTGTGTGTGTGTTCTGTGTATAAATAGAACATGTGGCAGCACTTACCACGGTCTCTTTATTTGAGGCATTTCCCTCCCTGCCTTGCTCACCATGCTCTGGTTGGTGTGATTTGAGCAGCAGCGTTCCCAGGCCTTCACAACCAAACATGTTTGTGTGTGTATCTTTCTCTGACTTAAATATATTTGACATTCAAAACCTTTTAAGCATTCGGATGTCAAATATTGTCTGATTGGATTTCAACTAAAGGCCACCTGCCCTCACATCAATGCAGGTTGAGACACATGTTTCAACCCTCACACTGCTGCTGCTACCGCCGACATGCATGAGTAGTTTCCCATATGGTGCTGCAGTCCTATGGAATCAGCCAAACCCACAGTACAATAAATACTCACTGAAACATACCATCAACCACAGACATCACAAACAAACACATGACTGAATGAGACTACGATTTGAGCAGATCCTGCCTCATGTAGCAACTATGTGAGTCCCTGACACCCTGTATTGCTTTCTTTTGTATGTAAGTATGTACTCTATATTGTCTAGAGTAAATAAAGGAACCATATGGTAGGCTGAAAGCACACTGCCTTAATGCTGACCTGCCTTGAAAATACTTCTATAATGCTCCGACTGTGCCCACTGCAGGTCTCTTCTTGCTGAGTGGAATGAGTCTGAGGTCTGTGGATCACAGCAGAGGGCTGCTGGCTGGTGTTAGAGGCTGTGGGGGTGGAGACTGTCTGTGATTGATGGCTCTCTAGTGGCCAAGGAGCAGCTCGGAGCAGTGTTTGACTGCTGATGTGATGCAGCAGCAGCCTGGCTGCACAAACTGAACCAATTAGCTAAATTCCAATTATTGGGCACCACTAGGTGAAAGCACTCAATGTTCTTTTATGATCAAACAATCCCTTGGTTGTTAGTTGATGAATTGTAAAAGATGCAAAAGAAACCCAACATGTAATCAAGCCCAAGATTATGTTTATTTCTTTAGATGAACTCACATTTTAGAAGCTGGAGGTAAAACAATGTTTGCCAATCTTGTTTAAAAAGTGACTCATACTTCTAAATAATGTTGAAAGGTGTGGATTTTTCATATTTTTATTGATGAGTCATTTGAATATTAAACTAATTGCTTCAGGACTAAACATGTTTACTTGTCGAGTTCATCATGAATCTAACCGTAACACCATAATATCCCTGGAGACTTTAGTTTTTGCCTACTGGGTGCAATGTCGGTCAACATTTTACTCACCAGGTTAATTATAGAGCTACAGAGACATGGTGAGTCCAAACTACAGCGCTTTAAGATACAGTCCTTGTTGCTGAAGGTCAGGCATCAGATCAGCCATGTTTAAATCTATAACTACTTACTTCCTTGACAAAATGTAAATGGTAAAATGATTACACAATCTGTATTTTGTGAGGGTGAATTAGGTTTTCTGGTCGTCCTGATGCAACTAACTGCAGCTTTGTGTTGTGCAGAATACAGCGATGAAGTCATCCGGTAACTGAGCTGATTAACTGGTTGCTTTGCAAACGATGCTGTTAAGGCAATGCAAAGCAGCAGTTCATCATGTTATCAGGTTGCTTATGAGGATGAAACCACCATGGCTTAAGTGGATGCAAATACATCTTCAGTGCGCCAGTGTAAACATTGTGGTTTTTACTTATCAAAGCCAGCTGAACAGTGTCAGTGTTCAGCTGAAGAACTGCTTTGCATGGAGCCTCTGTGTTGCTCCTCTATTCTTCCTGGTCAAAGCAGTATTTGATGCATCATGACTGACATGCTCTATAAAGAAGTGTTACATGTGGTATTCAATTCTCACTTCAGTGTATTAGGAAAGTTTGTGTCAAATCTCAGATTCTATCCACATACAAAATTACAGTAGTAAGTAACAGTTTTAAAAAAGTGTTTCCATTTGTGTGTGTGTGTGTGTGTGTGTGTGTGTGTGTGTGTGTGTGTGTGTGTGTGTGTGTGTGTGTGTGTGTGTGTGTGTGTGTATGTGTGTGTGTGTGTGTGTGAGAGAGAGAGAGAATCCAGTGAGTTAATGTAACTGCAGACAGTGCAGAGGTCAGGCTGTCAAACCATTTATCACGCAGAGGAAAGGTCTTTCCCGGTTCTGGTTTTCCTCCAAACACTGACATGCAGAGGTGAGACTGGGCGTGTCAACACGGGCCAAAAACATGAGTGCCAATCAACACTGACACACCAGCCATGGCGACAGTAAAACAGCAACACACTCTGTTCATTACTACATATTTCTGTAGCCCAGCCTCACAGCTGGAATGCACGGCAGGCAGGGACTCTGGCTTTTACCCAGCATGCCTGAACAGGTAGTGTTGGGAAGTAACGGTTAAGCCTGACTGCGTGCAGAGTAGACAGAGGCCGCTTTTGTTTGACAGCCAGAAAATGCGTGCACTAAAGTTGGTGTTTGGCTTATTGGACAAAAACGTTCCTTGACTTGAGAAATTATCCTCGGTTTTTTGCAGTGTTTGAATACTGATGACAGACAGCTGCTGGCATTGTCATGTGTGCCAATGATACCATTTTGAACTCATGCACTGCAGTTGGCATGATAAGGGAAAAACAAAGTTGAATCAGGTCGAGCAACTTTGTCAGCCTGGTGAAGAGCCGAGATGTGGTGTCTTGTTTCATTCGATAGCATGTTATGAAGCTTAGCTCATGATACAGGATTGTTTAGATTTGAACTTGCAGTGTTTAATTTAGACACAAACTATTGAACGCCTGTTTGCATATTCTGTAGCTGCTGAGGGATTGACTGCTGCTGACTTGATGACACAACGACTCCGCCCTATACTTCATGATCCATCCTAACAATCACTTAAAGCACAATTACAGATAGGATAGCCATGCATTAGCTTTCATCTGAGGAAAGCTGTTGAAGCCTTAAAGCTCACACTCAACAATACCAACAGCATTATAATGATGTGTGCACACTGGTGCACACCCAGAGGCATGTAAAACCACATGCTTGTGTGCTTGCAAATTAGGGTCAGCTAAGGTAACGTCTGTGGACAAAACCTTCCAGGTACTTACAGCTATGACATTCAGCACCAATAAACAATGTATTATTCCTAAAAGTTAAATTAATCTTTTTAATGAATTTACCAGATATGTTTAATATCTATACATTTTCAATAATGTAGGTATAGTACCTATGTATTTAGGTTTCACACTGTAAAGTGGTGGAAGTATGGTCAGTGGCAATTGCTACAATGTAGATTTATTTGCAATATCTTGGATTCCAAGATACCTGTATCAGTTATGTTTAGTCTTATCTGTATGTTTTTTTGTATTAATGCTTTTAAGATATCTTCCATTTATTAATGAATACTTAAAGATATCTACACATAAACTACAATCTCTGTAAACAACACTTGCCTTTCAGGCCATCAGGATCAAAACAAGCCCAATCATGTTAACCGCAGCAGTTGTATTTTGTTTTGTTCTATGTCGTTTTTTTTTATCTCAACTTCCCAAGGCTTCTTGTTCATTCTGATTCTCTCTGTCTCAAGTGTTAATATAGCACACTGAATGTGAGATCAGACATTATGCATGCACACAACAATAAAACATTGAAACTTGACTTTAAAAAAAAAAGGCAGAATGTAACACACAATAAAAACTTGCCATATCATTTGAAGTCAACACGTCATGTTACACACACACAATTTGAAAGAAGGCCAAGCCAAGAGAAACCGGATGACAACATGCACAAAAGATGAATTGCCCTATTTTCAACACAATGACACAAGTCATGCCACAAGAAGAAACATCAATGGCAGATCAAGAGTAGTTCCCCACCCTTATAAAACAAACAACCATTTATGTGCAACGCACCAAAGTATTCTTCAAAATGCCATCACATCACAAAAAGAAACCCGGCACTTGTATAAAGCTGACTTGCTCAAACCAGTAAAGGCTGGGGGAAATAATTCAAAATGATACTTAAAGTGACTCATTACCACCACATTCCTCCAGTGTTTGCTAAGGACTTCATGTTACAAATAATGTACTATAACTAGGGCTGCTCGATTACGGCAAAAATCATAATCTCGATTATTTGGGTCAATAATTGTAATCGCGATTATTAAATGCGATTATTCATTGACTTTGAAAACATCCATTTATTGGAGAATTTTTTTTTTAACAGTATGTTTTTAACAGTTGATTACCCTGAACGTTAAGTATAATTCAACTGAAAAACCCAAAAATAAAAATAATAACAAAAAAATAATCGTTTTATTTCGATTATGTTGTTTTCGTAATCGTTGCAAGCCATAATCGTAATGGCGATTAAAATACGATTAATTGAGCAGCCCTAACTATAACCTGATTTTTTGAATAATTTGAACATAGTTTAGGTCCTTGATAAATGACAAATGAATTTACAATTTATGCATTAATCAATGAATTGACAAACACTTTCAGTACAACTAGGGATTATACTGTTAACTGTAGCTGATTCAAAGCTTATCCCTAAATATGATCAATACAAATTCAAATAAAAGCCTGTTTTAAAAAATCCAACAACACGTCTTGCTGTAAGCAGGAATAATAAAGAAATACCCATCGTTCCTGCATCTCACATTCACCGATCAGCCAGCTCATTCAGATGGCATGTAATGACTTCACATTGTGACACACACTCACACACACCCTCATCTGATCAGCCAGACAAGGTAGAGAGCCATAAAGGGGCACCATGAAGATAATTACTCTACTGCTCTGCATGTACTCTGGACAACTGAATATAGCAATTTAAAATATGCATAGTTCATCAAAATGTTTCATGACTTATCTGAATCGCATTAAAGGAACACTGCCAGGGACCTTTTTAGTGGTGTAGTATTATTGCTCTACTTAGGTGAAATTAAGTCATTGTGTGTGTGTGTGTGTGTGTGTGTGTGTGTGTGTGTGTGTGTGTGTGTGTGTGTGTGTGTGTGTGTGTGTGTGTGTGTGTGTGTGTGTGTGTGTGTGTGTTACCGTTGTTACTGTGTCTGACACAGTCCTGCAGTACTGCGTGCCACTTCGTCTGCTCCTTCTCCGTCATCACACAGAAGTAGTGGTGGCGGGCGTACGGGTGCCATAGGATGAGGGGGAACTGGCTCGCACACTTGATAAAAGGATTACTCGCCACTTTGGCTTTGATATCTACAACATGATGGAAGAAGAATGAGAAACGTCAAGATTTAGAAAGTGCTTTACAGGCAATAAAGAAAATACAAAAATAAAAAGCTATCATTGAAGGGCTCCCCTCGGCAAATAGCAATTGGATTATTTAGTTGGATTCCAGAATATACTGACACAGGATAACTTCCTTATTGACTCCTCAACTTTTAAAGCGTAATTGCAGTCTTTAAAGTAAAGTGCTAACATTAGGCCCAAATTACATAAAGGTTGCTTGACTGCATGTCACCATCGCTAAGCTACAGGTGGTTAATGTTCGGTTTAATGACGCTGAGTAATCTCTTTTAGTCACTTGTTGGCAATCTCCATTTTCATGACACAAAGATGCTTCAGACAGTCATGGGTGGGGTCGTTTACTGACGCAACTTATGTCGTAGATAAAAAGTAGACAATTCTTCAGCTTGTGTTAACCACAGATCCATTAAAAACCAATAGACATCAAACCAAGGGGACAGGAAAAGGTAAAATGCTAATATAAAAACTACTTTTAGTCATATATTGTCATATAAAGAGAATAAATGCATAATTTTCACCATCTGCCATTTCCTACCTGGTAGGCTGGTGTTAATCAGCTCCATGTATTCCTCCATCGAGGTCAGGGCCTTGTACCCAGCACAGTTGATAGATACTTTCGGGTGAAGGCCCCTGTCATGTGACTGTTGAAAAATGTGGCACAAGATATGCCAATCTATTTAAACACAACAGACCAAATCGCCGAATGGGACAGATGTTTAGACGAGTAGGATTTGCACTCACTGTTTTGCTCTCATAGAGGCCGATGATGTAGCTGTCGGGCACCGAAACAAAGCGATTCCTCCACTTCCGACTCTCCTCCTGATACTGAAACAGACTCCCAGAGAAGATGGAGCGGCCTGCTAAGGGGTCCTGAAAAATCACAAAGCACTTTAGCATAATGCTGTCATAGTCACGTGCATGTTATTTTGTAATCTAACATTCTTTTTGTATTCTAGATCTCTTGAAACTATTCACAAAGCCTGGAGTTTAGTTGGTGTTTAGTGTTTACACTAGGAAACAAACCACCCACTTTGTTTTCTAAGATTTCCTGTCATGGATCAAATAATACTGTGACTTTGCTCCGAGAGGAAGGAGACAGAAACACAAAGAGACTCTTGTGTTGTAGGAAATATTTGCTGCTGTTTGTTTGCTGGAAACGTTTTAATTATCTGTAGATATTGTGTGAATGAGTAGCAGGGTCACTTGTGCTTATCTCAGGGGCAGAGCAGAAAGAAGGCCATGATCTTTCATAATGTTATATGAATAAGACCACAGGGTAAATGTTTTTCTAAATATAGTATCTGACTACAATACAATAGTTTTAGTTTGTATTAATTTGTACTGAAAACATCCAGATTGTTTAAACGGATGCAATCAGTTCAGACTGTTTTTCACTTGGATTTGATGCACCGAAAGGTTTGTTTTTCTGCACATAAATGCCTTTTAGTAAAAAATAAAAACGTTGAATAACAGAAAAAGGTGTACATGCAAATTAGCTGTATCATTCTGCACTACAGCAAGACATTAAAAGGTGTACCTACAGATAAAATGGCCGATTAAAAATATGTCCTTGTGTCTATATTTACAGTATATTTATTTGCAATCAGCGTTAATTCACATAATGCATCATTTGTCACTTCTGCCGTAAGCACACACACAAGCAGCTGTCCTCTCTCAGCGGAGAGCAGATGAAAAGCCAGAATAAATAGCATTCCTAACAGCATCTCAGTTCATGTGTGAAATGTGCTCCACTTCCCCTTCACTGATTGAACATGTGAACAAATGGGACCTTCGGTGCGGTGGCTTACCAAAAAGATGAGAGGAATACAAAAAGTGGTGGCGCAGACTTTCCTGTTAGGTAAAGTGTCGTTACATAGACCCAATAATGAGCTTTGTGTAAAACATTAAGCTCTGTTTCTGTCTGTCACGAACAAAGCTTGCATTGATGAAAGTTTGTGTTCAGCATACACTGCTAAGCTTAAACAACAGTGTGAGTTTGTTCATCTTGTATGATGGCAGAAAGAAAGCTAGAGAGATTTAGGTGAGTTTATTATAATGCTGAGTAGCAAATATTAATCATTGGAACAACCCTTTTTTCTTTACTTGATTTGCGCATTAGGATACGAACATTTGTCCCTTACAGAAAGATTAACGTCACCGGTCCAGAGAGGAAATAGTTTTAAAATGCCAGTCACAGGTGGATGCCACATACTTTCTTTTCTTTGTACGTCTTTTATCATTCTATTCATTAAACAAAGATAAACCTCTCCTTTATAACTGATACAAAGCAGGTCTTGCCTTCCTGTGAAGCAGCTGCGACTGCGGTCCTCCTCCTCCTTCTATCTCATAGCGAACGCTGTTGAACAGAGCGACTGCGTACTGCTGCTCGTACACGTCACTGAAGTCTCTGATCACGCCTCCTGTCCGAGCTGCAGGAGGACACACAGACAGACACGAGATCAGAAACAAACGTACCAAACGAACGTATAAAGAATCATTTAAGATACAGTCCAGTACAAAATGATGTTAGCTGTATTCAGATAAAACTTGAGTCGTTCTGCAGTGAAACCTCAAAAAGAAAGCTTGAATACAATTGTTCAAGTTAATTTGGTTCAAACACAAGTCAGTAGAGAACAGAGCACTTTCCAATTATACACCAACATGTCTGATTTCCACATGAATCTCTAAGGATGGTTTTATCAACTCTAATTATTTGTCCAATAGTAGCGATGTATATTAGAGGAGCTGCTCTTAAAATAGTTCTCGTCAAGTCAGACAGGCCACAACCTCCGCTGCCCCTATCAGCACTTTATGAAAATTGGCCTAGTGAAATGTGTGCAGCACTAAAAGAGATATGTATTATCAGCAGCAATGTTCACTTTATATCGTGGCTGTCTGGTACAGCCCTGTCATTAGTGAAACTTTAGGGATGGAAAGCTTTTGCCTAGTTGAAATACCACTGAGGTCAAGTTGTTCTAGACATACTCGTAAGTTTTAAACCCAAGAATCCATGTTATTTTCACTGCTCTATTCAGTCAAATATGCCTTACTTCATTTTATACATATTTACACCCAAATTTAGCCTGAGCTTTAAAATATTTGCCATTAAGAATCAGATATTGTTGGGTGTTGGGGACTAGTGGCGGGACAACGGTTTAAATATTTCCCCTTGGTAGTTGTGATGAATATTTTCCAGGGTTCTTACGGTCATTAAAAACCTGGAAAAGTCATGGAAATTCAAAATGCTAATTCCAGGCCCTGGAAAAGTTATGGAAAACAATATTTTTCCCAAAGTTTTGGAAAAGTAATGGAAATGTAACTAAAGTTGCATCAAATATAATTTATATTTTATCTAATCGCCGAAATAGTAACACTATAATGATAATGAATACTGTATCGTATAGTAATGAAACGTAAAATAGCATTTAACAAGGTATTTTGCTGGTGAGAGATTTGAGTTGCTTTAGCGTGTAGAAGCTGGTAAGCCTACTATTTGATTTGTTTTAGATGGGCACAACATGTTTCATATGCAGACCTTATTTCCTGTTCCATATTAAAATAAACCATTTTCAGTGGTACCGCTGAGAAAGAGTAATTTCTTTGGTCATGGAAAATTAGGTAAAGGTCATGGAGAAGTCATTGAAAATCATTGGTGAAAAAGTGTATGAACCCTTTCAGACATTTCATAGCCTCAACGATACATTGATCATGGCAAAGTTAGAAACTAAAAAGTATACTCCTATGGGTATGAAATAAGTGTTGGAAAAGAGTCTGTGTGTTTGTCTCAGTCAGCAGCAGACGGTGATGACTATGATCTGTTTAGGGAAGGGACGGCACAGCAAGAAGAGAGCCGGCATGCAGTGGGAGAGCAGGAAGGAAAGAGCTGACAGGACAGGATAGACCGGGAATGTGGAGGAGACGGGGACACAAACGTAAAAACACTGTGTCATTGCAGGAGGAGGTCAGTGGACGGGTTAGAGGAAGATTGAGAGAGAGCTTATAGGCCCCCTCCAATAACTCACTGTTAAGGAGGGCTGGCTATTGAACCGTGATACTTTTTTGGTACCAACAAAAATGTGAACCGGATATTGTGAACTGGCACAAGATATGGATCTGGGCTAAGATATGGAACAGACTAACGGGGCTTCCATGTGTGCAGAGAGCTGGTACTTTCCACTGGTTGTCTTGTTGTGCCAAAGTCAGCAGACTGGACAGACTTTTTGGGCACTTGGGAAATGGGAACAAAGACCACATCATAAATCCCACACTCAGTTCTCTGTTTTAACCTGTATAGCCATGGGAAAAAGTTCCATTATATCCCTCCATCTACCACAAAAGAGAATCTTAAAGAAAATGAACACACCATCAATGAGAAGGCGCCCTCTTTCTTATTTTTTTATGTGAATTAATTAACACAAATACAGACTTACAGGGCTAAGACTACACCTTTGTTTTATATTTCATTGTCAGCCAGTTGTCCAGAGGCCTGGCGTTGGTGTCTCAGCAAAGTAGTTTAGAAGTTCCCCTCTTTAACAACACTTTCCAGCACTTCCTGGGTCGTCCTGAGGCGTTCCCAAGATAGCTGAGATAAATAAACTCTCTAGCTTTATTCTGGGTCTACCCCAGGGTCTCCTAGCAGTTCCACTTCTCCTTATCTCTAATTTGAATCCAGCTTCCCTATGGAGAAAAGTCTTTGAGGAGACCCAAAGCTCATGACCACAGTTGAGGGTTGGAAGTCACATCAAGTGCGAAACCGAAGCTTTTCTGTCTGGCTTAGCTCCTTCTTACCACAATGCCTGCGTTACTGCTGATGCTGCACCAATCTGCCTTTCCAACCCATGCTTCATTTAACACCTACCAGAATATGCACAACATATGCAAAGTCCTTTACTTGGGGCGGAAACTCACTCCCAACTTAGAGGAAGCTATCTACCATTATCAGACAGAGAATCAAACCGCCCCATTGCATCATCAGATCACGGTCTGATAAAGCCAACAGAACCACTTCATCTGGAAGGAGTAGGGAAGCCATTCAGAGGTCCCAAAACTGGACACTCTCCTCCCCCCCCCGCCGCGCCTTGAGATCCTATCTATGAAGATCACAAACAGAACTGGTGACAAGGGACAACCCTGGTGGAGCCCAACACCAACTGAAACATGTTCTGGGGGCTCAGACGCACGTTCAGTTCACCCTCAAAAAACATTTTGGTTTACCAGGGGGTCTCTCCGACTTTACTGACTGGTTTCTGCGTTTGATTGATCTGCTTCTTTCTTGGCTCAAGTGTCAAAGACATACTACAGATCTGATGACGCAACTCATGGTTTTCCGGTACCATGTCATATGGTGTCGATCATCTTATGCTCGAACTGCAACAGCTGGCAAATAATTCAAAGAACAAAGCACCAGTCGGGATCAGGCCGTGGTTCCTACATGGGCTTTAAAGTCAACCAGGTGGCAGGCATGTGAGTGCTGACTACTGGTAGACTAGCTCGAGGAGCGTGAAACAGGATTATTAGGGTCGGTATATGTGATGGTATACCGTAAAACACTATAGAAAACTTTTACTGGCGGATATAGCAATCTTGTTTTCAGCTATTAGCACAGAGAAGGATTTTAGCCAAAGGACTCAACTGTAAATGTTGTTTCAAAAAATCTTCATAAACGTTATTGATTGTTGGTAACCAATCAAATGCATGACTGAAGTATACTGTGTTGACACAACTGGCTCTTTTGCTTTCATCTAAAATGTGCAGTCTTGTTCTTTGACACTTAGTTAAGAAACATCTTCATTATGGTTTAATTCACTTGTAGACTGTGGAAAACGCGTGCACAAACTCTAAGTTGCGCATGTGTTGCATGGGCTCATAAGGGAGGAATATTTTGGTGGGAATGTTTGTGCAGCAAGGATGAAGAAATCACCTTGTTGGGAGGTACAGTCTCCAAACAAGACTCCCAATGCAGGAATGCTGAGTCGCCTTTACTCACTTCCTTTCTCCCACACTCACTCACATACATTCATACCCCCTCATTTAAGGCCGTGCTATTTGTTATTCGTGTGTACATGGCTGCACTCATGCATGACAAGAGCACAGATCTATAGATACTGTGTGTAGAAGAAGAGGGTGTGTGAGATCCAGACAGCAGTTTGAGCTTTTGATCTTGTGACATGTTTCTACCCGCTTTACCTCTGCCGTTTCACTCATTATGTTGTCCTCCCCCTTCCCTCTGAATCATCTCTTCTTGTGTAGTTTATTCTCAGCTAAACTCAGAAGCAGAACATATTGCAAAATGTTTGGTATTCTGGCTGAAAACTTGAACTGACTGGCTCTGTATACAGTGTTTCAGATTTTAGGGGTCTTATATTTTATATTTCCAAACTTTTAGACATGTTTTTGTCAATTTAGTCGGATCCATATACTATTGAGGAATGGCAATAGCCAGTTGAAGCTTCAGAAAAACCTTTTGAGATAACTCCCCCCTCTCACTCTTTACAGGGCCTATAGTCAACTCTGATGCTCACAACCTTTAAACCTTGTTAACAGCTCTAGTTCATTCTGAATCTGACAGGCTGCACATTCCTTAAGTTTTAGATGCCTACCTATCGTGAACATGACGTCAGAGTCATTGTATTTTAAGGCTGCAAAAGATTGATAATCTGTATTCATGAATTGGTTTAATTAATTAAATAACTGAAATGTGAAAAGGTTGTGAAAAAATGCTCACCTCAAGAGCCAGCTTCTTACAATGTATTTTCTGAGAGTGTTTCTTTCTGATGTGTGAGTAACATCAATCAAACCCAGTGCCTGACCTCAAGAACATCACTTTTGGTTTTCCGGAAGAGGTTTCCTCATGCAAGCAGGCGTGCCGCCTGCCTGCGTGCAAGCATGTAGGCACGCATGCATACTCACCAAACACAATTACAACCATAAAGAGATATCGAAAATGAGGCTGAAAACTAAAGTTCCTGCAAAGCACTCATTTGCTGGATCCAAACAGAAACCATAAAATCGAAACAAGCAAGGCTTATCACTTCTTTCCTGGGAACTTTTAAACGTGGGACCCATGCCAAACTACTTTTAGCTATCACACTCTATAATTTCAAGAATGCATACAGACTCGTGGACGTGTTTCAGTTTCTGCTCTCATGCCCTGTTGAAATAACCACACAGACCTGATCACAGTGGGAGGCTGGAGCAATCTGAGCCTTAAATAGCAGTCTCTCCAAAACTTATCCAAACAGGCTCCCCTCTGGGAAACCTACTTATTATCTCTCTGAGTAATAGGCCTGCAGCCGAGATGGGATTCATTCGAGGCAAACTGTTCAAGTAGAGCAGAGCAACAATGCACTGATATCAATGAGAAGCTTTGTCCTAGAAGGAAACGGGGAAAGGTGACACTTGCTGAGCGTGACTAAAAGAAAACTAAAAACCCTGCATGTATCAGAATGTAATTGAATGTATTTTAACACCACATACAGTATTAAGAAATGTAATCACTATACGTTTTATCCATGACACATGAGCTTCTTGACAAAAAAAGAGAGAAAGAAATGTATTAATGATTTGAAGTTATATTTAACACATTTAATACTTTTGGATAACTTCAAAGACTTGTTATTTGAAAAATGTTTTAAGTGTTTTTTATATTACCCCTACTGGAGGATAAACACACTTTAGGAGGTATTTTCAAACTTTTCCGAAAAGTCAGTTTTGGTTAAGAATCAATAAACTTAGTGTCTATAATAGTCCTTCAGTTATAGCTCCTTTCTCCCTTACCTGTTATCATCTCCCTCCTGCTCTCATCCAGGTGAGCAGACACCACGTCCCCCATGGTTACAGGAGAGCCTCACAGATCGCGCAAGTATCCGAGGTAAAACTGTTCTTCAAGTGGTCTCTCTAGTAGTCTCTAATATCCGCTGGTAAAATCACTTTCCTCCACGGCTGTGGCGCTGCTGCGTGTCTTCTCTCCCGTGTAAGAGGGAGGGCTGCTGCGAGGTGACGAGTCGACTCCCGCCGGTGAGGAGGAGGAGGAGGAGGAGGAGGAAGAGGAGGTGAACACTAGTCTGGTTCACAGCGGCAGGACACACCCTCTGGGAGTCATCACTGGTTCAACGTGTTCAGGCGGCCCTGCCAAGGGTGTGGCCAGATTCAACCAAGGGCTTATTGCAGTGTACATATTCAATATTTACGGTGCAATGCTCCGGTGCTGCCCGACTTCATTTAGCGTTCAATTTATCATTTAGGAATATCAGAATACCTTTAATCGTCCCACAGAGGGGAAATGTACATTGTTACAGGCTAGCACGTAAAGTGGCAAAGATAGCATATTGATTAAGAGCATGCTAACAAAGATTAAAGATAAACATAGAAGTTACATAATTATAATATGACAGCTTAAACCCAAACCTCCATATACTGTTTATAAAGACAAACCCTAAGAAATTAAACAAAAAACATTTAAAATGATGTGTTTTTTTTTTACAATGGGCTGCCAACACTCACGCATTGAGCGTGAGAGTCACGCAATTAACCCATATCTCACGCACTCACGCCACACTTGCCTTTCCTCACGCTAAGTTTTCGTCCAAAATAAATGTATATAAATATAAAAATAAAGTGAAGGAACAGCAAACCGAGCGGTCTACGAAATGAGACGGGTCTTCTGGCTTAGTTCAGTAAAGTTGGAACGATATTGGGAGATTCTGATTTCACGGATCAATAATTCATGAACAAAACGTTATTCAGACACAAATTACGTCTCCTATGTACCGTGGTAAGGTTGACAAAGAACTACAATCACATTTTCATCAAAAAAAGCCAATACGCGCCGTCCTCCGAGATGGACACATTACATTGGTCTCTATCCGCAGCCGGAGAAGAAACGAGTGCTCAGGGACCGTCTGCAAAGTGCAACTCCGAAAAAAGAGAATACAATAATATTCAATCACTATTATACAGCTTATTACCACCAAACTCACTACACACATCAATAGTCTCCTGTGTGTCAAGTATGACACACAGGAGACTATTGATGTGTGTAGTGAGTTTGGTGGTAATAAGCTGTATAATAGTGATTGAATATTATTGTATTCTCTTTTTTCGGAGTTGCACNGCTTGGATAGCTTGGTTCCGTCTGTGGACTGTGTGAGCTTGCCCGGCTACCAGTAGAGATGTGCTCTGAAGCGAGAAGAGGTGTTTGAATGATGCATGCGGCGTAGCGCAAGCTACTTATAGGGGTTAGATTCCCTGACGCTGACGTCAAGATCACCAGCCAATCAGGATTGGCGTAATGAGATTGATGCTTCTGTTTGCTCCGCGATGAGGCCCATCCCATAGTGAGACATCGAACGGAGTGTTACGAATGAGAACCACAGTTATTAAATACTCAAAACATATCATGGTGCAATACTGTAGAAAGTTAAAGCTACATTGAGTTTCACAGTGTCTATTTATCATCTATTTCCAATGATTTTCTCCAATTGTATTGTACAAAATGCAGTTGAAAAGTGCGTTTCAGAATGTTTTTTTCTACCATCTACATGAGGCTGACATTTTAAAACCTTGGCCAATGTTGTCATATTAACCTGATCCAATTTGCACTCCGATTTGAATAGTTTTGTCCTAAATAGTTTGTCCAACAGTCGGGCCAAACACAGAGTCTATGTATTTGGTAGCTAATGCATTTATCTTTACTGCAAACAAATGACAACAGTTTCACAATAACTTCCATGGCATGATGCACATCTTTTAACAGTCTGATGTCAATCCCATTTGTCGGTTGTACTGTTCATCCCATTGTCTAAAGACTGCAGTGATCAAACAATCTGCATCAATACACTGAGCATCCTTGTGCTGCTTCTCTATCTTAGTTGTGATTTATTCTCTCTTGTGAGCATTAACTGCATGCAGGCCTTTGGGGAATCTGATTGAAGTATGATTGGTTCTTTATGAGAATTTAAAGCTCCTTCAACATATGTTTCCTATTGCTCCATGAGGGTGATGTTAGTGTTAAACATTGATTCTGAAAAAGAAAATCCTCCTTTGTTGACATATTTGTCATATTATGTTATCATCTGGCAAATCCTCTAACATTCTAAAACAAATGGAAATGGGGTTAAATGTGTTACATACTAACATGGGAGTTTTCTCGTGATGCCATTAATAAGATTTGTTTGAGACTGCGATATAATGTGCATACGAGAGTAGTCTGTACACACAGTGTTAGTGATGTTGGTGTTGTCAAGGGAGAAATTGCTTTTCTGGGACCCCTGCTGGACTTCAAGGATCTTGCTCAGGGCTTATGTGATGTCTGTTTTGAGAGGATTGCCTTCTGTTTGCTTGGGTTTTAGAGAAATTATTCAACTTCATGTAATTTATTTACTAACAAATAAATTGTGCTGAGTCTCTTACTGTTGCCTAATCTAAGTCATTAGATAAATACAACAATGCTGCTTTCAGTTTCTGAAATGGGTGATAATAGTCAGATGTTTCAGAGGTTAGCTCTTAGGATTCTTATTGCAATGCAATTTAAAGATATGGACCTTATCTTCTGTGAAACATCCGTAAGGCTCGTCTGAAGCAAAGCATGATGATCTTGCGTGATAGCTTGTGAACTTTTCTGCTGTTTCCATTGAGGATAACGCGTTGTAAGAAAAAGCCTTTCTCCCCATGGTGACCCACCACTTGGATGTAAATTGATATCAACATGCACTCTCTTCTCAAGTTGTCAGTTTTTATCACAATTCTCTAACAGTTGAACAATACAGTACATGTTAGATTTTCTGTCTGAATGTGACTCTTCCACTACCCTCTCCATGTAACTAACTATTTGAACGGCTTCCCCTGTTCATTTTGATGCTAATCCATAATTCTGCTAAAAATGAAAGGCTCTCTGGAGCCCAGATCAAAGACTTTGCTGTTCTCAGTAGGGCACAGGTGTGCAAAAGCAGGAAGAACACCGATCTATTTTCCCTTCAAAAAGAGCAATTATAAAAGCCCCATACTTACCATAGGATGAAATGGTAATCATTGTTATGGTTAAACAAATAAATAAAGAGTGCTGATGTTGAAAAAGAAAGACAGTTTATCTAAATGTGTCTATAGGTGACCCTGGGCCATGTTTTGGTTAGCTTGTCTCACACTGTACATTTCTGCTCTTTGCAGAAATGTGTGCATTTTAAGCAGCTGGCAGAAGAGTTATTTCTGAGATGTACTCATCCCTCAAGTAATACACTTTAATCCACTCCACCTACACTAATACATGCAGAAGCAAATTGCTTCATGATGCATTCTTCATGTACACCCATAACCTTTGCATGTCTGCAACCAGTTTTTAATACCACAGGGGGTGTATTTGTTGAGCATAGAGAATAATAAAAGATGCAGGTAACATACTTGAGTATGTTGAATTTCCCCAATGTACACTACAGTAATAGAATTCAAGGATTATTTGGCCAACATATCGGGAACCCTAATTTCTTAAGCTAACTTCTGAAACTCATCTTAGTATGAGCTTTAAATCCACACAACATTTGGTATTATGATGCCACTGATCTGTACAGAGTTGTGAGCTGTGCTGGATCTGTGCCGGGATATTTAAGAAGTACTGAGGTTTTTGTGTGAACAAGGTTACTTCTGTTTCTAAAACAGCAGATTAGTTATTGTCCTGATTTTAGATTCTCTGAATGTAATATCCTCAGTATAGCTGATGATCCATTGATATATTAGTAAGCAGAATCTCAACCTAAAAGTAGACATCTCAATGTGGGAAATGAGTTAATACATTGTCTGACTGTCTGATATATTCTTTTCCTGGTATGATATAAATAAAAATGCACACAGTGTAGTTTTCTCTGTAGTACCAGCAGGGTTTTAAATTGTTTAAATCCACCTAATATGTGTCAGGGGTAGACCCTCCGGGCCACTATATTTTCATTTTTACTGGCCCCACCATTGTAACCACTGGCCCAAGAGCATTCATCCAAAAAAATCTACTCTAATAATGAAGAAAATGAACACATTAGTTGCAATAGTAATTTATGCACAAACTACATTAATACTTGTACTACAACATTTGAATCATCAGTTATTCCTCATTTTCCTCAATTGTTCATATTTGGTTTATTAAAATTGTTATATTGTGGTCATTGTTAAAAGAAAAAAAGGAGGGTGACATTTCTGCTATGAGTATTATTATTATTATTATTTTTATAATACACTTTCTGCCTTCCTGTCATTATCAGGAGTTATAAATGTAATGGCTATGTAATAGATTAGATTAGAACCTTCATTATCCTAAACTGCTGGGACATTTCCCTATAGCGAATATACCTTTATATTTTCTACTCTTTACTTACTTGTTAGCATAGGTCGGCATTGATGTACAGAGCTGACAAAAGACCTTGTTTATATTGTGGTGACACATTATGGGACATAATTTATCGTTGGGTATATTGTGTGTTGCAACACGGACCTGTTAGTGAGGGTACCGTGTTGTGGTATTCATGCTAGCTTGATAGTAGCAACGAGCAGATATACTTACCTTGTTTTGTTACAAATGGAAAATAAAGTGTGGAGTTCCATACTGAACACACCGCCTCTGACTCCCTTTCATCGGCTCTACAATATCATCATATTGAAGCCAACTCCATTGATCAAGCCGGTGTGGCTGAAACTTTCTCTTCCTCTTCTTCTCATACTCCCTGTCACTATTGTCACAATCTTGGTGTTATGTCACGGTTTTAGTTTTGTGGGTCTGGTAATGGGTTTTGTTTTGCTGTTCTTTTCTCCCTGTTTCATGTTTTCCTCGTTTCTTGTCTGATCCTTCTCTCTGTCGTTAGTTTTCTTGGTGTGTCTGATTGTCTGATTGTGTTCACCTGTTGCCCTTGTGTTTCTCCTCCCCTGCTCGGCTGTTTCTCGTCTCGTGATTACCCCCCCTGTATTTAGTCTTGTCTCTTCCTGTGTTCGGTGTCGGTTCATTGTTTGTTTTTTCCTGTCTCCCTCCATGTTGGCCACGACCATGTTTGTGTGTTGTATGTTCCTCGTGTTACCTTTGTGCTATCCATGCCATGCTATTTTGCTTATGTGTTATCCATGCCATGTTTCCTTTTGCTGATCGGCTTTGAAATAAAGCTCGCTTTTGTTTGTAGACCTTTTTCCTTTTTGTAGTCTGCTTTTGGGTCCTACCTTTTCCGCGATCTTAACAGTGATTATAACAGAATGAACCGACCAAACATGGACCCAGCGGATTTAGATTTAGATTTGTTCTCCCTAGGGCCTAGAGTACACTCTTCAGTGTCATTATGCTGAGTGGAGTAGAACCTTGGCTAAAAGGGACAAAGAGGCTGTCCTCAAAAAAGCACAAACGGAGGTGGACAACGTGCCATGGTTGAGAAGCTCGTTGCCTGAGTTTCTCAGAGTTTTTTCTCGTAGTTGAGTTCTCCCTCTGAGCTCTACCCTGACTCTCATCACTGGAACTTTCTCGCTGAGCTGCTCCACCTGAACTCTGCGCGGCCCCTTCAGCAGCTCCTCCTCTTGCAATTCCTCCACTGACTCCTCCCGCTGAGCTCTCCCCTGAGCTGTTCCTCTAACCTCTCCCTCCTGACCTCTTCGTTGCAACTGCTCCGCTGGAGCACTCTCCCCTAAGCTCTTCCTGAGCTCCTCTCCTGAAACTCTTCGTGACTCTCCCCCTAGCCTCTCCTCTGAGTTCTCCTCTGAACTCTCCCCTGACCCAGCCCGTCGTTGTCCGTTGCTCCTCGGTACCGACTCCCTCACGCCTGTACCGACGGGACCGGCCATGAACTCGGCCTTGGTACCGAAGCTTGACCTCGGCCTTGTACCGACTTACCCGGCGCAGACCCTTCGTCCCTGGTACCGGGACGTCACCCGGCCAAGAAGCTCGGCCTTGGTACCGACATTGCCAGCCAAGACTCGTCCGTTGTACGACACACCCGGCCCATTAGACCTTCGCTCCCTGCTACCGGACGAGCCCCGGCGTGACACGCCTTGGGTACCGGAGCGACCTGGACCTCGATGCTCGAACCCGGAAGGAAACTGGAACGCAGAAAATCTCCATAAACCTCCAGGCACCTGAGGTTGTGGTCCGCCCAGGTTCTTTCCCAGTCTCCCTTACCTCTGAC
>NW_011369951.1:6024812-6036944 GCF_000735185.1 Notothenia coriiceps
GTCAAAACAATATTTCCATCTATTTAATATAGTTGTTCAAAATAAGTTAAAAAGTAATTACAATGTCAGTAAAAAATTAAAACACAGTTTGAAAGGGAAGTGATTAGTAAAATATGCATAAATAAAAAGAAAGAATGCAGACTAGGTAAGATAAAGAAAGGAGAGAGGAGTATATCAATGATGTGTTATTGGTTGTGAGCATATTCTAATGGTTTTTGGAGTAATGAAATATATACAGTTCTGTTTCATATGAGTGTTGAGAGAGCTGTATCCATAAATCTCTTAATTTGTGCACCAGATTGATGCCTTTAACTTCAATTTAAATAAACAAATCTTACCGGGTGTGCATGCCCCCGGACCCCCCTATAGGATGTGAGGTCATCACAAATAAAACAGGTTCATGGATAGATAAGTTTGCACACTCATTATACACACTACACATTTTTCTTGGATTAGTTAACACCATAGTCCCTAATATATATTTGTAGAAAGGCAGGAAATGGAATTAAATCGAGAACAATGTTTCATTGCGGAGGACCCCCTGTTTTGTGTCCCCCCCACTTCTCAAACCAAAGTTACACCCTTGTGTACACATGAACGTTTCTTTTTTCGGTTCACCAAAACAAATCTCACTCCAATTGAACTCAAATGTTGGCAGCCAATTATTATATATATATATATATATATATATATATATACTACTTTTGAAGCCCTTCGATTAATGTTTGCACTGTCAAAAGTTGCTTCTCGTTATGCCATCTGTTTGCGTTTCCTGTAGAAAGAGCTATGCTGCCCCCTTGTGGACACTTTGTTTCTTTGCTATTCTTGAGGGGCCTGTATCCACTGCAGAAAACCTCCCTTTACAACGAACCAGTCGTACAAATCACATGTAATTAATACATTGTTCGGATTTAAAAAAAAATAGTGCTCAAAGAACCGATAGGTGAGAAATAATTAAGCTTTTAATAGAAAACATGTACAACATGATCAGTGATTAATGCAGATTGAGTGGGAAAGTCAATAGGCAATCTCAAGCTATGCAGAGTAGCCTATTGTCGGTCAGGGAGTTTGGAGTTGTCGACAAATGTTTCCACTTATAAAACAATTATAATAATTGTCACTGTTGCTGGAACACTTTGTTCATAAATGAGTAGAACAAAATACAACACCATACTTTAAACCAAACACATCACCACATATCAAACATAAAGACTGCTGTATATGTTTTAAATGCTACTATTATAAGGCAATGATTGAGTGGCATCTTTCTGGGGGTCTCTGAATAGGATTAACAAGTGACTCGAGAACAAATTGGTAATTATAAGACATTTAAGCTAATAAATCGCAGTTGTAGCTACATATCCAGCACCATCATGGGGGGGGGGGAGATGATGCGGAAGGATACGCAGTGACGTTTCGAACTGGAGGCTCCTCCGCAGCGCTGTGAGGTGAACACAGAGGAGAGAGAGATAGGGAGGAAGCAGAGGCTGAACACTCAGTCCTACACTCGGCAGCATCATGGCACCTATCGGATTAAAGGCGGTGGTCGGCGAAAGTAAGAATGATTTCTTTAGTATTTTTTTTTCCTAATGTGTTGAGATGTGGCGCTGAGCTGTGCGCACAATTGCGGTTTGTGCGTGTCTCCAGGATGCGGATGTGTCCGCTAGTACATCTGGGTGGTGATGGTGGTGGTGATGATGAAGATGAAGGTTGTGCTCTTGGTGTTCCATTGTATTTTATTGTAAACCACAGCCGTGCAGTGCGTGAGCTGATAACCAGTGGAGGCTGGTTTTATGTCACTGCAGTGAGGATGCGCATTTGTATTTCAAGCAGAGTAGACCTGAACATGGCTTTAACTAGCTGTGATTAGGCCACTGCTGAACGTAGGCATCTCCAAGAAGAATTCAGAAAGCCTGGAAGATAATGTAGCACACAAACGGCCTTTTAAGCCCCAATCAGCGGTAATTTCAGGAATAATGTGCGCTGCGCTGGAGCTGCAACATAAACCGTGGTTCTGCCCGAATAGTGTTGTGTGATATACTGTAGACACTTCAGATGGCTAATTAATGCCAATAATGAAATGGCTGCAGATTAAGACACTCAATCCGTGGGATTCCCTAATATCAGCAGTGCCTCACCCATATGAATAAGCATGAATCGGCTGCGTAAAACACCCTTTCTGAGTTGAGCCAACCTGCTGACAGCTCCGCTGCACATTAATGGCGGATTGTATCTAAAACGAGAAAGTTGCATTTAAAACGCCACACACGCAAGAAATTCCGCATTATCTGTACATGCGTGACCGTCCAGAAACGCTCATTGAGTGTCCTTTACTGGCGCTGCGCCACCGATCAAACCCAGCCTGTGTAATCCTGCATCATCAGGACACTCGACTGTCCAGCGATGATCTTTTTCACTTAGACTCATTTATTTAGGCTGATGCTCCAGCAGCCGCCTGATGCAGGCCTGAACATGGAGGCGCTCCTCCATTCTCCTCATCAGGGTCAGCTGGGTGCAAGTGTTGGTGGTCGTGGTAATGTCAGACAGGCCTGCTCAGTGAAGGAAAGCCTCACACGTAGAGCTCTTACATTTAAGCATTATATCTCATACAACCCTAATGTCTTCTGTAATTTCTTCACTGGCACGTTCACTTCATTTTAACGTGCCCTGCTCCATGGTGCAGGATTTCATATTTTTTGTCGATTAGTTTTACACAGGATCACTATTCTCTACAGAATTTCCATATACCCAATGAGTACTAATGTCTTGCTTTTTGGAAGTAAGATGCCACATTTTGAAATGTCCTACGTTGATCATGATCAGTGATGCATGACATTAATCATGTGTCCTGCTGCAAATTCTTAGGCCCCCACCCCCAACCCATACACAGATACACATCCAACTCCAACTCCTCTGTCCTAGAGAGCTCCAGTCTTTTTCTGCTGTGATATAATAGAGGGTGAAAAGGTTCGTGCTTTGGCTGGGAATCAGGCCTCCCACGTGGAGTAAGAGTTGACCCTGCAGAACAAAATCCAAAAATGTGTATTCAATGTAATTCGTTAAGTACAATATAATATTTACAGTATAACAGATATAATGAAATACAGTTGTAATTGATGGTTTGTGAAAACGGTACAGTTAAGTTGGGCTGGGGTGATATGGATGGACAATTAATATAATACCATGCTATCTAGTTTCCCATTAATAGACACAGTATTTGGAATACAGGTTATTATTTTTATTGTAATGATATTCCATTGATAATACTGAATCACTGTCTAGCCCTGCTGTAGAGTTAGAATATCTTTAATAGGTCATTAGGGAATATGGTTTGGCCTAGTGTCCCGATGCACAATGATGAATACGCTCTAGGTATTGACAGATAAACCCCTTAAAATTAAATATTGACCTTTTTCAGAAATAAACGTTTCCTCCCATATCATATATAAAAATAAATATAGCATATTTAACTTGTAATCTAAGTTGATGTAGTTATCTTATTTTGCCCGATCAATGTGTACATTCAATGTCGGCATATACCAATGGGCCATATGGCCATATCAATAACATCAGGCGTAATAACATGTTAACACCACTACAGAAAACACTTTGTGTTCTCTGCAGTTAGGTGGAAAAAAATGCCAAATATGAAAAAATATTGGAATTTTACAACACAATTCCAATATTGTGCATCCCTTATATAGTCACATATATCATGGTTGATGTGAGAATTGAAATTCATGAGTCCAAATCTGCATTTGAACGACCTGGGTAACTGGTACTTGCTATGTTATACGCCTACATTTCTTAAGACTGATTTTTATACAAAATGTATTTTCTGTGCACCTACAACATTACACAATACATCCACCACATGCCAACAATTCCTACATGTTCTACATTATGTCATTATTTAGACTTCAAATTGGCAATTACATAAGCTAGTTTTGTAAAACTAAAGGCAGCCACATGCAGGCTCTCTGTGTCGAGTGAACTGTCTTTTCTAGAACACCATAAACCCTCCTGAATGTTTCCCAGTAGGTAAAGGCAGGCACCACCTGCGCTCTGTTTGGCTGAGGTGAAGCTGGGATGGGATTGGTGGAGGTGTGTGGGGGGGGCAGAGAGGGAGGGCGGCACCATCATGGGTACGCTCTGCAGTGCATGTAGCAGCCAGGATGAAGGAGGGGGGATGGGCAGCAGCCGAGCTTCACCCTCCCCTTCCAGGACTGTATATGAGCATCAGTCCCAGAGAGCTACAGAAGGAGAGAAAAGCTATACATTTATAGAAAACAATTAATATACAACCTGTGAATAAAATAAGCCATATTTTCTTAACATTCAGGAGGCAAGCCCTTTACATGTAATGCTTATATGCTGCTGTGCTGGATTTCATTAGTTTGTCCAGGTTTTCATGTTATTCTTTCCATAACTTGAATTTCTCACGAGGCCTTTTGTGAAATTGTTATGTTGACCCAGACAGGGAACAACCTGACATTGCAATAACATGGTCTCCTTTTTACACTCATTGAACGCACCCTTTTCTTGTTTTCTCCTTGTGGCGTTACATTACATTTTATTTATCTATAACCTTATTATCCAAAGCGACATTCAATAAGTGCGTTCAACCGTGAGGATACAAACAAAACAAAAGCATGAATCTTGGTAGTGCATTAGCTTTCAAAACAAGTACTAGAGCATTGGCTTCAAATAAGACAAACTGTGAAAGTGATATGTATAGGTTTATTGGCCACGATGCAGTAGAAACAATGGGGTTACATTTTATTTATCAGTGGTTATCCAAAAAATGAAAGACATATCCCTGCAACACTCAAACTGATATCGGTGTTACTGTCTGTGAAATGTGTGAATGCAGAGGTCGGGCTAAACTGTTAGCATGTGTGAGTCTTGTTTTGTTTGCCAAAGTGTGATTTTATTCCAATGCCATAATTATAAACTATATATCATAGTAATATTCATAGTGTAACAGGAATGACATTAGGGTACTACCAATTGGTGCGGTTGTACAGTAGGAAGTGATACGAGGCCTGTGCAGATGCCTATGGATTTGTACTGGTCATTGAATTGGAGTATTTCTTATAGTCTTGTCTCGTTGATTTAGACTTTAGGATATTTCAGTTTTTGTCGCAGGGAATGACTCAAGGAAACCAACACCACTGTCATGACAATGCAACAATTACAGACTGAGAATAAGGGAATGGTTAGCCGAGCTGAGCTTTTAGACTTTTAGCATGTGAACAATCTAGCCTGGGTCTGTCCAGTGTTCAATTTCTTGGTGAACAAAATCCAGGCGCAGTGACTATGAAGCTTCCAGAGTCTCGACATCGCAGTGAGGTGATGAGGTTTGTTCCTGTGGGGAGAACAAAATAAAATATTGTGATAACTGATTGTATCGGCCGGGTAACCAGCTCTAGCCGGGATGCACAGATAGACTAGCTCCAAAATAACGTAGCCCCTATAATCATAATCTTTTGTTTTTTTAAATGTAATTGAATGTACAAAACAAACAAGATTCATCGTATGTTATCATATAATTAATCCAGACTATGCTAAACTTGTTTTGCTACACCCTAATTCTAGCTTCTTCTCATACTGTACGTGCGTGAGACTGCTGTTGATTGATTGATTTCATTTTTGAAAAGGAAACAAATACTTGTATTTCCAGTAGAGCTGACAAATAGTTGACTCAACGGTTAGTTGAAAGAAAACTATTTTCAATTCAATAATGAATCAATGAATAGTCAAAAATAATTTCTCATGCAAAAATACTATTTTCAGCAAATATGGAGATGTCCTGCTTTCTCTGTTTTATTTATCTTATTAAACTGTATATCTTTGTACTGACAAAAAAAGCTTTTACATTTGTCTTTTTGTTTGAGCTTTTATTGACCACGATGAATTGATTGATGATCTCCAATACAGAGATAGTTCAACATTTAGGGAATAGGGCTGCAAATAAGGATTTTTGTAATCATCCGGTGGAATGTGATGAGTGGGTTGCTCAGTCATTTGGAAGTATCTGGAAGCAGGCGAGTGTGATTTATTCTTCCCTGCATGAGGCTTTTTAGGAAGAGGAGGAATGAGGACGGAGAAGGACACATGCATGCAACACACACACACACACACACACACACACACACACACACACACACACACACACACACACACACACACACACACACACACACACACACACACACACACACACACACACACACACACACACACACACACACACAACAAGCTTTCATCTGACCTTGGAAGCATCCCTGAACCAGAGCATCACACACAACTGCGTTCAGTCTCTGACGCAGTTTCTGCACCCCCCGGCCTCCTTTAGACACACACACTCACACACACAACAAATACACATGCCTCCTGCATACACCGAGATAAATCCAATGCCGAAATGTCATGTCGCCGTGGTGACAAAGCATGAAGGCCTGGCTGAAAGAGAGCTCTTTAAATTCAGGGTTACAGTGTCTCACAATCTTTATGAATTCCCCGTCTCTTTCACTGAGGCAGAGTGCTGTGTCAGAGCGGGCAGACATCCCCCTCCTCCCACTCTCCTCAGCAGCATGTGACTGCTCTCTCCATCCTTCTTTTAAAAACAGACTCACACCCACATTGGGGACAAATGTAACCCCCGTTACACAAATATATTCTTATAGAAGATCGGTGCAGTGTGAAAGCCAAGTAGCACCAGCTATGCTCTCGTCCTCCAGCGACAACAATAACAACATCGAGAAAGCATTGCTTGATAGTGATGATTTAACCAGTTGTTTTTTTAACTGTTAAAGGATTTCATATGCAAAATGACATCGGTTTGGGCTTTAATGTTGTACATCAGCCAGTACAGCTGATCTGCAGAGCGCTCACAGCTTCAGACAGACCTCAGGCCAGGTTTTGCAGCCTGCAGCATCACAGTGCGTCACTCTCTTTCCCACAGTCTATTACACTGACTGCCATTTTCAGCACCTGTGGTTTCTGTGAGGTTTTTTTACCAGCTCCACTTTAATGCAAACCACTCCATTTGCTGTCTTTAGTCTCCCTCAATCAGGCCAATAATAAAAGCAGTAGTGAAATGGGATCCGTGGAGTTTTTGTCAGCATCACATTTGCTGTCATTGTGTCGGTTTCTCCACTTAACAAGAATCAAGCTAATTATTATCTTAAACATTTAGCTAACAACTTAAAATAATAATTTATGATAACATTGACGCATTCTCAAAGTGGATACAAGGGCATTAGAGGTAACCAAATCAAACAAACTATATTAAAATGTTTGTCTAGGTGAAGTCGTTTTAGGTATGTAAACGCCGCTTAATGTATGAATTACTTAATTACATATCAATCTGATAGTTTCCTGTAGGGCTGTGCAATTAATCGTATTTTAATCGTAATTACAATTTTGGCCTGCCACAATTATGAAAACAACATAATCTAAAAAAAATATTATTTTGCTTTGATAGGTTGTGACAGTGCACTGGAACATATTTGATCTAATTATTTTAGTCTAATTTATTTGTATTTATCATGTTTATATATGTTTAGTAGCTTGTGGAAGTGCGCTCCAAAATATTTGTTGATCTTGTTTATTGGTATTTATTATTTTGATATTATTTATTTATTAATATAATTATCATTTATTTAATTTATTTTTGTATTGGTTTTTCAGTTGAATTATACATTCAGGGTAATCAACAGTTAAAAAGATACTGTTCAAATTATTATTTGTTTTAAAGTTCAATAAATGGATGTTTTCAAAGTCAATGAATAATCGTATTTAATAATCCTGATATCAATTATTGACCAAAATAATCGTGATTATGATTTTTGCCATTATCGAGCAGCCCTAGTTTCCTGCATCCACATGCTCTTTTATTTTTGTGATGGAGTTGTAAAACATTTTGCTAGTTCATTACTTTGATAGAAGAATGACTCTGTAACCATTTCAAATGTAATCCATCTTCCAAGTCACAGTTAGATGGCAGTTAGAGCATCTGAAGCTCCCATAATGTGTTGTATTTCCAATCAATAGGGATATTTTGGGTATAATTAAGAAAGGGAATTGATGTAATTGTTCAGGGATTTTATTTGATTGATCATAATGTTCGTGCTGTAGTGAGTGTGCAGTCTCTGGAGAATCACAGTGATTTGGAGCTGAAGACTAATGCTAGCCTCTAGCCACACTGTCCTCCCATGCATAGACAGATCAGCAGGTAGAGGACACACATACATGGATTAAATTAGACATGTCATGTAGTGTTTAGAATCAACTGTGAAATAATCCTAAAGCTGTACCGAATATATTGAAGCTTTAATGCTGCACAACCAACTTGTATTGATTAATAGGGAACCTATCATTCTAAATTTCCCCTCATAAAGTGTATTTCAGGCAACATGGCCAGAACATCCACTTTATTGTGCATTAACAAATGAGTGCCTTTACAGGGAACATCTCAGCAGTAGGGCTGCACAACATGAGACACACATGCCATAAGATCCTTGAATATTGTGATAACAGTATTATATAGAACAGATATTATTGGGTCTTTTTAGGGAACGAAATTATTTTCAACATAACATCTAGCTACTCACCACGTTAAAATCTGTTGCTTTGAGATGTTAATAGTGTGTCGTGTGTTCATATGGCCGTCTTATTTGGCCTTTGCATAAGCTCATATTTCAGGCTATTGAGGTAGGCTTTTGTAAACATATCTCCGCTCCCTCCCATCACCCAGGTCATGAGAAAGGTCCACACATTAGTCCATTTCTATTTCATATTTGTTTTATCTGTGTGACCTGCTCCTCTCGTGTGTGATGGATGGATGTTGGGGTTGTAGAGGCTCCGAACTCCTGATCCTCTGCTGATTTTCTCACAACCAAATGGTGCTGGTTAGTGAGTTATGTAGCAGCATCTGACCTGGCTAAAAATAAATATATCAGAGTAGGTCTTGCTTTTAACATTTGTTATGTTAAATGTTCTTTTACATCTATTTTATATATTTTGTATTCATTTAATTTTATATCAATGTTCAAGATGAACTGAACTGCAGGGAAGTGATCTGATTTCACGAATTAAATTAATGTTTTCTCTTTAAACTATTAAATGTTTTTGGTTTAAAACTATCAAATTAATAAACAACTCAAAGTGATGTCTTAGATTAATTATATGTTTTTGCTCAACAACTGTCATATAACCTGAATGTATTAAATAACCACAAACTATTGTCATCTATGTATAGTTGTCAGCAATTGGTATTGATTTTTTTTTATTATTTAATGAAGTTACTTATAATTTCAGCTCAATTTCAATCACACTATGAACTCTAACAAAACCCAATATATAACATAATGGTCTTTTACAGAATGTTATATATCCCGATAAAACCTGATCATGCAACTTCACTGTTACATTACATTTCACTTGTTAGACGCTTTTATCCAAAGTGACTTACATACATTCAGTACTGTGGACAACCCCCACAGGAGCCATTTGGGGTGAAGTGTCTCAGGGACACAACGACATGCTGACTGCAGTTGGACTCAAACTTTTACAAGGCCTAGTAGGCTCAATGTTTTAATGTTTTCATTTCTTAGCTTTTTTCATTTGAGACCCTACAAGTGTCTGAACGAAAGACCGGTGAGGGGCGGGCTGACGTTGTATTTAAGTGCGAGCCCTACCGAAGTGTCTGCCTGTCTCTTTAGGTCAGCCGTGTCAGATTCTCTCGGGAACGATGATGATGATGCTGCTGTAGCTGTAAAGCTGAGATCCAGAGAAATGGGTCATGTTCTCCAAGGTGAAAGTCCCTGCAGGGGGAGAACCACGAGGCAGAGTGAGCAGCTGTCTGTGCCTCACTACTGTATGATGATCAGAGTCAGGGCTTTAACACGGATCCACTCTCATATCAGGACGCACATCACACCGTGTCTTAATGTTGTGGTATATTGCCATCTGGATAAGAGGCATGGAGTGTACTGGTTTTATTTATTCATTTATTATATGGATTTGGATTTGATCTAGACGTTTTTCAGGTGTATTTATGAAAATGTCCACATTTTCTTTAAATTAATTAGTTTATTTTTGCCTTTTTAAAGGTGAATAGGGTCAACATGTTACCTGATAGCATCATACAAATCCCACTGCTAAATACTTATATTAAACACATTTGTATTAAATGCTTTGTTTAAATAAGCAATGAGGCATTATCTTATTAAATAATGATGTGCTAAGTTTGAGGGTCAAACATTTTTCAATTTGTAGACAAATAAGATTCAAAGGTTTTTAGGAAGAACTTTAGATATCTTTCCATCAATATACACATTTAAATATATATATTTTGGCCATATTTTAAGAAGATACATTTGACCAGTGCTTTAACTAAATAATGTTTTTGCCTGTAGTGTCGGTGCCTTTGTTCTCCTGTGGGATGTTAAGTATCCTGTTAGACTGGGTGTGAGACATTATGAGGCGTCTGAGTGTGTTTGTTAATGTGTGTTTGTTGTGTGTATTTTGACACTCAGCCTGTGTAGTTGACACAGCTGTTGCTCTGTGTTTCCTCAGGTCCCTTCCCTTCTGTCTGACTGTGTTATTGTACCTCTATCAGTGGTCAGAAAGGAAAAATCCACAGTGCTGTTTCCCCTGACGTGGATCTGATGTACATGGTCCGTCATCAGAGTGTGCTGCTCATTATTCCATCATAATAGTTTTGTTATTTACACGCTCAGTGAACGTCAATACAGGAGATAAAGGAGAGAATAGCTTTGGAAATATAGTGTCATCATATTTTTTTATCCAATTCACCATTTTCATTTTAGTGATGTCTCCAGCTCAACTGTTTACAGAGGGTGTTGTATGATGAACACACTATTAATCCAGCTTAAACATATTTTATACAATTTATGGTGTGCGTTTTATTTCCACAATAAATGTGCGTTTGAGACTTTAGAAAGACAGTGTAATACCTTGAAACAAAAAGAAAGTCACTAAAAAGCACTAGTTTTTCTAATATACCTAATATAAGTGACTGGTTTTTATCAGAAAAGTTTTATCAGAAAAATGCTGCTGCACAGAACAGAAGGGAAACACATCAGCGGCAGCAGAGGGAAAGGGAAACCCAGTAGAGGATGTTCTTCTGTTTCTCATCCTGTAGACTGGAGCTGCTGCTGGATGAAACACGTGTCAACATTTTAGGAATAAACGAAAACAAGTGTACATTTTTTTTCCTTTGAAGTGTACTTTTTTAAAATTTAATAGAGGTTCCAGCAACATGCGCAGATTTGTGGTTTAATGTGTGTTGCGTTGGTTTGAATCAGACTTGCTGCTTTGCTGACACATTAGCTTCCAGAACAGGAAATGGAAGATGCTGGTAACAGTCTGAAGCTGAGTGTAGGAATCTCTCGTTTGGTGAGAAGACCTTTCTAAGATCCTCTGTCCCACAGGAGGTCAGATGAAGTTCCTCTGACTCACTGGTGTCCTGCCAATGTGTCTGTCGGTGTCAGTTATAGTGCGAATACTGTTTTTAAAGGTTCATTTAGTCGTTTTGACAACATAAATATGAGCTATATTCACAAGAAAGGTTCAAGTCATATACTGTACGGTATGTGTCTGTCTATGTTTCCTTCCTTTACATCCTATTCTCATACAAAATAGAGACAACTCAAACACTGAATGTTGTTTTATTTTTTTGACAGATATTGTTATTGCAGCTAGTCCAGAACGCAGCTGCGTGTCTGACTGGCCACAAAAAGCGTGACCACATCACTCCAATTCTGGCCTCACTACACTGGCTTCCAATTCGGTTCCAAATTGATCTTAAAATTATTTTATTTGTTTTCAAAGCCCTATCGGCTATATAGGCCGGAGCCAGCCCATTTAGGGCTTTGAAAACAAATAAAATAATTTTAAGATCAATTTGGAACCGAATTGGAAGCCAGTGTAGTGAGGCCAGAATTGGAGTGATGTGGTCACGCTTTNACAACTGTGCCATCCTGAAATAGTTTAAATATATGTACATGCTAGTCAGGCTTGGAATTTCGTCATTTTAGGGGCAAGGCCATTTGGCCTTCCCGTTCACATTTTTTTTAAGGGCACAAAGGCCACATGACAGGT
>NW_011369951.1:6036969-6042368 GCF_000735185.1 Notothenia coriiceps
CACCTGAACATCAGCAGGAGAGGACTCTTTAAAGTAGAGACACTACATACTGATATACACCTGAACATCAGCAGGAGAGGACTCTTTAAAGTAGAGACACTACATACTGATATACACCTGAACATCAGCAGGAGAGGACTCTTTAAAGTAGAGACACTACATACTGACATGCACCTGAACATCAGCAGGAGAGGACTCTTTAAAGTAGAGACACTACATACTGATATACACCTGAACATCAGCAGGAGAGGACTCTTTAAAGTAGAGACACTACATACTGATATACACCTGGACATCAGCAGTTCTTTAAGGTTTTCTTTATTCAATAATTACCTCTCAAGGAGGAATATATGGACATAGTTTCACAGAAATAGCTAAAGAGAGATAGCAAGAAGCCTCATTATTGGTCATAAGAATAAAGTTATTTGTACCAGTAAAAACTTTGAGCGTACACACCTGCATAACTGGCCTAAAATGGCTTCATAGGCTAAAATATACGAGTGCTGCATCCTGTGCATAGCAAAGATCATCCAATAGAGACTGAAGAATGCAAATATCCGCCATATAGCCCGAGTTGCAAATATATCATGAAAAAGTGGGTCATGTAGGGCCAAAGTAGTGGGACAGGTAAATCTGTAAATAGCACCACCATAGTCTGAGACAGGAGAGGACTGTGACCAGACTCTACGTGATGACAGAGAGGAAAATAACTTTGAAGCATAAAAACAGCTCAGTGTGACCTTGAGTTTCTCAGTTAGAGATATAATGTAATGCAACCAAACACAGATATGTATACACCAACAAAGTAATATAACCGAGACCAGGAACAAGTGCATTGCTGGGTACAGAAAACACAAACAGCCCTTAGTTTTTATAACATTACATTTCATTTAGCTGAAGCTTTTATCCAAAGCTACTTACAGTAAGTTCAATCAACCATGAAGAAACAAATTAGAATCATGCAGGTACATTAGCTCCAAATAAACCAAACCGTTCAAAGTGCTCGTGCATTAAGTACGCCAACATGTTGACATTATTTTGTTTTTTGTCTGGATTTTTAGACTGTAATGGTCAAGGTATACAGTCTACAAAGGATGCATTGAAGAGACGTTTATGTTCCAGATTGTCTTTTCTTTAAGACGATTGGATTTCAGGCCCAGTACCTCTGACCTCTGACCTCTGACTTGTAACATAATAAATTCATGTAGCTTACCCATAATAAAATGACCAAAAATCTTACATGAACTGATCTTTCTGAATTATTCTCTTTTTTATTGTTTGTTTTTCCGCAATCTTCTGTATCTTTGCTGACTTCAAACTGACTACAATTGTAAATGTGAACACCATAACTCTCCCCACCACTTTTAAATATGCATAAACACCCCTCATGTCCGAGGAACACACATCCTCATGCTGCAGTTCACCAGGGGCAGAACGAGCCAATCAAATGTGCAAATGCATCCTTCCTGTCACTCAATGTGATTATTAGCAGCTGATTAGCATGCTAATTCATTCATAAACAATTAATTTGGAACAGCAACATTAAACAGACATGCCTGAAGACGTATTATTAAAATAAAAACAAACACAAGGAGTGATCATCATTTATGTCACGTTCAAAATAGTGTATATAGATTAAAACATTGGAAATATTTGTGAGAAGCATGAGTCTCTGATGACTGAACATAAGTTACAGAGGGATATATATTTATAAAACGGACAACTCAAATCAAGCAATCTGATTGGTTCTTAGCCGTGATATACTGAGCGTATACCTCCGCCGTGAGAAGAAAATGTTTTTTACTTATAAAAACCTATGCTGAATTTTTCTCTGAAACATGATTTATTGGTTTTCCAATAAATCATGTTTCAGAGAAAAATTCAGCATAGGTTTTTATAAGTAAAAAACATTTTCTTCTCACGGCGGAGGTATACGCTCAGTATATCACGGCTANAGGTCCGAAGTTAATCTTAAAATGTTTCCATCTTATGCTTGTAAGTTTGTTTCGTAACGGGAGATTATATTGAATTTTTATGACAGATTCAATCAAGCAATTGGATGGTCGAATTTTTTTTTGCGGACCTCTTTGATTACAGATTTGAAAACATCGTTGCTTGCTTTAAAAGTAGCACAATTCATTATGTCAAACCTTGGAGAGTATCTAGATATCCCTGCCCTAATGCCAAAGGAACTGCACACTGAATATGTTTTGCCGTCTGATGTCTATCTCTGGACCGCTGTGTAAAAAGCAGGGTTTCTGCGCCGTTACTTCTCCGCTGCTTTCTTGTTCCAGTATGAAAAGCATTTGCTTTTCAGCTCAACGGCATACTGTTTTTCTCAGACGCAGAGGGATACTGACTTGTTGTGAAAAGTAACTTACTATTCTACCCGTGGTATACGCTCAGTATATCACGGCTAAGAACCAATCAGATTGCTTGATTTGACTTGTCCGTTTTATAAATATATATATATCATATCTGTATAGTTAAGTAGAAACAAACTGTCCCTACAGTTTCAGGTAGATTAACACATATTTGTAAGACAAGTTTGCAATGAAGCACAAAACCCCTCTTTGTATTAAGCTAGCTGCCACAGAAAGTTAGCTTAACTGCTACCTGGTAGAGTTAGCTAACGTTAGCTAACTTGCATTACATGACGATTTTAAAACAACTCTAACTCTCTATAACTTGTAAAACTAATTTAACATACCCTACCCTACCCTATCCTACATCACGTTTTCAGGGGCAACACAACTGCAGAAAACGCTAGCTGTACAATAAGTGGGCTTAACATGATAAAGCAGTGTAAAAACTGTGTAAAATAACATAAAATCAGTAAATTACTAATGGCTTTTGTACAGGTATTTGTTTAGTAAATTTAAGTTACAGCCCTTTGTTTTTCAGCTTGGAGTATTGTTTTTGTATTAAGTGGACATTTAATAAAACATAAACAGCTTTTCTTTTGGGCCGAACATACACCGATAACACAACACACACCACCCCACACACACACACACACACACATACAACACACACAAGCTAGCTATTTCTCCATACCCGCTTCAACTCTCATTAGTTATTGCATAAAAAAGTAGACAGTGTCACCCCTCACCCCATTATGCAAATGAGCTAAAAAGCTCCGCCTCCCCGAGCGTGTGAGCATCTCAAGTAGGTGTGAGATCTCAATGTCACGCGTGTGAGATCCGTCGATAGGAGGGCGTTCATGTGTAAATATCCACAGGTGTGGAAAAGCCCCCAACTGTTGCGACCTTAATAGAGGTGTATCATAAAAAATGTTTCAAATCCACATTAGTATGCATAAAAAGTGACAGTTGGGCCGCCCCCCAAGATGACATAAAACCAAATATATTGATGTGTGAATAAAACAAAAAATTGTGATAGATGTGTGTAAAGTGTGTGTGTGTGGTGGCCTCCAGTGTGTGCTGTGTGTGTGTGTGTGTCGTGTGGTGTGTGTCCACCACAATCCAACATAACAAAAACAACAATACCGGTGTGTGTGTGTGTGGTGTGTGTGTGTGATGTGTGGTGTGTGTGTGTGTGTGTGTCAATATATCCAGACAAATATGCTTGATTCAGAGTGATCAGAACACAGGAAAGGCTGGGGAATTTCTTTTTTTTATGTTTGTCCTACAATGTACATCAATGATGTGGCCCCACCACACCAAAGTTGCCCATCCCTGATCTAGCGCCTGCCAATCTTCACATCGAGTGTGGTCATAAAATGTTTTTGAAACAAATATTATTAGTATATATTATATATATAATATATATATATATCTAGATCATGAAAGACTTAATTTTCATGACATTAATCAAAACAAGGTGCATTGTGTTGTTGCTACGAGTGAAGAGGCGTGTCCTGGAGAGAGCCCTTGATCATCGGTCTCCAACATCATCAGTTTTGCTCTCTGGAACACTTGTTCCTTTCAGTCATAATATTAGACAAATGATGAGTTATATCACCTGTCAGTGTTGTGTAAGAAAGTAAGTGGATATCTGTATGTAATCAAATATAACTCTCTCTGTGTTATCTGTACATGTATGTATCTGACTGAGAATTCGGTCTGTATCAGAATCATATATGTATAACACCTGTCTTCTATATGTTAATTTTCCTCTTTGTGCTTCTGTGTGTATGAGATCTGTGTGTGTGGGCGACTTCCTAACCTCTGTCCTATCCATTCTCTCTACTTCATCATCTCTCTCATCATTCTCTTCTTTCTCTTTGTTCATGTTGATGTGATTCTAATTATATCTAAATAACGATTTATACTATACCTTGCTCCCAACTTGTTAAAAAGGCGATTGACAAGTTTGCAGCGTATGCCATGCAAATCTGTTGTTCTAGTTTTATATGTGGTGTTATATCCTATAAGTTGTTGTCTAAAGAGGTATCTTGGCAAAGTAAAAAAATGTGTCCTAGGCATTAAAAGAACCGAATTGCTGCTAAGAATAAGTTCAGAAAGTATGACTCAGTGGGTATACACTTGAGTCATAAAAGTAATCAAAAATATCTGTAATTACATGACAGAGTATGCAGATTGGGCTGACTCAGAACACAAAGGAAAGTCATTCTCTCGTTCATAGGATGTCATCACACTCCACATTCATTCACCTATACCTCGTACTATTGGCTGTCTGTGCCTTTTGTGTGTTGTTGTGGTGTGTGTGCACTGTGTGTGTGTGTGTTGTGTGTGTGGTGTGTGTTGTGTGTGTGTGTGTGTGTGTAGTTGATGTGTGATGTAAGAATGTGTGTGTGGAGCCTGGACCCTGCCCCCTCTCCCCCCTCATGCCTAATTTATCAACGTAGACAGTACGTGTGTGGAATGTGTATAACTATATAGTTCTGTTAGGTGTCATGTATTCATACTCTCAATCTTTTTTTTTAACTAATAACATCTGTTTCAGCTGGATGTGTAAACCAACTGTACAAAGATAACCGTCTTATCTTACTCTACTCTTGTTAAAAGGTGATGAAGTTTGACAAGCGTAAGCCAAGCCATCAAGTGTTCTAAGATTTATATAAGGTGTATTATAGCAAATACACAACAAACAGTAAAGTGATCTAAAGTACTCTTGGCAAAAGAGAAACAAGGCCAAAAATCCGCAACAATCGGTCATAAAAAGAAAACCGAATTCCACGTTTACAATCAATGACAGACACACAATGCAGAAAACCATTGAACTACTGGCAGTTGATTAAAGCCAGATGTGTCCATGTTTCATCTGGTCAAGGTTTGCGGTCCTGTTCACACTGGATACAGAAATATTTCAATATACGGTCATTTGTACGTAAAGATTTAAGTTGTAAGACTTAGAAATCATAACACTATTGATTGTCATTAAAGTGAGGCTGGTAGAAAATATATCATAATGAA
>NW_011369951.1:6042412-6047566 GCF_000735185.1 Notothenia coriiceps
GGGGACGATGAGCAGGGGGTGTGGTGATGGAGGGGCTGCGGGGACGATGAGCAGGGGGTGTGGTGATGGAGGCGCTGCGGGGACGATGAGCAGGGGGTGTGGTGATGGAGGGGCTGCGGGGACGATGAGCAGGGGTTGTGGTGATGGAGGCGCTGCGGGGAGGAGGGCTGGACCTGCTGCTCTGAGCTTCCTTAGTGCAGACAGGAGGAGAGTCCTGATGGTCAGGTTTGGATTTCCTGTCAACAGAGAGAGATGTAGTCCAGTGGAGCTAGTGGAACAAGCCTCTTACCATACCATACTTATTCATGTCTTTTTAATAGATATTTAGAATTTCTTCAGTGTAATTGTACTATCCCGAGATAAAAATAATCACATTTAGACAGGAAAGTAAGCAAGTATTACTGTGCTGCTGATGTTTCCAGGTGTTCTTGACACTGTCTCTGTTCCTCCTCTCTCCTTAAGGCAGCAGAAAGGGGAGCTCCTTCCCTCTGGCTGGGGTCTACACGTCTGGAGAGCTCCCCTAAGCTTTGGTAGCTAGACAGAGAGAGGAACAACGTAACAACATTTAGATTAAGACTATTGTTTAAATCCTTCCACAATAAAGACACAAACTGAAAACACTCTCCACTCACTGATTCCTCAGCGGTGCCAAGTCTTGTTGAACATGTCTGTGTTTGCCGTTCTGAGGTTTGAGGTAGAGAGAATTGAGGTAGAGAGTTTCTTCCTCTTCATCACCACTCTCTTCACTCCCGGCGCTCACCTCCACTGCTGCTGCCTCTCCTGGATCAACCAGCACAGGCACAGCTGGGCTCTGGAAGGAGAGAGAGCTTTACATACAATCTAATCCGGCTACAATTACATCCTTTCACCTCCTATCAGGAGTGTGTTCTCCATGAACAAAAAAGTCCAATTATGTGAAAGGGCAATACGTTGAAAGCTCCTTTTTGCTGAGTTCCATGAGTGCTTTTGAGACTGGGGCATGTCATTTCATGTAAAGGTCACCTGTCATGCTATTTCTAGGCAATAGCATAGGTCTCAGATATATAAAAATATATAAAAAACATGTCTATGAACTGTTTTGCTCAAAATACCAAACAGATCACCCATTCTAGCCATGCCTCATATCCATCTATTTCACTTCCTGTTTCTAAAGTGCTGATTTGAGGAATAAAGCTGATACAAAATAAAAAAGGAGGGGGCTGAGCTCATGCGGGACCCGGCAGCTACTGTCTAAACAGGCAGGCAGGCAATCAGCAGCAGGGGGGGGGCAGGCAGGCAACCAGCAGCGAACCGCTTCAACACGTGTATTTCGGTGTATTCACGGCATTAATTTTGTTATTCTACAGTATTGTTGTTTTATAGTGGGTTGTATACATTAACAAATAACTATAAAACAACAATACTGTAGAATAACAAAATTAATGCCGTGAATACACCGAAATACACGTGTTGAAGCGGTTCGCTGCTGGTTGCCTGCCTGCCCCCNTGTTTCCTGCAGATTATGCGTTTCTCCCCTCGGTACCGGGGGGATGGGGTTCAACAGGTTAAATTCCCCCCAAGTGATTCTAAGATATCACATTTACAAGAATTGGACAGAGGGCCAATACCCATGGGGGGGCGAAGGTATTCAAAAGTTTGGTCAGTCGCCATTTATTGGATTGGGAACGGCAATTCACTTTAGTCTATTAGAGCATTTTCTTCATTTTGTTTTAATATTTACAACATTGTATTAAGTGCATTTTATTGTACTGTATACCTTTTAGTTTTTTTTGCAAATAAGTATCATAAATGAGATGTTATTGATAAGTGGTTGGGAAAGGCAAGTGGTTCCCAGGTGTAAAGATAAATAAAACGACCTGTGAATCACGTGGACCTGAAGATGTATGATTCCACAGGTTTTTGGGAATTCTATGCTGAAATATTTTACAATTCCTCATTGTCTTTTATATGAACTTGTATTGGCTTAAAAAATAAACACATTTAAGAACTAAAACATGTGTCATGTGTCATTAACTTCCACTTAAAGACCTAAACCTGTCGGTGTTTTAAAGCGAAATAAAAGCTAAGCTAGTCCAAATAATGATAAAACAAAACATCTATTAAAAGCGACACAGCCTTATGCCTTACATTTCATCTTTCATCAGCCATATAAGTAGCAGTTTGACAGGAAGTGAGACACAATCAGATAATAGAATGGCTGAGAGGCAATCATAGGAGTCTGAGAGGACAGGATAATTACTGTGACGTATTACTCTCAACAATGTAGGGATTAACTGTCTATTTCAAGAAGAACACTGCAGAGGAGAGGGCTCGGGAAAGAATGGGAAGAAGCTGTTGTGACAAGGAGTTAACATGTGCCTTTCCCTCCTCCCCGAATTTGCATTGCTCTCTGACTCTATTTTGCACCAACAACACCATGGCCTCAGTCTTTCCTGTTGTCCTGTTGACATCCACTGCCTCCCTGCCTCTTACTTTAGATGCCACACTGCCAGGACAGGCAAACTGCATAATGAGGCGCTACAGGTTACAGCGCTATTTATATGTTGACCTGGTTAGAAAACACCATAATGATCAATAATTTTGGCATTTCTTTTACATTTTTGCATTTCACCAAGGTGCATATTTCCAATTAAGGGACTCAAACATTGTGCCTTGCACACACTTTCACAGATTGTCATCACTTCTACTGTGTTTTTGCTGATACAAAACTAAGTATGGAGCTGACAGTACTGGGTAAGAATGCAGCTTTATTTAAGGACATTTTTCAATGCCTTTTGTAAAAACATCTGTTTAAACCAGACTGAATAAACAAACCATAAATACAGCGACTTCTACAGAAAGCTCAAGTAAAAAGGCTACAAACTGGTCAAATGAAAAACAAGATAATAAGCTATTATGAACATTGGTAAAGACTGTTGTTTCGGTTTATAAACAGGATCTCGCATGACTCACGAAAACCGGGATGTCTCTTCCTCATTTGCTACAATAAGGGCATGTGTCCTCATAGCGCCTTTTTCTGGCAGAAAGGCAATGGCAAGTCGCAAACTAGCATTGCTCCCTTGGAATATTTTATATGTTCTACTATCTATTTGTTTGACATTGTATTTTTCATCATGAGCACCAACCTGAGGATGAATGCTCTTACGCCTGTCATGACTTGATCTGACATCCAAAGGGAGGAGGACGATATAAATCATACTCACTCTAGCCGTTCTGCTCTAGCTAATATGCTGTTTGGTCTTTGTTATTATAGTTTCCAACTCAAAAACACATTCAAAAACGTTCCCTCTAATTTCTACAATGACGTCACTGGTCACTTGATATATTCTTTATCCAAAGTGCTCAAAACAGCCACACAAAAATGGTGTGGAAGCGCTTTTTCTCAAAGCGGACGAATGCGCAAGATTGTAACAGAGAAGGATCAGGATGCAGTACATGGTGTGTGTTTTTGTGTGTATCTGCTTGACATGATTGACTATTGATTAGACAGGCTAAGCCACCTGAGGTACCGAAGGAAGCCTGAGCGTGAGCATGTTACAGAGAGACAGAGAAAGAGCAGTGTCTCACATTGATGAGTAACAATCAATGGAGACTCTACAGAAAATAAAATACAATGCGTGAACTGTAGTAGTCACATTACAGTATACGGAAATAATCTCTGTAACATGTTCCAGATACACTGGCAACACAATTACACTTTCCTATTAAAATACTGGGGCAAATGTGTCAGACTTTGATCTCTTCTGCTACCTGGCAGTTCAGACTGTGGCCATTTTGTAGACATTTGACATTTTAATAATAATATGTGTTCATGCTGGTGGGAGTATAAAAGGGTAGGAGCTTTTTCACTTATGGTTCACACCATTATTTAGATTGTCCATTTCTCCTTTGCACTAAAATGTGGTATGGTACATTTACGATATGAGATATAAAAGGATTTATTTCCTGACTGTTTTGGCAAGTTTTGTTTCCATTATTTTTCCAATTACTGATGCAATATGTTAGCACCTGTACAAACTAACGGAATCAAATACAAAAGCCTTTTATTTTGTCCTGTCTGTGAAGTTGAACATTCTGGGTTTTTTGATAAAACCATGATAATTATTTATTTTATTATCGTATTTTATTGAGGCACTTATTAGATTTGATGTCGCCTACGATTTTATTATAATGATGCCATGTATTTTTGCCACCAATTAAAATAATCAGTACCAACTGATATACTGAATTATGATCCCTTTACTTCGATATTATCATCAAAAACACAATTCAAATGATTAAGACATACATTTAAAAAAAGATATATGGCATGAGTACGCATTACTGGTTGTACTTCCATGCAATAAATTGGGGAGCGCTGGGGTAAAATTAAATTAGATATACTTTATTGATCCCAATTTGGGAAAAATGTCCAGTCAAAAATCCCTCTTTGATATATTATTCAAATACTTTTGTGAAAATATCTTTAAATAACTTAATGAGTTAATTCAAGTTTTTTGCCAAATACTACATTTTACAAGATTCGATAAGCATCATAATAACAGTACGATTTGGTATAAAATGTCTGTCTGAAAGTTTTATATTTCACTTTTTTTTCCTTTGCTATAATTAAAAAATGTTAAGCAGTTTGAACCATATTTAGTGTAAACATACCACATACCAAAATCCTGCATACAATTAAGTATGACATTGGTACGCAGCAAATGTTTAATATCTAAGGAAACACAGACAACATAGGTTAAGTGCTTCAGACTTGCTGAAGAAGAGGAAGATGTTTTTGTTATGCCACAGAAAAGCTTCATGAGTATTTATATATTAAAAAAAGTATCTACAGACGGTTTCAAACTATCACAGTGTTTTGACATTTCCCAACTTAGTATTCATCAGCACTGTTTTCATAGAGCTTCAAACAAATACTGACATGCCGCATGTCAATGGTTTCTAATAATAAGGATAAGAGATAATAATGTTACTAAAAATAGTACAAGGTATTCAGTAGCTTATATTCAGCACAAATATTCATGTAAACACAGCTGATGCTGGAGCTGCAGAAGCTTGTTCATCCTGAATATATTATATATATTCATCCTGAATATATTATATATATAATATATTATATATATTCATCCTGAATATATTATATATATAATATAT
>NW_011369951.1:6047577-6055083 GCF_000735185.1 Notothenia coriiceps
TCTTCAAGAAGCAGTGAATGCGTTCTTCCTTCAACGTTTTTCTAATGTTTTAAAGAACTTAACTATTGCGGTAAAGCATAAAATGTCCACCCTGTTATGCTCGTTTTTAGTGGAACTGATCATTTGTTTTACATTTAGAAAATATGGTGAATATATCTATCAAATATATGTTTCTGTTGTCACCAAGTGCTAGCTTGATTATCATCACACATGTAGCAATCGCCAAGTTTAGCATAAAATGTCCACCCTGTTACTATTTTTCACAATAACTGGGGATGGTACAAAAAAAAAAAAATTAAGCATAATATCCTGAGCTTGACCAAAATATTTTTCTTATACTTTAACAAGCCATCAAATTAAATTAAAAAAAAACATGGAAAATTATGTTTTTTATTTTTAATACCCTAGCCTAAATGGCACCGAATGCTAGGAATGACCCATATGGTGTTTTGTATTTGCAAACCACATTATGTTTGTAAGTGAATCATGAGGAATTTGTAAAACCTGTTTAGTTCGTTGGTGGAGTTATGGCAGGAAATTAGCTCCATAGCATTGGGGTTATTTTTAATTACGAAAACACAACCCTGTCTCGACAAAATAATCTCCCGTTAAACTTAATTTACAGTTCAATGTGGTTGTATTCCCTATAGATAACGGTCACATTTTTAAGAAGTTTTCTACAAAGCTGTCCATTAAAAGAAAACCAAAACGCAACAATGACTCATTTATTTACTTATTTAAGGTCATTTTAACTTTGCAAAGTGTCATTAAGATATAAAAATGTCTTCTCAACGGTTTGCTAGCCAAGACAGCTGCAGCACATATAACAGTTACAGACACACAACAATATCCTGTCACAGTCTGAGTGCCCACAAAAGAAGAGTGAGGTCAGGATCTTTTTGGCTTAAAATACATATAAGTAAGTTTGTTACCACAATGTTAGATACATAAGTTTAAAAAAAGCCATTGTTTACCTTGGCTTTCACACAGTACACACAGCATAGTCTCCCAAATGAAAGTCCAGTGTAACCTTTTCCTCGTTCCTATGCAATTTTTCCACCAAATATGCGGTAAACTTAAAACTTGTCTGGGAAAAGAGCTGCAGATACAAAACGCTGCAAGCAGTTCAAAACCAGTGGCGGACTGGCCATCGGGACGTTCGGGTCGAACCCCGATGGGCCGGTACCGAAGTGGGCCGGTCGGGCGATGTGGGCCGGTCGGATAAATCACTAGCACCCGCCGTTGACAATTTACTAGCGGTAGCAAAACACAACGGAAACCAGGGGACACTCAAATGTGGCGCACACAGCTGGGACCGGAGTGCTTGGTGAAGTCGGGATTATGAAGATGGCCTACTGTCTCTGTTGTTTCGTCTTATTTGATATTATTGCAGATCTGCTGTAAGCTAGCTACCTGTACATATGTATGTGTAATACCTTGTTAAATTCAACATGTATATTTTCTACTTTCTTGTTTATTTCTTGTCTTGTCTGCCATGTATTTTGATGCTGCTGCAACGCAAACATTTCCCAAATTGGGATCAATAAAGTACTTCTTACTTTATCTTATCAGAAGGAATCATGTGTTTAGTTTCCAACAACAGATACAGACAGTTAAGAAACTAAGTGAGTACTATTCCCCAAAAGTCACCAAGCGCTCCGGTCCCAGCTGTGTGCGTCGCTTTTTAGTGTCCCCTGGTTTCCGTTGTGTTTTCAGCATCTTGCAGCGTTTAGTTTATTTGCATGAGTTTTGGCACATTTGTGTTTTTAAAAGCACACAAGGGTTGAAGATTTAAGGCAAGTGAAACTTAGAACCCTGACACATGCTCATCATGTCTCAGGCTGATTCTGGGTCTGATGACATCTACACTGCTCACTGACAGCTTTCAGAGGCACCATTACTCAACTTCTCCAGATCATGTGTCATTGATCCTGCGACAGGACGCCCTGACGTCTGTCAAATGTACGGCATCGTCCCAGCGGGAGAACGTCTCTGAGTAAAATGCATTTTCTGGCTTAAAGAAGCTTCACTTCTCCTGCTGCCTTTATCAAATGTAATGTGTGAACGTGTGTGAGAGACAGACAGAGAGAGGAGGAGAGAGTGGAGTGGAGTGGAGAGGATTTTTAACAACTCTACTCTCACTCACACACACACACACACACACACACACACACACACACACACACACACACACACACACACACACACACACACACACACACACACACACACACACACACATTCTTTTGAAATACTGACTTTTCCTGACATTTAAATCTCCTGCCTGCGCTGTCGGTTTCCAATCAGACATCAGAGCCTTTTTGCTTTCAATCTTCTCCCTAATTACACATGACAAAATAAGAATCAAAACACCTTTCTGTCTCGATCCATTAATACTCTAAAGTCTGCAGCCTTTTAGATAGTCCCAATTCATGGGCTCTGTATCTTTAATACATGTTAATACACTATAGTTCATGAGTCTCAAAGGTTGAAACAGACCCTAGAATCACTGAAATCTGCTGAAGAATTCAACGACAAACACTTTGGTCTTTCTCTATGTTGCTCTTACACAGATATATCCGAGTAGGAAATTAGTGGGAAGAGGAACAGTGGATTATAGAGTTAGCCTTTTGTGAAGGTCAATAAGAGCAGGAAGTGGTGAAAGATGACTGTGTGTGTGTGTGTGTGTGTGTGTGTGTGTGTGTGTGTGTGTGTGTGTGTGTGTGTGTGTGTGTGTGTGTGTCTCAGACAGTTTAATGTACAGTATTGTGACCCAGTTGTGTCTCCCTGTCTATCTGAAGAACAGAAAAGGTGCACAGATCTTCCTGCTAAAGGGAGGCAATCCTTGCCAAGGATTCTGTCTTGCCTGATAAAGCGTTGCGTACCAAAGAAGTTTTCGTTCTTTCGTGGAGAATTTTGGTGGTAGAATTAGAGAACGTGGGAGTAATTTGAGTGAAGGAGATTGAGTCCAAAAAGACTACGAGGAGTCTTTGGGTCACTTGTTCGAGTTGATGGTCCCTTAAAATCCTTTGGCAAAAATTTTCAAACCACAAGTGATAACCTGCCCTTAGGGGCGGATGAAGGGAGACAAACGGCTCGCTGACTCGAAATTGGGGGACCTTAGTGCTCCGTCGTCTCCATTGGAAATGAGTTTTACTGTTGTGTTGGAGAATACCTACTTTGTTTTATCCTGTCTTCCATCGGACCTCGGTTGGAAACAGAACGACAGATTAACTCATAATACAAGTTACCGATTCAGTATTACTATGTTGTATCATTTCTGCACGGAAGTCTGCTCCTGCCTTTCTTTTTGTGTCGTTGTTTGATTTGCGACTTTAAGTTTTTTACCTTTTCTGCAGTCAAAAGTACTGCATTGTAAAATGGTTTACACTGACTAATATATCATCAATTATTCACAGTACGGTAGGAGAGACTGACGAAAAACGTGTAAAATCGGGAGGTGAAATTTTATATTATGTGCCTCAAACGGAGCTTAGAACAGACTCCAAAACAAAAAAAACAGTAAAATCGAAAATTTCAATACTATCCAAATGGTAAATTTACACCATATTTCATGTAACAGATATCGTAGGGAAAAAATTACGATTTAACAATAGGACAGTCACTTATTAAAGGGGACATACAGTAGAAAGCGGGAGACTGCGTCTATGTGCCTCGAACCCGTCGGAGATAGAGAATTCCTCTCCGGACGATCGTACAACAATAGGCCTACTGGCCCGTTGATAGTCAGTCTCTATCAATAACAACCCCTGTGGAGTCGTGTAGGAAGAGCCACACATCTACTGGAGCTCGGTATTCGCTGTTGTCTACACTAGGTCACAGGAGTCGACAATATCAGATAGATAACTTCTTACTACTAATAAGTGAGACTTGATCAAGGTTTGGGACTCGATGTCCTCCCGGAGTCTTAACTAACACCGTCTATACAATACAATATTATTCATTTACATTGTTGCATAATAAGTTCATCGTAGATGAATGTCATTCTTCACAAACTATGATTTCGTGACTTCATTGTGAAATGACGGTGTAAAGTCTAAAAACATGTCATGTAAATTAATGAGTACGTTATCATCTCAAAGAACTCTATTGTCACGTAGAATATCTTTAGACGTCTTTTCTATATAAAAGTCCAAAATGAATGAAAGAATGGAAAATAAATTATGTATACTGCATTATAAATTTTATTAAAGAAGGTGCCACAGTGTTGGGGTCCAAATCAGTGCCAAAAGTCCCAAGAGACAAGAGAGATGCGACAAGAGACAGCAAAAAAGGTAAGAAGAACAGTACAAAGGAGGGACATATAACAGACAGAGACAAGGGACACAAAGTACAACAGCATCAAGGGACCACACAGATTAGGGACTAATAACGGGGTGGACACAGCACAATGGACACAAATTTAAGGGACAGAGGGTCACAAGTCACAGTCAAGCAGACAGATAACCAGTGCCATTCCCAGATACGGGACCTTAAGAAACAAAAAAAATAAGGACGGTGCGCACTCGCGAAAAGTGAAAACGACAATACCTTTTATTTGATAGGTTGTTATGAAATTTGGAGCAGAGGGCCCAAAACGTAAACCCAGGATGATGATTCACAGACCTTAGCATTGTGTGCATGGACCGTTAATTTGTACTCAAGACCAAGACTATTCGTCCTACCCTCAGTGAAATCCGTAAGGCGAAATGACATGAAGTATGAAGATGAGACCGACGTAAAGTCTCCGTATATAACATGGAAAAATGAGGTGAGGTAATCAAATTTGTTGGAGTGTCAACGAAAATGTATATTTTGTGTGATTCATGAATTTACATTTACCATTTACCTGAGCATATATATCGCGAAATGTAGGTCAGAACATTCTGGGGAGTTTCCGAATGTATGATGTACAGTAAGTGTGGTAAGTGTTGGTAAGTATGTCTCGTCACATGGAATGGAGATCCTGGATTTTAAGTGTTGTGTAAGTGTGTGGCAACCGGTACGGTAGCCCTCGTGAGTCCCAATATCATACGAACGGGTTCCTATGTAGCTGGTACAACTGCGTACCGACCCTAGCTTGGGTGTTGGAGCGACCAACTTTCCTGCGGTGTGAGAGTGTCGTTGTCAGCGGCGACTTATATTACCGTCTGAACCATATGATGTGATCGTGTCATGTAAAGTTCGTAACCAGGTGTACCTATTTGAAGTTGTGATTTTACGAGATATTGTATTATTATCTATGACACTTTTCTAGGTAAGACGTATTGCTCATGAACATGGAACTATGACTTCGATTGTTAACGACTATTATTAGTAATACGTTCTTACTCATGAAAATGAAAAACATTAATTTCATGTAGTTAGCTACTATTATGACACATCGAAAAAAAAGTTCATTGTAGAAGTAAATTCTGAAAGTTGCACATTACATAAAATCTGTGGTACCAAAAAAAACATTCGATGAAGAAGTTTGTCGACACATTATCAAGGGAGATATCAATATTGTGATTTGGTACAGTCCTGAGCTTGGTGTTTGACCTACTCGGGTTTACGTGCTGGGTCTCTGTTTCAGAACTTACATTCTTTTACATTAAATTAAGGGTTTCTAGTCCATTGAGGAAAATTGTCCTCATCATGACCTTATTTGTTTTTCGCAAAGTGTTCCTCCTTTTTTGATTCGTAATGCTCTTGAAATTTATTTTGCATTCGGTGTTTTAATTGTTTGATGTTTTGGACTTGTACTCGCTGTCGCTAGGAAAGACTCGGACTCCGGAACCGTGCTGGTAGGCCCCTTTGTTTGTTCTGCTTTGACTGTGTCCTGTCCCCTCTCTGTTCCTGATAAATTTATACTCCACTCACCCTTTGTCTACGCTTTGTTAGTCCCGCACCCGTCTGGCTACCGCCCTTTTTAATGTGTCCCCTCCTTCTTGTCCCGGACTTTATTCTCTCCATCTTTATGTTTTTATTTTGTCCTGTACTTTTGCTCTGTAGCTGTATTTTGTGTCTCTGACTGCTCTCTACTTTCCTGGCTTTATTTGTCTGTACTGGTCTGCACTTTTTGTTACTGTTGGTATTTGTATTTGTATTGGTTTGTGTAAAACTGCTCTGCGTTGTTGGGTCATTAGGAAATACATCACGCATCTTCTGGCCGCATTGCTTGAGGGTAATTCTTGTGTATACTAATAGGGTTACCGCTTCCTTCATAAGTTAGATATTGTGCGGATAATGATTTAAAATATCTATTTCTAAAATATCAATATGCGAAAGGCAATTTAATTTATGTTTTCAGGTTACAGGTATAGGAAAAATAAAAACGTAGGTACCTAAACGAGTAACCACATTTATCACGTGTCGCTGTCAGTCGTCTTTGATTCAACATAACATCTGGTCCTATAACTTGATAATATTGTATATATTTAGTATTTCTCCTTTTACATTATTCTTATTCTGTTTGATGACACTTATACTTTTTCTAGTCACATAGTTTCACTTCTTGAACGTCAACACGACTTTACACGTTATATATGCCTCTCGTCTGACAATTATATCTCCTTACTATATTATAAACTACGGTAACTTTAGTGTTAAATTATTAGGAGGTGCACGTGAGAACATCCTTGAGGAACGAGAGAGGAGTAGACGTCCACGAGTCAGACTGTTGACCTACCTCGAAACTCTGATAAGAGGTCTATAACTCGAACATCGAGACAAGGATTACATTAAGTTATCTACATCTATTAGTGAAGAAGTAGTCTACTTAACACTAAACAAAACGTTTTAACAGTCGGAAATGTTCTTGCCGAGGGAAAAACTAAACACAGCATATTTGTATATATTTTGGTCAGCATAATTTAATGAAATATGAGAAAAGACTGGAAAGGCATAATAAAAAACACATTTGAGATTGAGATCTTTTACGTTTCGAAACGTTATTTGTATAAACTTGAATTATATATTAACACATATACAGTAATAAATTAAGTTAAATATAATAATAATAATATACTATCCATCTACATAAAGAAATTTCCGTCATCATTTATCTTATTTAGGGAAGTTTTAGTTACAAAAAATACACTTATTTTTTGTATTTACTTTCCACCATCAAAATTATTATGGTTTATAACTTTTATTATTTTTTTTATTTTATTTTATTTTGTTAGCTGTCGTAACTGTGAAATAAATTTTCTTAAATTAATTTTTTTACTTATTTGATTATATATTGTGACGACTTATGTCTTGATGTTATGGTAATGGTGTATACGTGGAACCAAAACATAACCAATAAATTTTTCGTCAGGTCATTATGTATGTAGATTTTATAAAAGTTTTGTAAATATATGAAACTCTCGTATATTTATTACAATTATCACCAATAATGCCACACTGTAAAACCAAGGCCATAATTTGACAGACTCGAAAAGTTTCCTCGTAGTAACATCCTGCACATCACGGTCGCTGACTTTTAGCGGACAAGTATACTTCTTTCTGGACTGTAGTCTG
>NW_011369951.1:6055128-6061021 GCF_000735185.1 Notothenia coriiceps
GAGTCCACAGCTGATCGACTTGTCCCCCACCGGCGCCCCTCACCGAACACACCAGCGCCTGTAGTGACGCTTAAATTCCTGTCCCATCGCCAACACCCCCGCCGCCTGAAAAGGATGGAGAGTCAACATACACACGGATATTTGCACATTGAGTAATATATGAGTCCACATAAATCGTATTTGACTGTTGTTATGACTGTGACTGTTGTTGTGACATGTGGATGCTCTCCACAGCTTGTTTGTCGCTGTGGTTAACTTCACTGGCTCAATCAACCACTCCCTAAAACCATAAAATGCCTGTATTTGTTTCTCACTTCAATTCCCTGGTTACAGTTTATTTATTAACTTGTTATGACTTGTTTTTAATAACATATTTACTTAACGTTATGATGAAAGAAGGAGACTGCTGCTCTAACTTCATCCTGCTTTGACTTCAACAATGAAGGATAAACTTCCTATATTTGTTTATCACTTCGATTTCTTGGTAAAAGTTTATTTATTGACATGTTATAATATTTTACAACTTACTGTAATTTTAATTATTTTAACTTATTATAAGATACTCACAATGACTTCAGAATATATATAGGGTAATGATGTAAGAAGCAAACTGCTGCTCTAACTTAATCCTATTTGACTTCATCGAGGAAGGATAAACTTCCTGATGGGATGTGTGGATGGAGAGTCAACATACACACGGATATTTACATATTGAATTGTTTGATATGTTCTGCTTCACAGCTTGTCCGTCGCTTGCCTGTATTTGTTCTCACATCCCGGTAAAAGGTCATTTTTTGACTTTTTTTAAAAACAAACAAACTACGACTCGAAAATAAATAAAGGGTTAAGATGAAAGAAAGAGACCGCTAAAAAAAAACAGGAAAACTATTGGCTAGACAACTACGCCAAAAGGAGGCTATACCAGCTGTTAAAGATGAGAAAGGGGAATTGGTGATAAACATGAGGGACATTAACAGGATGATTTGTATAACCAACTTTATGAATCAGAGGTTAGCCCAGAGGTGGGTGTGTATGAGGCATTGTTTTCAAAGATGAACCTGCCTGAAATGTCAGCTGATCAGAAAGAGTATCCCGACAGTCCAATAACAACAGGAGAGGTCAACAGTGCTATTTCATTAATGAAGGATGGGAAACCGCCTGGCCAGATGGCTTCCCCTCAGAATACTATAAGAAGTATGTGGACAAACTGGCTCCAATATTAACGACTGTATATGAAGAATCTTTATCCCTGGGGAAAATGCCAGAAACATTAAATTAATCTATGATTTCTATAATTATTCAAAAGGATAAACACCCCACTGAACCAGGAAGCTATAGGCCTATAGTTTGATTAATGTGGATTGCAAAATTCTGACGAAGGTTCTTGCTAAAAGGCTGGAAAGCATTCTGCCACACTTAATGCACTCAGACCAGGTAGGATTCATTAAGGGAAGATCATCCACAGACAACATCAGACGATTGTTGCACCTTATGCAGCGTAATCGGTATGAAAGCTCGCCAGCTGCCTTCTCCCTGGATGCCCAAAAGGCATTCAATAGGGTCGAGTGGGGCTTTCTGCGGTATGCTCTTAAAATATTTGGATGTGGAGAAGGTTTTATCAAATGGATACATTAAATGTATTCAGACCCAAGGGCAGCAGTAACAACTAATGGGGTGATATCGAAATTCTTTAAACTAACACGTGGGACCAAACAAGGAGATCCTCTCAGTCCTCTGCCGTTTACTTTACTTCTGGAACCCCTGGCCGCTGCAATCAGGGAATTGAGGAGTTTTACAGGGGGAAAGGGAACACAAAATGTTCCTATATGCGGACGATATGTTATTACTTATCAAGGATCATATTTCATCAATCCCTAATGTTCTATCTACAATTGAATCCTTTTCGAAAATATCAGGCTATAAGATGAATTGGCAGAAATCTGAATGTATGCCCATATCAACTGGATGCAACCAAGGAGCGGTGTCAACATTCAATTTTAAGTGGAACCCAGTTGGAATGAAATATCTTGGCATCAGGTTGTGTTCAGGGCTGGAAGATATAATCTCTATTAATATAATTTAAAAGAATTAAGGCAAATTTGGAAAAATGGAAATTGATAAATCTCACTTTATTGGGGAAAATTAATATTAATCAGATGGTGGTTGCCCCACAATTTAATTATATTTCTATGATGATACTGGTAACCATCTCTGACGGAATTTTCAAACAATATAATCAGATGATCAGGGAATTTTTATAGAATGGAAAAAAGCCAAGAATTGCTCTGAAAAAACTCTTTGCCCCAAGAGATAGTGGTGGTCTGGGCCTCCCTAATATGGAATTATACAACATAGCATTTTAAATTAATAAAATAGCAAGACACTGGACCAATTATGGGTTTAACCCTGGGTGGGTGATGATGGAGGGGGCACTTGCAGCACCGGCTAAGGTCGTATTTTCAAACAAAGTAAATGTAAACCCCTGTGTGGGTTTACCTTGGGTGAGTTTTTGGCTTTAAAAGGTCCTCTATTATACGGTTTTTCCTCAATATATGGTTGAGACCATATATTGAGGAAAAACCGTATAATAGAGGACCTTTTAAAGCCAAAAACTCACCCAAGGTAAACCCACACAGGGGTTTACATTTACTTTGTTTGAAANGTGTGCCTTGGCTGATATTAAACTGTCTCAAAACAGTTTTCACTAGTTTTGGAGGTATTTGGACAAGAACTCAATGACCGATTTTGGCTTGAGGACAATGTTCAATGTAAAGATCAATACCCCTAGGATTAGATGTTATACAGACCAGCAGATTTCCATACATCTATTATGTTGTTAACCAGAAACAGCATTTGTGCCTTTTGTTGATCATCACCAACCAAACATCTTATTCAGCAAAAGGCTGAAATAATAATCCGAAACATGGTCTACTGCGTAAAATAACAAAAATCTGTCCATCTGCCTCACTTAAGTTTTGCTATATAAAATACACACTTGAAAATATGAAATATGGTCCATCTGTCACTGTTCATCCACCTTATCTTTTGTGTACCCAGCTGTCTCTTGCAAGCTTTTGTAAATGTTTGTGGGTAAATCCACGATAAACAAAGACCTAAACAGACGTACACACAGCATGCCACAGTATGACATTTAGTGGAATAAATGAGGGAGTAGAAAGCTTGCAGGGTGAACATACACAGCAAGGAGGGAGTTAATTTAAACAGCGGGGTTGTCCAAACAGTGTGAAGCTTAGGCTTGCCCCAATTAGACCACATTGACATGAAGGGTACAGCAAACACACGTACAGACAGAAAAAAAAAATCTATATATAAAAAGGGTGTTCAACCTCACCCCATTGAGATGTCCAAGACAGACTTGAATGAGATTAGAATTGTTCATGTGGTGACTCGAATGACGCACATTCATTCAACGCAAAAGCAAGTGAAGCCTTTCACATAAAATGGTCTAGCAAAAGCCAATGCAGCATTGAGATCCTTCTACGGTCGTCACTGAAGTGAATGAAAAACAACAAACATCTGCGGTGTTTGTGGGCAACGGCACCCAGAACTCTACAGTTTGTCATATTTGCATAGAGACTAATGGAGCTCAGCGCAAGTTAAACCAGGAAGACCTTCTTTACTCATTCATGTATTACTATGCTACGTTACTATTCTCTCTCCTCTCAATAAGTGATCGGGGGCGTCACTTCGCTCAATTCTCACAAGCCTATCTTAGCGCTCCGCTAACCCTTTTAAATTTGCTCTCCCCCCCTGTCAGCTGTCATTTCAGGTGACTCAACGCAACCCTCGTCCATCCCAATCCAGGGTCAAGCTAAGCCACTCCTCTTCAGACCGAACCCAACTATCCATTCACCACCACCAGTGTCTAGACCCCGGGGGGGTTTCATCGGATCAGAGTTTTCCCCTCCCGAATGATACTCCTGCACTACGGGGCCTAATCGCCAAAACACCATTACATTCATTTGTGTATTCCTGGCCATAAATATGTATTCTTACATCAAAACCGTCCCTCCTGATTGAATTAGGATTACAAGTTGCCGCTTTATTAATACGTATATCATGTTATTTTGACGGAGAAGCTACAATGTTAGCTAAGGCTAGTCCTTGTTGATCAGATCGCAATTCAAAAACAACAATTTCAAAATGTTTGCTTGCCATGTTGTGGACAAACATGTCAATGTATCAATTAAGTATTTCCATTGCAATTAGATCATGTTCTTTTTGGGTTCATTTACCAACTGCCGACTTGTGACTTGCTAGAGACAGTGAATCTAGCCTTGTGAAATTCACTAAGCTGTGTATTTCTCTGGATGATGTTGTGAACTCAGACATGACAGTATTTGGTTTCCTGACTTACAGTATCTCGTACTTCCAAAACATGCATAAAGGAGCGAAAAAAGGTTATTTTGGCCATCGCTGAGGAAACGTTGTTGGCATTTAGGTATAAACAAAGAGATATCCCTGCCGTGGGCAAATTAGTTTGAGTAACGCAAGGTGAAAAGTCCAGTGTGAACAAGCTATTAGGACTAATACATTTATTGGTGTATGAAAAAGTAAATACTAACTAAAGTAAATCTAATTAGTGTATCACACAAACATTTGAAAGATAAGTGTAACAACCCTATAAATGCCGTCTCACACAAAAGATTAATTAACCTTGATTGTTTAGATTTTTTGTTGCACCCCACTTTCTGTGTTACAGCAAAAAAACTGTCTGAGACTGCAAATTACTTTGGCGTTGATTCGTTTGAAGACTCCAAGCAAACTATGTATAGTCGATTACAAACTTTGTTTGGCAACAGCTTGCTCTTTTTTTGGCTCCGTTTCAACTATGAAAGGCAATTAACTCTCCTTTCCTGCTGCGATTTGGGCAAGTTCCTAAAATATGTAGCTTCATCAGAGGGAAAGAGATGCAAATTAAACCCTGCGGGTACAAATGGTTCTTTTAAAATCATCTAAAAGTTGAGAACTAAGCAACGGAAAGCCCCTGGATGTGTTAGGTAAACAGATTGCAGAGGGAAAAATTAAGGGGAGTGGAAAGATGTGAAGAGGGAAGATAATAAATGGAATAGAGAAGAGAGATGCTAAGAGATACAGAGGTGTGGAGGCCATGAGGCTAGGGATTTTGACACACTGAGAAATTCTGAATTCTGTAAGGTTAGTAAAAATGTCAAATACCCTTCACATCTTGGTCGGGTCCAGAACAGTAATTCTGCATCAGTTGCCAAAGCTTTCAGTTCCACACTGTGGGAGGAGTTTATGTTTTTGGTTTGTCTATCTGTCTGTCAGCAGGATTCAAAAATAACTGCTGGTCTAATTTTATGAGACTTGGTGGAAGATGGCAGATATTATGCAAAGTCCACATTTCCAAGTGAGTAATACATAAACATGTGTCCCCTCTGTATAAAGAGATTCTGAAAGTTTCAGGAAAAAAGATTCGCTCACTTTTTGTCCTGATCCATTTATATAAAAACAGGTCTGAAAATGAGCTGATTAGATTGTGGGCACTTTATGATGTAATAACGATTTGTTGGCTTGTGTAACCATTAGCCAATAACCAACCAAGGTAACCCCCCCCCCACCTTATCACCTGAATCTCCTCCTAGAGCACCATTGTGTTTTTTTAACCAAATATCTCTCAGAGGGGCGTGGGGAGTGGCTCCTTTTTTCATCTAAAGTAACAGACAGAGAATCAGCACTTTTGAATCAGTGCTGAAACAGAGGGGATTATGGGATGCTACAATGCATGATCTGGTATTTCGAGCCAAACAGCTTTCGACCTACTACCTTCTGTGTTAATTTCCAAGGGGACTACATAATGACAAAAAAGTAGTCTATACTAATATGCCGAGAGTCTATACTCGCGCCAAAG
>NW_011369951.1:6061051-6065049 GCF_000735185.1 Notothenia coriiceps
ACATTGAACATTGTCCTCAAGCCAAAATCGGTCATTGAGTTCTTGTCCAAATACCTCCAAAACTAGTGAAAACTGTTTTGAGACAGTTTAATATCACACAGTTTGGTGTATCATAGTGTATTTCATGTTAGGCTATTTGTCCGTTGCTTTGAGGTCTATATAATACAATATGTTTGACAGTATTTGATTTTTACCTTTGTTACCTCACAATTTGCTAACAGATTTGATTATACATCAGGGGCGGACTGGGAGGAAAAAGTGGCCCGGGGATTAATTGACAGACAGGCCCACTTAATGCGCGGCATGTATCTGCCGGCCGGCGACGAAAGTATGTTACTTAACAAAAAACCCTATGCATTTAATGTTATTTTGGACCATTATTCATGTAGTAATCACATTACCTGAGCCCTTGAGTTGCCTAGAGCAAAATAGTTACAGCATATATTTAGTGATTTTAATGTTAACAGATCATTGATGCAATAACATTTGGACCCAATTTGCCTGACTTCACGCATGGAATAAAACATGGGCGTAGGAAGCGTCCTCAATGTGGGTGAGACAATTTAACAGGGGGTGTGGGCAGGTGGTGGACCTCACCTCCTCCTGGGTGTAAACGCGTCGCAACGCAAGTGTTACGCGATGTATGCAATGTTTCTTTTTAGGCGTCCTGGCCGTCCGTGTCCGGTCCCGGTAGCCCTTTGGAGGGACCAGAAGGCTACCGGTCAGCTCCGGACTAATCTTCATAGGTGTAAGTAAAAACTGTAAGAAACCTTTATAGAGTAGAAACTTGTAGGTCATTATAAATTGGACATTAGGGGCTTGACAAAAAGTCCAGAGTCTGGCTTTTACTGTAAGGTCTTGTTTACCTGGTATAGAAGGGAAGATTTTTCCCAAACTTAATTATGAAAAAAGAGTTTCGTCCAATGTGGACACCTCAACCTACATATTCTCAGTCTTTAGTTATATCTACAAAAATAAAATTTCATTAAGTCTAACTTTGTGTCATTTTTTTTACATTTAATAACACAGGCAGGTTTTTCTAGAATACACTTTGGGTCCCCCTGACCGGTAACCCTTAATGGCGCTCAAAAAGGGCCTCCCGGCCAACGACACGAACCCGGCCTCCCGGGTTGTTTATTTTTTTTTCTTTTATTTTATATAAAAAGAAAAACGGATTTACGGATGGCCGGGGTGTGAAACATTCACAAGGCCGGTGAGGGAAAAAGAAAAACGACATGGATTTAGGATGACGGGTGTAAACATTCACAAGGCCGGTGGGGTGCCCGAACGTAAAACTATCGATGGAGATAAAAGATAATAGTCTATCGAACCAACGTCCCTTACCCAAGTCCCCATCTCCGACATAATGGGGGCCAAATCCTATCTTTTCCCCCTTCACTGCAGACTGAGTCCTTCCAGCGCGCCGACACCTATTCTTGCACAACGGGTGTAAGACGCCGGCCAAAGAGTTAGCGGCTCCTACGCACGAACCGTCGTGTACAGAGGCTCGAGTGAATGAAGTCTTCCGATCCGTTCGTAGGGCAAGGACCGTAGCCTTTCTTCTCACCTTGTCCGATAGTTCACACGTCCACACGCAGTATACTCTACCGGGGCGAATCTAAAAGGAGGTGTCTAAACCTTTACCAGCACGGCGTTCGAACACCCATAAAAATTCCCTGCGCTATCCAGTATGGGTACACGTCGGAGCTTTAATGGGGGTTTGGTTCCTTTGCCGGGAGCCACCTTAAGTTCATACGACCTCTAACCTTGTCAGGTAGAGCGCCGTGCAGCTATATCGTAGGAACTTTATAACCGAACCTTCGGTCAAAGGAGCTCTAACTCTTTACGGGCCAATGACCAAATCCGATAACGATCCGTCCATAACAAACCCAACGTTTGTCGAAACGGAGTGAAACGACAAGTTTATTTACCACTTTCTTTTTCAATTTAGACACCGACAAGATACCCACAACTCTCCTACATAGCGTCCTCTAAATCAGGATTGAAACGAGAGTTTCACGTTGCTAACTGCGCGTAAATTNCTGTAAAAAGATTTACTTTTTCTTTCAACATTTATTTGAACAGCAAGTGGAGGCAAAAGTGACTGCACCCAAAACAATAAACCTGCTAGCTAACTAGCCTAAACTCAGTAACAGAATGTGGGCAACACGTTCTTCACCACAGCCACGCGACCTCTGAGTCAGACGTCACTTCCCCCTTTTCTATCCTACGGGTACAGTCACTCCCCCTAGACCCTGTTTCCCTGTCAACCCCCCCGCCCTATGCAAGCCCCTCCCTCTGAACCCAGGGCTCGCTAAAATACTGTATACACAAACTATACAAAAACGCCTTTACGCTTTGGAGCTTGTTTATCCATCTGTAAGCAACTGCCAGCTAGGTCTCTCAGTCACTCACTCCTGATCGTTCACTGCGCATTGACAGCTTCTACGGGCCTGATGTGTGAAAGTGAAACTATCTGATAGGTAGAACATAGATAGCCTATCAAAACGGCCCAGCCCAGCCCAGGGAGTGGCCGGAACACTTACAAATGTGGGCCGGTAGGATTTAGGTAAGCAAAAACAAAAAAAAAGGGAGTGGCCGGAACACTTACAAATGTGGGCTGGTAGGATTTAGGCAAAGAAAAAAATATATATTTTCTTAATATATATATATATATATTTTTTTTTTTTGGGAAATCCGGCCCACGCACAGCAGCGGCCCACCCTGTTATACATACCTGATATGAACCTTATTAAACATTTGAATCTCTGAGTCTGAACTCAAGTGAATCAAATCACATTATTAGAAGCTTCTACATGAAGAGAATGATGGACCAATTCTCAAAGAGACTTGCCTTTTTACCCATATCACCACTGCACCTAAAACACACCACAGTCCCTGCACCCAAAACTCAGTGTTTTCCACCTGCCTTTGCACTTGTGGCATTACAATAGGCCAATAGGGCCTAAAGGGAGAGCCCCCTCAGCAGCAATAAGGCCACTCCATCATCCTGCTGTGGACAGATTCTCAAACTGGTGTCATCACTGCTGACGTTTTTGTCGCTGGCAGCTTTTCAGCATTCCTTTTCTATTTTCCACACACACACATACCATGCCTCCTCTTCCTGTCTCTCTGCATCATTTTCTCTCCTCTGACTCGTGGTTTTCCTCACGTTCTTTGCTTCCTGCTCACACACAAGCCCCAGCAGTGCGTGCGTGACATACCACTGGAGCTGTGGCGTAAATCAGCTGTCAATCTGATGTCAGTGTGGGACACTTACATTTAATGTTGGACAGCAGGACATGCCAATTAATGGCCCATACCCCTGCACTGATGGATGGGTATTAGGAACCAACACGTAGAAATCAGGCCAAGAGAGGGGAGCTGTAAAGGGGTTGTAGGCAGAGAAATGTTAGAAACTAACTATGATATTGCTCAAAAGTACAAGGAGCACATTTTTATTTGAGCTAAAAAATAAATATAATGGCTGTCACAGTTTATTTATTCATGCAAACCGTCACAATATGGGGGTCATGACCCAGGGCATGCAGCCGCACGCAGAATAAACCCTTTTTATAGTGATAGATGTAATGCAGAACCAAATTTCACATGCGTAGTTTCCCCAAGATTTGCTTGCATGAAAGGCAAACTATGGGTAGGGGCAAATACATGGTGAAAATATACATTAATTTACATCAGAATCAGAAAGTTTTAATTTTTTATAATTTAATTTTTTTATAATGGGACACAGGGTTTAGTCCGGATTGATTTGCACTTCGGTCCGGATCCGGATCTTGGTCCGGAGTTTGAGAAGCCCTGGTATAGTATTTGTTTATTTGTCCCCGAGGGGAAAATGGGTTGCTGCACATCACAGAGGCATTTAAAAAGATAAAACATAAGTCACTGACAACAACATAGACACAGATTAAAAAGAACAGACATAAAAAAAAAAACAGATATCGGCAGACATGACAAGAGGCCTAGGCCCTCATTTGCGA
>NW_011369951.1:6065229-6071329 GCF_000735185.1 Notothenia coriiceps
CCTCAGATCACTCACAATATTGTGTCCCATTTTTAAAACTCTGTCCTTGTATAAACTTTCTATACTAGAAAATGAGATTCCTGTCAATTTACTGGACAATATTATGGCCCTCCTAACGGACTTTTTCTGTGCCTCAATGGCTTTGCCGAACCAGCATATGATGCCGAAGGAGAGCACACTTTCAATAAAAGCATGATAAAACACCTTAACCATTCTGTTGCCGACATTAATGTCGGCAACAGAATGGTTAAGGTGTTTTATCATGCTTTTATTGAAAGTGTGCTCTCCTTCGGCATCATATGCTGGTTCGGCAAAGCCATTGAGGCACAGNACACACACACACACTTCATTCATAAGTAAATATAGCCACAGGGCCAATGTACAGTATGATTGCGTTTCCTCCAGGCGTAGTTACTGGTTGTGTGGTTGATTGGCAGATGTAGGCATTGTGTGGTTAGCGTCTGACAGCTATCACAAGGAGTTAAAACATTGAGTGCATGCGGATGTACCCCTCTCCTGGTTGAGTATACCTCACGTCAAGATTGGTGAAGAGCAGAGAAATAAGGGGCATTTGACAAAAGAACCCTAACTCATGGTCCACTTACTGGGTTTCTTCTGGAACTTTTGCCACATCGTCTTCTTCAGTGGAGTCCATTTGCATCGATGTCGTGAAGAGGCTTCAGCTGTCATCAAGTATGGAGCTTTGATCATATGATAACTCCATCTCTGCCTGCTGATAATAAAATGTGGCTTAAACCTGCAAAAGAAAACTGACGTTTTAATCTGTGTATCAAATTTCGGGACAATCTAGTTGCTGAGATATTTCGCACAAAGCCACATTCACTTCAGAAGCGCTTGATGAAAAGTCAAGGGATGACCGAGGTGATTAGGATTCAACGTCAGAGATCCATCCAGTTCTTAAAACCCCCAAGTGTAGACTCTTCCCCATAACGGCTTTTTTTAGTGTCAGCATTGTGATCTATAATATCCGCCTTAAATATGTTTTAACCTGAAAGACTGCAACTGTTAATTGAGAGCCCCCCAGTGGGAGCATATTACACATTGTATGTTTGAAAATAGCTTTTACATCCCCCTTACACATTTGTGGTCTTACTGTTGTATCCCCGAGATGAAAGAGAGCAAGGATGCTTAAGTGGTGCCAGATGGATTGCTGATGCATTCAATAATGGATCCATAATGTCCACATGCAGCGGATGTCCTTCATGTATAATCCTGCAGGACATCTTTAGGGACACTTGGTCAAACAAAACAAGCGATTAGAAGATGTTGCTTTGGGCTTTAGGAAGAGAATTAGAGCATTTGAACCCATTTACTGCCAGTTTTAAAATGACTTAAGTGAAAGAAACACATAAAAAAAACATTCAAGACACATTTGTTTTATCTATATTCTCTTTAATATATCTTAAAAAATTGATATACAATCTGAGAAAGTATAGGTTGAGACAACAGATTCTTAATCTTCTCCCATGGCCCAAAGATTGAGTTAGCCCAAGCAGACGCATCTCCCGATAGCATTCTGGGGAAAAAACACTGCTAACTGCCAAAGTAAAGAATATATGACATATCAGAGTAGTAAGGCTAAGATTAAGCAGTTGGGCTTCAATACCCAGTAGGCAACTACCACCACAAGATTCATTTGTATATTGATTTCACAGGATGGCTTCTTATTGATAGACTGTTACATTAGCCTTCAACGTTTTAATAGACCAACACCATGATGGAAGATAACACTGAACACCAACATTCACATTTGCTTTCAATGGTCCTGCATGGTGTTTGTTATATTTTCAGGTCCTTTATTTTAGCCAGTATCATCTGTTTTTCTGTTTAACTTAGATAGCTGATAATTTGAGATGTTGAATCTAGAGCCAGAAAAACCAAAAGAAAAGAGGACCAAGACGGGGGGACAGCATGCTAACAACTCACATCATTTCATCACCTCATACATTAACTCACACTCACACAACAAACATTATTTCAATCTTTACACACACACCCACACACACCATTTCAATCTTAAAAGTACATTTCTGACATCCTTAGTAAAATGCACCACTGCCAGATAACATAGACTTTGCCTCATGCAGACGTGTGAACACAAAGCTGAATAGAGTGAGAACAGTGTTGAGATATGACTGAAACTGGAGGCACAATGCTAGCCAGGGCCGAGCAAAACGCACACTAACAAACACTCAATGGCTAACTGAGTGACGGTCTCTTTCTTTCTCTTACACAAGTTGTATGGCCAGAAATCCACAATGGCATTGGAATAGCAGCACCTACGCAAGCTAACAAGCTTTGTAGCAAGTAAGCTATTCCATGCGTAAACAGGCTAACTGGCTACAGAGCGTGTACTTTCCCTCCTCTAAACCTGTACTACAAGGGCAACACCTTTAATTTCTCCACATTGTAGTACACATACCTGATGACAAATAATAACAAAGCCCTTCGCACCAAGTAACAAAACACTCACTTGTGAGCTAGCTAGTTAGCTTGTAAACTCACTCGATAGCATGTTACCAGTCTGCTTGCTAGCTCGCTCCCATTCTTACTCTCCTCATGCTCCTTTGCAGTTGACTACAGGTCCACATTGTCAACATTGATAATGCAGTTTACATTTTTGGGGAAATAATTTGATACAGATGGACAAAGAGAAGGACAGAATGGGTAGGCCTACTGTCGTTAAATAAAGACACTCTACACATTAGCTTTGGTCTCCCAGGGCTAACTTCTGTGCAGTCAATACGTCAGTAATGTATTTTATTCTGTAATGCAGCATGTTGACAATTATATGAAACAATAACTGTGAGGTAAAAGTGCTGACTTTAAACAATAACTTTCTTTAAAAAGGTGTTCACATACATATTGAGTGAACGACATACGTCAGACTTGTGGACCAAACTAATGATATCTGGCTCTTTAGCTGCTAAATGCTTCACTTGTTTCACCACCTTTTAGTCACCAACAGTCTTTTTCTGCTGTTGTACTGTAGGATTGTTGGAGCTTTTTGGCTGAAAACAGCCAAAAACGACACTATGAGACCAGTGACAGTGAACAAAAACAGTCAAACTTTGCGCTAGATAGCAAAACAATTAGCTTAGTTTTACTATAACGCTGAGAGGAGCTGCAGGTGCAGGTGATAATTCCCTGTAGGTTCATCAACGAGCAATCCCTTTCACATTGTTTGTCACATATAACATCACAATGTGTCCAATAAACTTGGGGACTTGTGTACAAAAAGACACACAATTCCTACACTGTTTATTGGGTATAAATGTAAAATTAAATCACATCAGTCCTATAAACTCATAGTCATTGTTTCATTTCCAAACCACATTTAAATACAGAGTGACAAGTCATGTCCCTCCCAGGTACATGTAAGTGTTGGTGTGTAGGTGTGAAAAAGAGAAGCAGGAGGAGGAAAAGGCAAAAAAGGACAATGAGGAGAGCAGAAGCTGAAAACAGTAATACATTTGGCTGTGGTTCTAGTAGTCTTACTTTATCCCACTTGAGCTGAAAACACAAAAAAGAAAGCATGTATGTGAGCGTTGTGTGTGTGTGTGTGTGTGTACATGCAAGAAGAATGACAACAAAACGGGACGATGTGGTCATTCACATGCCGTCTAGTGGGTCTTTCCGACTCTAGTGTGTGTGAATAAGTGTATTAAGTACTTGGATGTATGTGTTAAGCTTTTACTACATGATGTGACACTGTGCGTATTTATATGTTTGTGAACTCTCATGCATTTTCTCTTTAGCGACACAAACATAGCAGGCACTGGAACGGAGAAACTGATATCAACAAATATTCCTTCTTTTGATTAGTCTTAAACAGCTGAACGTGACTGCCTTTATTTTTATGTGCCGGTGATACATCACATCCCTTGCCGGTCGTTGCCATGGCTCGTTTCCGACAGGCTCAGGGACACCTCAGGGAGGCGGCGTCATTCGGCGATCTTGTCACAATGAACAGACATTGTGGTCATCGTAACGCTCAATCGATTAGTACAAATCAAAGCATAATTTTCTTCTGTATACAAGTCTTTACGCATCTTTTTTCATTTTATTTTAATTTTCGCTCCTGCAGGTTGGAGTTTATTGCAATCTGGTGAGCAGCAGGGCATGTTGTCGAGAGGAGGGGGAGCGGTAAGAGTCAGCTGTCGATTCACGTTGGGCGAGTTGGCCGAGGCAAGCAGAGGCAAGGTAGAGCAGTTTGGTTGGTTGGTGCAGGCTGGTGTAGGTAGCCGGTGCTTCTATCATCTGGCGTAGTGCTTGACGTAATCTTGAACCTTATTCCGAAAATCCTCCTGGATTAGAGACAAGAAACAATAAAAGCAAATGACAGTTAGATGAAAAAGCCAGATATTAAATATTTGTAAAGGAGGGGGGATTGGAAGAAAAGCAAGAATGTAATATGATCCACTATTTTAAAAGACATTAAGTAAAACATATAGTTTCAAATTGTTTGACTTCTCACAAATTGCATCATTAGTAGTAATTAGTCGTTTCAAGGAATATAAAAAATATCTTAACAAAAGTATAAAACTGTGTGCTTTTGTAGCTGATTTTCATTTGTAATGCCTGTATCACCTTGTCTTTTTCACTTTATTTTACATTCACAATTACATTTTGAAGATATGTCACTTTGCGTAGATGTCTACATCTACATTAGCCTACATCTTATTTATGATATCTGTCATTGGAGTTGACTTTCCACAGCCAAATCCCTTCTGGTCATGTGTGCCCTCTCCACCCCATTTCCCCCTCCTCTTTATCATGACCCTCCTAGCCGTCCTTCCATCCCCTCGAACCATCCATCCCTCCATATGGTACCCACTCCCCTGTCACTGAATTGACCCATCCCTCCTGGTTACATTTCTTCTGACAGCAATATTACTTTTCCTTGGCTCTGCATACAAATTCAAGACATCCATGTCTTTAACCCCTTTGGCGGTTTGGGAAACACATTGTTGGTTTAACTTGGTTTGATCTGTCTAAATCCACTTGACATTTCAGTTTTAATATTCTCTTATACAGCACATCAGACAGGATATATTTCAATACCGTATATTTTGTTAGGCTGTTCATTTGAACTGCAGTATATGTGGCTTTAATGCAGAACATTTCTAGATTTCGGATTACATGTTTGCTTAAATATATTTCAAATGAATATTGCTTAATTCCCCAGGGCCACCACAAAGTCATTCCAGAAAACATGTACTTGGGTTTAACGCATTCACCCATGCATCTAATGGTTTACTTGCGTCCCACATCTCCATTTACTTTTCACACGAGAAGCCAAAAGCCCATGTAAAGATCCTATTTGCCGATTTCTCATTGGCTTTTAACACCATCAAGCCTAGTATTTTAGCAAATATTTTAACTGAAGAATTCTCACTTGAACCTGGTCTGATCGCCTGGATCGTTGACTTCCTCAGCTCTAGAACCCAGCAGGTTAGAATAGGCATGGCACTTCCGATATGATAACTACCTGGATAGGCTCACCCCAGGGATGTGTCTTACCCTCTCTTTTATTCATTTTATACACCAACTCCTGCATTAGCACTTTTCCCAACCGCCCTGGTCAGCCTCCTATTTGATGAGGAAGAGGAGCATGGGTCTGTTCTTGACTTCTTTATCAACTGGTGTGAGAAGTCAAACCAGCTTCTAAACACCTCAAAAACAAAGGAGATAGAAATTGATTTTAGAATAGCACAATCCCCCAACCCTACTCTTTTAAATAGAGAGCCTATACAATGTGTCACTGAGTACAAGTATCTTGGTGTCGTGCTTGACCACAAGCTCAGATGGGATGTATGGTCTGAGAAAGTAAATGCTAAGTCTCAACAAAGAATGTTCTTCTTATTGTCTTTTAATGTCGGCAACAGATTGGTTAATAATAATAATAATAATAATAATAATAACAATACATTTTATTTGGGGGGCGCCTTTCATAGCTCCCAAGGACACCTTACAGGGCATAGGGGCAATATAGGGAACAATTAAAACAGTGGATTTAGTGAAGTATCAGCCGGGGTAAGACAAGACAAACAACAACAAGGAGAACACAGGAAGAATC
>NW_011369951.1:6071357-6078958 GCF_000735185.1 Notothenia coriiceps
GGGGGGGGGGGGTGTGCAATAGCTCACAGACACAGCCAGGTAATAAGATTGTTGAAGGCTATATACATCATATTTATGTAGTTCTTCGTATGTCCTGGTTACACCACACTTACCTGCTGCAGATCGGAAAATACCTTCTGAATCAGACCTACAGTATTTAATCAGCCTCGATTAATTCAAGTATGTTTTCACTTTCATTAAACAGACTTGGGGAAGAAGTGATAACATAATTGAAGAGTTACGAAAGTTGTGTCTCTACAGAGTCCCAGTGGACAGCCACATATTAAGGAAGTGATTAATGGCTGTAAATGATGGGTCATTTGTCACACAAATAGGCTGCAGTCAACACAACTGTAACTAGGGAGCTTTGTGACTGGTACAATGGGATTAGTTTTAATCCTGTAATTAGATTTTCCTTAGGACATAAAAGCTACACATTTAGATGGCCCTAATATGCTCTCTGGGGTTTTCCTTTTCCTGTAGTGTGTTATATATGTTTTTGTGCATATAAATGGTCTGCCAAGGCTAAAACCCCTATGTTCCCTGCAGAGGGAGTTTCCCTCCCACACACTCCCCCCCTGCCTGAAAAGCCTACATTGGACTCCTTAGTTTACTTCTGTAACACAGTCGAGGCACAAAATACAATTGTGAAACCTGAATATGACCATAATAGGGCCTTTTTAATGTATCCTATTTACCTCATGTGTCTCCCTTTAAAGATACATCCAAAAAGTGAATTGTGAAATAAATAAAAGTTTATTTTTTCAAAAGCAAATATTAAGACAACTAAACATGTCTGTTAACTATCCATATTTCAATGCAAATGGTGAGATTTCTGACATATAAAGGATTATTTAATTGAGCTGCAGATGAAAGCCTAAAGTGGTGTCCCTACCATCTATCTCAACATGGTGGACAGTACTAAAGCTCAGTTATCTGGCCAACTCCTTTGTATCTTATGATTCATTTCCTGAGTCATTTCCTCATGTAATCTCATGGGGCAATCATTGGGAAAAATTATATGGTATTTTTGGTGGAGTTCAGTAGAGCTGGAAGTTTACATGATTTCAACTGAAAGCACAACGGAAGAAACAAAATACAATGACACCGCTTTTTGGGGTGCATGCACATCTTTGTGCATGACATTTTGAATAAATAATACAAATGAGAACACTACTTTATTTGCACAAGCAATTATTTATTAAAGAAGATGTCGAATTACAAAAAACTTGCACACACATTCATAATTTATGCTAGGTTCATACCATCACTACTTTACAAACCTGCGTTTGTTAATTTGCATTTACTATCTTTTCCTGACTGAGTTGTATTTGGGTGGATTACATTTGCCCTGTTCTTCAACAGTAGTTTAACTAATCCAGGTTAACATGATCTTGATGCGTTAAATTATCCAATTAATTGTAAGAAAGCCAGCTATTTTGTATAATAATCATCCCAAAGTTCAGTTTTATAAAAGACACAAAGGTTCTCTTTTCGTCTATTTTATTTTTCAGTCGAGCAATTGCTTCATTTTGAAAGAGTTCTGTGCTTTTTAAAATCTACATTTAATAATTAAGGATGTTATTAAGAGTAGATAATGGATTGGGAAACATAATCAACACTTATGAGAGCCTCCTGCAGGGTGCACAATCATGTGAGACGAGGGTGGGCCTGGATAGAAAAACTACACTTTCCCCAGGAACAACAATCATCTCTGAGGTCACATGCTCTGAGGAGATTAAGGTTTATCCTGATTAAACTGACTGTCAGAAGACGGATGCAGGGGGTCTTGGAGACGGAGCCACCAAGTACCAGGACCTGGTCCAACAATGGACAAAGGGTGGCAGGTCTGGCTATTTCCAATTAATTAATTGGCTGAAGGAATTTCCCGGCACAGTCAGATCGGAAATATGCTCACAGCTCTAGGAGTGCAGGAAGTGAGAGTTAAACAGCTGCTGGCAGGTTGGGCGAGGCAGAGGAAACAAACACTTGGCTCTGGAACATGGGGGAAGAGTTGTGCTGTTAGCAAGGGGGGTGGGAAGTGACTGGTCATCACTGTTGACCCGCCAACAGGAGGACACTGAGGTTCGGCATCAAAACTTACAACAGCCAAAAGCCACAGTCATAAGAAAATGACTGAAGGCGTTAGCAGCTATGAACCTATAGCAGTGATCTACTGATTGCATTATTTTAAAGCTAATGTAACCAGAACAAATCTGATATGTTGCATTACATTTTTATCCAAAGCAACTTTCAATTATTGTAATAAACCATAAACTCAACAAAAAACCTGCAGGTACATTTGCTTCTAATAGGCCAGACCGTCCAGCGTAAGATTCAATCCTGCAAAGATCCACAAGAAAAGCACAGTTAAGGCATTCTAAACAATTATCATTAGGGCCCGAGCACGGAGCGCTAGGACCCAACGGCGTCCTAGCACGAAGTGCGAGGAACCTATTGTGCTCGGGCCCTAATGATAATTGTTTAGAATGCCTTAACTGTGCTTTTCNCACACACACACACACACACACACACACACACTTTAGAAATTGCACAAATAATTCCCACGGAGCTGTGAGCACTTATACATTTAAATGACGCTTTTCCACTCATCTTCCAGTTGTCGGTTTTCCTCTGTTGAAATCGACCAGCTGTGAAGGTGGGGGCGGGGCTTTTATACGTGAGTCGTGAAAACACTTCCCCGTAGTCTGCTCTCGTGTATCCTCCCTTTCGTCTCCTCCTGCACCCCTCCTCCCGCCCCCTCCTCGCTCACCCCTCCTCGACTCCTCTGTGTGCATTTCAGCTATTGGGACGTCCTTCAAAATGGCGTGTCTTGATCGATTTCCGGGTCATGTCCCGGAGGAGGGGAAGAGAGGAGTCGAGGAGGGGTATTGGGATGAGGCTACAGTATATAATTCAGCTGGATGTGTGCCAAGCTGTTCGTCTCTGATAATGCTCTTTTACTGTGTGTTTGCATAATTTTTGTTGTGGGCGTGCATAAATCTGTACCTTTGTAGAACCGAGGAATGGGAGTCGGAGGCGGTGTGTTCAGTATGGAACTCCACACTTTATTATAACGAAACATTCAGACAGGTAAGACATTAGCTTTTTACTGCATGCGAAGCTAGCATGAATGAACCTAGCTTCCGGTGCCCGCTCTAACGGGTACGTGTTGCAACACAATATCTTGAGGTGAATTATGTCCTATCACGTGGCACCACACCGTGCTCAAAGTAATATATGTATGTTTGAAAGAAAAAGAGCAGGAAACGTGCAACCTGTCATTTTATCTGCTTCAGATAAGTAATGTTTTGAAGACTTCCTCTTCTATCACCATTTAAAGCACTTGGAGGTGCATCATTTGACCAGGGGGATATACAATGGAAGTGATTTGGGGACTTGAAGTGGGATTCATGCCTGTCAATGATCAGGGCCTCACATCCACCACCAAGGGATCTGACTGGCTAATAACGATGTCAAAATGTAAGTTTATCTGACATTAACTTTGTTCCAATTTAACAAAGCAATAAGAGAGCGGATGGAGCTTTATTTAATTACAGAAGTGCACTCATTGTTTGGGCTTCTGTAGAAGTTGGCATGACTAAATGCATTACTGTTTGCAGCCTGCCAAGCTAATCTCACAGAACAATGAAATGCCTCCCACGAATGGACTAGCATGTGGGCAGCTTTTGAAGCGGAACACAGGAAATAGAGAGGCGCCCTCTTCAGAGACACACACTGTCGATCATAGATGGACACGTGTCAGCATTCACACATCTGCCCATAAACATGTATATGCATACACCTCGAAATAATAAAAAGAGCTGTGTTTTTAACCTACCTATGTTTGGGTTAATTGATTCTTTACTGCCGTTTAAAACAACATGGCTATATCTATTTCGACACAATCAACCACATTATATTACCCGACATTGACATTATGTTTTTTTCTTTGATGTGCTTTGTATGAATTATCATGAAGAAAATTCCTCCCCAACGCAACGCATGGTCAAGCCAGTTAGCTGCCCTTGGGTTGACTCCCATTTTGCAGTTTCACAGTAGAAGATAATTTATAAGTAATTTCAGCAATTACTTCTCCTTTTTGACATGCACAACATTACCTCTACTCCAACTACTCTACTCTTTGATGCAGATATTGTTTGTTTGTCATCTTTCAGCAGGACAATGGAAAAACAACTTGCTTGAATAATGTGAAACTCTGTGAAAGGGTTAGGTTTGGACAACTGAAGAACCCATTACATTTGGAGCTGATCCAAAAACAGGGCAGATACACAAATCATGTTTCACTTTCATTAACAATGAAAGATAGGGCATTTGTGCTGCATTCATGGGATGTCTGAAAAATCAGGAAAATATTGGAAAACTTGGAAAAAGCAACTGAACACCACATCTAGTCAAAACAACAGCTCAGAAACAGATAACTTATTTAAACACTCTGAGCATTAAAATACCAAACATTTTCCCTGTAGTGTCCATGATGTTTCCACATAGCGATTTAAGACTCATGAACCCACCAAAGTCAGAAGAACAACTACGCAACTCGGGAAATTGGACCATCAGAGGAGCAAAATAATGTAGTGTTGGCTTTTATAAAGGTCTACGCTCTACAAGTGCAATTGTAGTTATTGCAAGTTAGATTCATGTAAGACCAGCATTGCTCCCTAAATCTTCACAATGATCATTATTCAAACTTCAGTTGCAAATTTCAACAGCGATGGAGACTGTGAGAGAAGAGAAAATGCTATTCTTCCTTGCTATTATTGTTTTCCAACTCATTGTTGTTATCAAGCAAGACTACGACTGTTTCTGTAAAGATCCCGTCAAGTCTGAATGAAGCTATAAAGAACATTAACATAACGGCCCCTTATTGTCTGTATGACACAAGGCAATCATCTTATCGAACACATAAAACCAGCAAGGTAAAGACTAAAGCATTCACTGCTGCAGAGTTTAGACGCACAAATCCATCAACAAAGACATCTTCATGATCTGACAACTTTGAATTCAAACATTTGCAAAACAGGAAATGCTTTTGTGTTTGTTTTTCGACGTGTGCTTCAAATCTTATACTGACCATGGCATCTACCAAATCAATGTATATGTTTTCTGAATGTGTGTAATGCTGTTCTCATTCTCATATGTATGCTTAATGTTGTTGTAGGTGTACATGATGTGTAAGGTATGTATAATGCTGTGAAGTGCTCACTGTACCATCCAACAGTGATACTCATTCCATAAAGATACTCTCAGGTCAAAATGAAGCCGTAATGATTAAGCTGTAATGAACAATTACAAAACCCCCTTGACAGTACCAATCCTGTAAAATTACACATGCCTTTTTGTCTGAAAAAGAACAGAAGCAAAGGAAAAAAACATCTAGCTGATTGGTTGGCATCCAATCCCAGAACCCATCTGTTATCCGTCTGATGATTTAGCACCGGGGGAACCTGCAATATTTTGGTGGTTGCGAAAGAGTTTGACATACAATCTGAGCTTTGTGGGAGTCTTTAAATAACCAACCTTAGCTAGCCAGTGGGAAAAAGTTGCCAGCTAAGGGAGACCAGGGGAAAAACCCTCCATAGGGAAAAAAAAAGTCCAAATATGGTGGCCTCTGGTACAATCTAATGCCACTATTCTATCAAACAGTAAAGACTGATCTTCATTATTGCACATTTTAATGAGTCCTATCTTTGTTAGACTGCCCAATCGTAAACATCTAGCAAATTATAATAAAGGAGAACTATGGCTCTTGTGTTTATAAGCCTACAAAGTCTGTAAATAGCTGATAATATCAAAACCATGCCTTTTCCTGAATAATGAGAACTTGTTTCACTTGAACCATTAAAACGTGTTTATTTTTATCAGTTTACATGCATTTATTGACACCAACTTCTGACCCTAGCCCTAACGCCAAGATAACCCAAAGAGTAAACAGTGGATACAATAGTCAATACAAAAAACGGAAACAAGAAAGCTATCTTGTTCTGTTAGGTGCATATAAATCCAGAATCTGTTTATAGACAAAGGATATGGACATGTGGTATCATATTTTCCTAAGCAATATCCAGCTTAGTTGTCCTTGCAATTAACCTATAGCACCTCACTCCGTAACCTATTCTGACACTGCTGTCAGCCCCAACTACACATCAACCCAGTGATGGGAACTGAGGTGTTGCACAGGTCACAACCTGTGCAATTTCTGCATTGAATCCCATCATTCTCCTATACATTTATGGCCTTGTGTAGTTCCACAGTGACATTTCAGTTAGAAGCAATAAAGAGCTGAGGAAATAAGGTGCAGCTTGCAAACAGCCAGGATCAGCCAGCATGGAAAATGAGATGAAGTTTGCATATAGCTGAGCGATGGGAGAGGAAGCAGCAGAGAAAAAAGCAGCTGGCACACAACGCCCACCAGGTCAACACAATAAACACACAGATGGAGAAAACACACACACACACACACACACACACACACACACACACACACACACACACACACACACACACACACACACACACACACACACACACACACACACTCCCAAACAAACACATACAGTGAATTAAGGAATAAAGATGAACCTTTGACAGTGGATACATCATCTCATGCTTCAGGGATGATTGACATAATGAATATTTATTCAATTGTACTGTATTTTTAACCAAAGGCAATGAGAATGAACTGAAAGAGCTCAGGAACACTGCTGCTGTCATCACCACAGTAAAGAAGAAGAAGAAAAGGAATTGGAAGCGGGGCAGTGGCCATGACAATAACATGATCTGCGGGTCAGCAGAAAGAGAGAGGGTTAGGTAGATAATGATCCTGCTGATCCTCCAATACGTGGTGTACTTCAACACACACACACACACACACACACACACACACACACACACACACACACACACACCAGTTAATGGTGACAAAGACCAATTACATTCTCTGATTATATTCGCTGCCCTACTGTTTTCAGTGTGCATGTGGGGATGGAAAGACTGCTTTGAATCTTAAAATGAGGGAATGTATTTTAAGATTACAGAGAGCATGCTGGACAATTTGAACAAATTGAGTCCAGAATATTGTAGTTTTCAACAATTCTGGAATCCGTGCAAAATTATACAACTTTTCAAGCATCCTAAAGACCTCAAAAACAGGAAACACCAGCAGAAAAATAAGAAGAATTCCTCCAATAACAATAGGTTCCTCGCACTCCTAGCGCTCCGTGCTCGGGCCCTAATAATCCACAGCTCCTCTCTCTGCTCCAGAGGATAAAGAAAATGTGGGTGTCCCGAAAAAAAAATTCCCCCCCCCGGGCAGCACCCTGCCAAGGCAGTAAACCTAGGGGAAACACTGCCCGGTATAACGGCAAGACGTGAACATGTGACAATTTACCATGCTGGGTTAGTGTATGTCTTTCCCCCTATGTAAAGTTAGCGTCAACCCTCACGGGGTGAAAACAATATTTCCGGTCTCGAAGTTTTCATAATAAAACCGTATTCCCCTCACTGTCAAATGATTTTACAGTGATATCTGCCGTACTCATCCACTAAAAAACATCAGTTTATCCTTGTTAATTACATGA
>NW_011369951.1:6078998-6084221 GCF_000735185.1 Notothenia coriiceps
GTCCCCAAATACTTCTAAGATTTCATATCAAAAATATAAAACAAAAAATGATCTAAAAAGATAGTACAAATCTACTACCCACATATAAGCATTTTTAAGACTTTGAAAAAAAAAAGGTAAGGCCTTATTTTTGAAATCCAAAAGTGATGCATTTAAAGATTTTTTTAAGAATCTGTGGAAACCCAGCCAATGGTCAAATTTGTGGTCAAATCAGTTTTTGTGCTCTCAGTGTTGTCGAGAGAATTAAGGGGAAAACACACATTGCACAACATTTNNNGTGGGTGGGGTCACCGGATAGCCTGTGTAGATTTGCAACTTGTGCCAAGAGTATGGACATACAGTATGAAACTGGCCTAGACAACATTTTTGAATGAAATACTGATAATGATATTAGGGAAGTGAAAAAAACCTGACAACGATAAATCAGTCGATCAGAAGAAGAACTAATCGTTGAAAATAAATAACAATCTTTATCCAATCAAAGGGTGTCTATTTTATAATTGCGACCAGGATACAAACAGATATTTTACAGTTTAATGAGAACTATGTAACTTCTTTGTTGTGTTTGATGCCACTCTGCTTTGTTATTGTTTGTTGTTTGGTCTGGGGAAAGAGGCGTTATAACAGGTAACAAGCTCTAAGTCATACGATTTATTTTATGAAGAAAACCAGGAACTAAATGTTTCAATGGGGTTGGTAACTCAAAGAGAGGCTTCTTTGGAAGAACATTACATTGTTGCTACAACGACAGAGAGTACTACTTCCCTTCCCACAAGCTTACTGGCAGTCCTGTTGTGAAACACTTATTGAAAATGTAATGCAGATTTAAACTTTCTTAACCTAAAGTGCTTGTTGCTAGCCTTTCCCCTTTTCTCTTTGCATATGATAATCCAATTTCTATCATGAGTATGCTGGTTGTTGTTTTAGAAATGTCCCCTCTTTCAGAAAAGGCAGGTTTGGCCGAGATGTCATTGCTTTCATTATTAATGAAGTGTTCTGTATAAATATGTACTAACTGACTGTGCCTTCAAACAAAGTTGTTGTAAGTATCATGACTCAATTTAAGCTTTGAAAAGGCCAATTTAGGTTTTTTAAATATTACCGACAAACCAGGTGGAGACTGGCTGTCAGGAATAACAAGAGTCATCCTGGTATGCTGCTTCACAATTTGAGCAAGTGAAAATGAATAAATATGAAACATGAAATACTACATTTAGTCATCATAGTTGATCTACTATGGACCTGATTCAACTGTGGTTAAAGTGAAATGCTGCCGTATTTCCAATAAATGACCACTGATATTGCAATAACAGGGCCTCAGGCAAAACAACATGACAAGCTTTCCAAATAAACATGTTTTTTTATGAATCATTTCAAATGCTTGTCTCTTAGACTGACAAGTAGCACACTATAACAACTAGGATAGCTTAGGGATCTTTCCATGTTAAACAAATATTTGTGCAAACTGCTGTCCAGAATACAAATTGATTGATTCATTATTGTAAAGCATTTTTTCTAGTGTACATGTTTGTAGTGAATTCTATAAACTCACTGATTTAATTTGACGTAGTAAAGAAGGTTGACATGTAACAAGCTTAACTTGAGAAATGTGCCTTCTACTCTGATTCATTTGTTGCTTTGCTGGCTTGTAAGGCATGCAGGGAAATGTATTATATTCACAAACAAGTACCAGCCTGTGGAGGGATTTGCTGCTTGGCGAGATCTATTGGTCCTGCTGGTGGATTAGAGTGGGGATCTAGAGTACTCACGTGAGTGTTGAGGCGGTAGGACATGAGTTCAAACTCTCCATCGGGAGGAATGAAGGAGATGGTGCGGTCGTTCTCAAAGCGAGACAGACGGACACACTGGTGAAACTTCACATCCTCTAGCTCTACAGATTTACTCTTTCCTCCTCCAAGAAAACATAAGAGAGAATAGTGAAAGGACAAAAAAATAAGAATACTGTCCTTGCATGTCATGAAAATACAAAAGTTATGCAGACTTCATATTTTTGGGCTTTTAATCATTGTGTTTTTCCAATAAGCATGAGGTAGTATATGATGTAGGACAGGGGTGTCCAAACTACGGCCCGGGGGCAAAATGCGGCCCGCAGACCATTTTGAAACGGCCCTCACTCAGCAAATTAAAAAAGTATAATGACTTAAGAATAATAAACTTCTGCTTGTCTTATATTGTACAAATATATATGTTCAAATATATTACACAGTATTCATGTGTTAATAGGCCCAATTTTCAAATAAATTCAGTCGATTAAAGTTGAAAACATGTTCGAACAAATTTAGATTTGTTCGAACATGTTTTCAACTTTAATCGACTGAATTTATTTGAAAATTGGGCCTATTAACACATGAATACTGTGTAATATATTTGAACATATATATTNGTTGGGGACTGGCTTCAGTAGAAGCTGCTGGGACTCCCAGCAGCTTCTACTGAAGCCTTCCGAGTAAATCGCCAGAACGCCGACATCTCCACCGCTCCCATGTTTTTTTTTGTGTTGCCATAACTTATTCTCTCTCCGTTGGTGCGCGGGGCTAATGCTAACAATGCTAATGTCAGTAAATACAATGGCGGCTTTAAAAAACTTTTACGGGGCGTGGTTTGCAATTCGCCCAGCCAATCCGAAATTGGAACTTTTTTCTCCCCAGGAAAGTACCACCTCTCTAGCAGTGACTGAAAAGGGGGGAAAAGTTCTCATAAACTAAGTTCTCTTTTTGGTGTGAACGCAAAATACCTGGAACAATCGGAACTAAACGGGAAAAGTACTCCGGTGTGAAAGCGCCTATTGTGTAGAAAGATTTGGTCTGATAAGGGATTCAGTAATACTTTAGATTACATTTTTCCTGGAAAGAAGTGGAAACTTAAATCTAAGACACAGACGGTGAAACACAGACGATCGCATGGTGGGCATGTGAGGAAATATTTCCATGTCTTTGGACTGACACTGAGAATATCTTACTGAAATGCATTTCCAGTAGTGGATCTTTTGTATATTGAGTTGTTTGCTTTTTCCCTCCACAATACCAAAGCTCTAGCAGAACTCCAGGTACAGATTCTCTATCGGCTTCTATTTCCTCCAGCCAGGTCATAAAATCACACGGACTTAAATGGTACACGACTAAATTAGAGGCGAGGAGTAATACACACATTATCTTGTGGATTGTACTGCCTCTTCAAACACTTCTACCCATTCGGTGTTCTCTCCCCGCTCATGGGGCTGAGGCGATGTACCCTTTATGTCCTGTGCTTTGATTTAGCCTCTTGTCATTGTGTAACTGCACACAGTATCCCATCACTAAAATCCTCCTAGTCTAGTTTCTGTGGAACCCAGTAAACACATACGGCGTCTAATAGCTGGTATAACCTTCAGGCTGCTAACTCCCGTTTGTTAACCTCAGCACATATCCAACCATAACGTTATCCATGCATTTAACAGCAACATGAACTATTCTAAGACCATGTTAATAACTATGACAATGTCTCCTCTCCACAATATGTCCTAATTTAAAACAACAGGTCCGACTTAATTGGGTTAAGGAGTCCTTGACTTTACTCAACCTTAACATGAAGTGCATCTCCTCACTTTTACCATTATTATTAATATTGTAAACATCATGAAACGGTTTATGACGAGCTCTCTTGAGGGGTTTTGTTGGCGATGTTGTGACATGTTTTGCTCGGTGCTGCAGGATGGCGTCCCAGCTTCAAATACTACAACATGTGGGTGTCTCTGGCCGGAGCGGTCCTGTGCTGCGTGGTGATGTTCGTCATCAACTGGTGGGCGGCTCTGCTCACCAACGTCATCGTGCTGGGGCTTTTCATCTACGTCAGCTACAAGAAGCCAGGTGAACTACTTTTCCTGTTTTCTAACATATAATCCATGGAGTTTTCTGATGGAGTAACTAGAAAACTATTTTGTGCTTTTGGCCACGGCTGACTATACATGTACTGGACTTCTTTCTGCAGATTGATATGACTAAACATGGTCTTTGATCAGAGCATTCTTAGCAATAGTCTGTTATACCTAGCAACCGTCTGCTATTAAGAAATAACAGACCGCAGAATTTCCAAACTGAACAATCAGACAGGAGTGTTAAAATAAACCATCAAACCTTTTTACTCAACCAATCATTTCAAAATTGCTGAAGCTATGTTCACATGATACAACAAGTAGATATCTAACAAATTATGATTCTTGACCAAAATGATCAAATGTATTAATTTAATATTCCTTGTTAGATGTGTTGCTACAGTAACATGAACTCGTAAAGAAAAACCTATTTTAGTCTGTGGTCAGTGAGCACAGCACAGGATTAATACAGGGTGTCCGCGGGGTCTTAAAAAGTATTAAAAGTTGATAAATCAATTTAGCGAAAGTTAAGGCTATTAAAAAGTATATAAACGGCATATTTTCCAAGGTATTACATTTTGTAGCTTGTTTTCAATAAGTATATAAATTGTCCAAAGAGGTTGTATTCTACAGGTCTGCCTGAATTGTAATCAGTTGGTAGGTTGTAGTGTGATTCTGTGTAGTTTATTTTATGGCACCGTTGGGTTTGACGTCACAGAACAGGACATCGGCACGCTCACTGCTGATAGCCGCGAAGTTCCGTTTACGCCGTTTTATTAAACAACATCGTTATGGGAAATGCAAGTTTGCGTCCAAATGGTTGAAGATAAGGAGGAAGACAATCAAATACCTGTATATAGTCAATGTGAGGTAAAGTGTGTCGCCAGGTAACCGGTAAAACTCAAAGTGCGATAGTCTTAAAATGTATGGACAAGGGTCTTAAAAAAGGTCTTAAAAGGTTTTACATTTGACTTCAGGATTCCTGCATATACCCTGTAATACGAAACTAGCATATTTTGGTTTCAGAACAAAAACTTTTTTTTCAATACAATATTCACATATTTTGATAAATGACTAAATATCTGACAAATCTAAATACGTTGTTTAATGCACACAATACTCCACAGAGAAAACTATGCCTTATCCTGGGAGAAGTATTAGACCAACTAATATTTATTTTCAAGAACAAAAGCTAGAAATATTAGATAATGTAGATTGAACTACAACAGAGCGCATGGGAGTGTTATACTGACACTTTTAAAGATGCCTCTAAATATGCGTTCAGACGACCACAAACCCATCATAATGTCTTGTATTCGCTTTCTTTTCTGATGTGTTATTGCACATATAGA
>NW_011369951.1:6084291-6087153 GCF_000735185.1 Notothenia coriiceps
AGGGATTAGCTGCCAACAACATAAATAAAACCCTCTGGAGAGCTGTGAGCTGTTTTTTTCTTAAAGCATTTTCAAGTATCAAGAATAATTGACCTACATTGGATTGATTTTTTCAACTTATAACAGAACTTATGAGGCAAAANAAAAAAAAACATGGGAGCGGTGGAGATGTCGGCGTTCTGGCGATTTACTCGGAAGGCTTCAGTAGAAGCTGCTGGGAGTCCCAGCAGCTTCTACTGAAGCCAGTCCCCAACTCCGGGGACTTCGGGTGGCAGTATACGCCGTGAAGTTGTTTGCGGCCTGCCAGTAAACCCAAAGCAGAAGAAGTGACGTCAGCGGCTTCATTTGCCTAATATTCTCTCAGGGACTTATTCCGGTGCGAACGCGATCGGCTCTTAGTTCCATGGGGGAACTATGTGCTGGGAACTAAGTACGGCAAAGTACTTGGTGTGAAAGCGGCTATTGTATCAGATGGAGTTAAGATTGGACATTTGAAAAGATAGAAACAGCTTTGGTTGGTGGTTTTATTCAATTTGATAAACTATGATAAGGTACTTACACCTTTCTTTGCACCAGCTACTTGTTACATATATCACATGTCCCGACTCAGATATATTACATTTATATCTATAACATTGATACGACAGATGAAAGGAGACAGCGAGAGAGATAATTAACCATGATAGAGCCATTACAGACTTGTTATCACTCACACCTGATCCTCTGATCCTTCCTTTCCCAGAGCTCATTAACAAGACAAAGGTTCATTATGACCTTTCGTCACATGAGCTATGGAAATTAAAGTTAATCCTTAAGTGGTTTCCAGAAGCCGGCTAATCTTATTTTGTTCATTGGTCTTCGCTATTCAAAAGACAGTAACACTCTTTCTGGAAACAGAACTGTTCAAGTGTTCATGGTTTTATTTTTGTACAAATCTATCACAGGTTAAACTCCAGTGGATTGAAGGCAGACACACATATCTCAAAACATGGACAATTATAAGCAAAACTATCCTGGATAGAAGCCATTGGAGGGCAATACCAATCTGGATTTTTAATTAAAATACCCACAAAAAGTGCAGATGTTTTGCACGCTACAGCATCACCTGTCAAAAAAAAGCTGATGCGTTCAGGTATTTCTCTGTAGCTGTAGATATATATATATGTAGCTGTCTCCTCAGCTCAGAGCCTGAGCCCAAACATTGATGAGCTTGCACCCAAGATGAGATGCCAAGTATCTGAACTAGCATCAAAGATGTTAGTTCAAGATGTTTCCTTCTGCACTTTCTTTCTCACGACAACAGGGCATGTTTGGTTTTTCTTTGAGGGAAATGTTTTTTTGAAGCTGTTGTTGGCCTGTGGAAAAATGTAATCATAAGAAATGGCTAGAGCTAGATAGAGCCATAAGAAATGAATGCAACTGATTATTTAATGTTGTTTTTATAGGCAATAATTTAAGCTTTGTTAGTCCCAGGTTTAATATGTGCAATAAGTTCATTCAATAAACATTGAACCAGTCCGGCCCTCGACTAGTACCGATTTTTTTATTTTTGGCCCACTGTGTATTTGAGTTTGACACCCCTGCTGTAGATGATGCTACCAGATAACTGTTCTGATGCCAGACAAAACAACAGCTCAATAAAAATAAAAATGCCTATTGCTCCAATACAACACTAAACCATGACTCATAACTGACTCAGCGCATCAAATAAAATGAGTCATCTGTTGAGATTAATAGTAGTAGTATATTTTAACGATCTGTATAGTCATGTAGTGATTGGGAATCAAAAACAACTGACCACCAACAGCCGATCACTGCACTGGGATTTCACGTCATTTTCAACGATATTAAATAACACTGCGTCATCGCTACAATGACATTAAAGGAAGTATGGAGTAATTGGTTTAAGTAAAACGTTTACTTTGATGTTGGACAAGGCTTGCTCTTCTGTCAAAGTGAAATCCTAACAATCTGAAATTAAAAAATCTAAAACATTTGAAAATACCCTAAAGGTTTACAGAATAGAAATTTGAAATGTTCCTGTGGAAAAATTGAGTTGTTCATGTGAGTGCTACTGCAGTACATCTATCTGGCTTCTGATCCGTTACAGACTCTAAGCTGTGAGAGCACTTGGACATTTGATTCCTTTTGAATCCCATCATTTCCAATCATTGTAAAAAACCATATGACTGGTTTTTAATAATCTCTAATGATCCTAACTCTACAACTCTGCACACTTCTCTGCTTTTGATCTTACCTGGGGAGTTAGCCAGTGAAGCGTGGAACACGGAGAAGTTGATCAAGGCGTAGGAAGCCAAGAAAAAGTTGGAGATGATGGGGGCAATAACGTTCAACTGAGCTGCAAGAAGAACACATGAAACGGTACGATTAAAATTAATCACTGTCACATTTCCTGTCCTCTTTTCCTCATTCGTTTGCAAGAGGAAAACAAAAGGCTATTATTTTTGATTTATTTGAGTCGTTCGGTCAATAAATCGGACAATTCTTTACAGTTTACACAAGAGTTTCCGTTAGAATTTTGTCAACATGTCCGTTAAAGTTTAAATCTTCCGGACAAAATGAGAAAAGTGCCGGTCAGAGGTCTTCTTTGTTATTTATTGAGCTTTAAAACTAATTGATAACGACTCTATACAAAACAAACTAATTATAGTAGATTAACTACATTATTCAAAAGTGTACAGTAACTTTGGATAATAAATGGAGCCTCTCTCTCTCTCTCTCTCTCTCTCTCTCTCTCTCTCTCCCGACAGCCCGTCAGATTCTCATGCAGCTCGCTAAACAGTGGGCGGAGCTTCAGGTGATCATGCAGAGCTGCGTGTCTCCGTCAGACTCAGCAGCTGA
>NW_011369951.1:6087189-6089689 GCF_000735185.1 Notothenia coriiceps
CGCTCTCTCTCTCTCTCTCTCTCTCTCTCTCTCTCTCTCTCTCTCTCCTGACAGCACGTCCCTCTCATGCAGATCACTGATCCAGTAATGAGTGACCCGACAGTGAAGAATAAATATATGTACAGGACTGTCTCAGAAAATTAGAATATTGTGATAAAGTTCTTTATTTTCTGTAATGCAATTAAAAAAACAAAAATGTCATACATTCTGGATTCATTACAAATCAACTGAAATATTGCAAGCCTTTTATTATTTTAATATTGCTGATTATGGCATACAGCTTAAGAAAACTCAAATATCCTATCTCTAAATATTAGAATATCATGAAAAAGTATACTAGTAGGGTGTTCAACGAATCACTTGAATCGTCTAATTAACTCGAAACACCTGCAAGGGTTTCCTGAGCCCCCTTGCAGGTGTTTCGAGTTAATTAGACGATTCAAGTGATTCGTTGAACACCCTACTAGTATACTTTTTCATGATATTCTAATATTTANACCTGAACATCAGCAGGAGAGGACTCTTTAAAGTAGAGACACTACATACTGATATACACCTGAACATCAACAGGTGAGGACTCTTTAAAGTAGAGACACTACATACTGATATACACCTGAACATCAGCAGGAGAGGACTCTTTAAAGTAGAGACACTACATACTGATATACACCTGAACATCAGTAGGAGAGGACTCTTTAAAGTAGAGACACTACATACTGATATACACCTGAACATCAGCAGGAGAGGACTCTTTAAAGTAGAGACACTACATACTGATATACACCTGAACATCAGCAGGAGAGGACTCTTTAAAGTAGAGACACTACATACTGATATACACCTGAACATCAGAAGGTGAGGACTCTTTAAAGTAGAGACACTACATACTGATATACACCTGAACATCAGCAGGAGAGGACTCTTTAAAGTAGAGACACTACATACTGATATACACCTGAACATCAGCAGGAGAGGACTCTTTAAAGTAGAGACACTACATACTGATATACAACTGATGAACATCAACAGGTGAGGACTCTTTAAAGTAGAGACACTACATACTGATATACACCTGAACATCAGCAGGAGATGACTCTTTAAAGTAGAGACACTACATACTGATATAGCCTACACCTGAACATCAGCAGGAGAGGACTCTTTAAAGTAGAGACACTACATACTGATATACACCTGAACATCAGCAGGAGAGGACTCTTTAAAGTAGAGACACTACATACTGATATGAAACCTGTGCCAAATTAGAATAGACTGCACGGGTATAAAAGCACGATGCAAGTTAAAACAGATTTCATCATTACTCTGTAGTTTAACATTCAATGGCCCAACAAGTGCTGAATGTGTGAAAGTCATAAAGTGATTGAGGAAGGTTCAGAGTGATGATCCGGCTCTTTGCTCTTTATTTTAGGGATGGATTCGTTCCCAGACTGCAACCAGGATCCAAAAGTGAGGGAAGAACTCAGATATTGCAAATGTAGAAACACTACAGTGTAAAAATACTCAAATACAAGTAAACGTCCTGCATTCAAAATCAAACAATTATCTTCATATATCTGCAGGGAGACAAACACTTTTTTTTTACTAAGAGAGAGAATTAATTATTTTTCCGGACTGTTGCTTAGATTTCTGTGATAAAGCTAAATAATGTTGGGCTGATTAGATTTTCTATAAATATTTAAATGGTCTCTATACAATTTAAGAAATCGAGAGAATGCGGGTTTTAAGAACTTTTTGCACGTCACGGTTGCCGTTTATCTGAGTGTGTGGGACAGAGAACTTCCTCTGGAGGGAACACAGGGAATTTAGCCTCTGCAGACCATTTACATGCACTAACACACTACAGGAGATGGAACACCCCAAAAAGCAGAATATGGTGTCTTTTTTAGACCCGGAATTGCAGCTTGATTAAAACCCAGATTTCTGCAGACAAGTTATTCCATATTAACTAAAAAGGTGATAAGTTGTGAGTTAAGGCACCATGAATGTGCTCCTGCTGGTTTAAGAAGGATTTTGACTTTTTCTCTCAGTTTGAATTGCAGCAATCTATTTGTACAAGTTCTTCTCCTCCCGTTGCACTGAAGTAGATGAATCTCTTGTGCATGGTAACACATCTGTGCACAGTGTAGCCTTTCTATTCTCCTGGGACTGGTGGTGCGTTCAGGTGACGCCTCTCCCTCCGGTCAGATCTCTAAATGCTGGCATAAACGTCTTGGAAGAAAATGAGTTCAAGCATTTGTTCGTAGTGGGAGAAACCGGAGGTGTTGGTATGGCATGTCGGTCATTCCAGCCTGAGAGTGTGTGTGAGGCATGTACAGAGAGAGAGTGTGTGTTGGTGTGTAGCAGCTGAATCAGCTTAAATCTCCTGCCCAATGAATGACTCATCAGAGTACATACTGATTATACACTCTCCAGGGGGTTTTCAGACAAATACAGTGTGAGGGCAATACTGTGGCGCTGATCTTGTATATAAGATATATCAATC
>NW_011369951.1:6094689-6096589 GCF_000735185.1 Notothenia coriiceps
GTGGGGGTGTGTGTGTGTGTGGGGGGGGATGTGTGTGTGTGTGTGTGTGTGTGTGTGTGTGTGTGTGTGTGTGTGTGTGTGTGTGTGTATATGTGTGTGCGTACGACAGTTTTTTGTAACCCTTTTTTGTTTTCGGAGCGAGTGGGGTAGGGGGCGTGGCATGTGCTGAGAGACGAGTGGTGAAGCCGCCTCTGTTCCTCCACAGGTTCCACCCACATGCTCACCCCCACCAAATTCTTAAAGGACCTCCAGCACCCCGACTTCCGAGAGTCCACTAGGGTGTCCTTTGAGGAAGCAGAAACACCAGCCGAGTGAGGCAGAGACAGATTGGGAGGGAGGGAGAGAGAAATCACACTGAAAAAAGTAAAGGCAGCCGCACAAAGAAGCCCTTTCTGAACCTTCGCAGCACAAGGGCTTCCTCCCTGTTCTTCTTCTTTGAACACTCAGTACTGTTTTATGTAACTCCACCCTCCCCCCCGTGTCCCTCAGGGATGGGCACCCACCGACCTTTCCCCACTACATGGGCCGCTCCATCATAGTTTAGTCCCTTTATACTGAGAGTTAGCCAATCACAGTGAGAGTCCCTGTCTTCAATCAGGTGTAACCTGTCTGTTGTCAGGAAGGCTGAATCCAAATCGTCAACCACTCCAAATCTAAAAGTTAGCAAGAGGGCGAGTCTGGAATTTGACGTTATATATTTTTCATTAGCACCAAAGTCTCATTTCCACTGCATTTTTAGCTTGACTCAACCTAACTCTTGGCACCAGGTGTTTTCTTTGATATGTTTTCCTCTGCAGAAAGCATTCCTTTATTGTAGGCACGATTCTACAACGGTTTTGACATCACCTTCTACAGCACACACACAGATACAGAGATGCAACAAATGCCTGCAGGGCCCTTGTTTCAGGGGCATGTGTTCTGACAGACTTGACATGAAGATGGTGATCACGTCACAGTACGTGTGACGGAGGACCGTGCAGGCCCTCAAGCCAGCATTTGGATTCAGCCCAATCAAAGTCTGTGGTGTAGAGCGGCCATGTCTGAGGGCGTCGTGACCCCATCCCTGCTGCCTCCTCCCATCATCTCAGCTGGGTGGATTAAATCGCCCTTCGACCACCACCCAAAGGCCCTTTGAGCCTGAGGGACACTCACTCCAGATTTAATCTACCCCCGAGATCCATCTTTATCCGTTTTTACTGTCTGATTATTTTTCGAAATATCCCTTCGCAAAGTCAATCACTTTGTTTTGTTCCTGGTTTTTCCACATCCAGACAGCTCTTTGACTTAATGTAGGATTTCAAAGAAGGATCCTTCTGTATTTGATTTCCTTTGACTCCCCCTCGTCTGACTCCGTCCACGTCACTCTCTCTCAGTCCCCATCACATGCTCACATGACTCATGGCTCCTCTGCAGAGGGACACTCAATATTCCTAACCAACTAAAATATCTCCTTTATCATGGTTACACTTTCAGGGCGCTGACACTCAGGGCAATTTTGGGGGCAGCAAAGCTGAGAAAGGAAGCTGTCGGGGAACAATCATCTCAGAAGGGTTCAGTGCAGTTGCCCAAAAGTGTTCCCTTTGTGTCAGCGCCTCTCATATGCCTCTCTGCTGACAGAGTCTGAGGATGTAGCAATGTTCCACCTGATATGCTTTAGCAACCAATTGAAAAGAAAAGATGCCACAAATATCCAACAGCTGCAACTAATCCCCCCCCCCTCCCTTAATGTAGGAAACTAAATTGCATCACCGGCTACCTCTAAACGCACATTCACCCACTAAAGACTGTAGTACCTGGGCCTCCATCTCATTCCTGACTAATCTGCTAAAGCGATATCGTAACAAACCCACGTTTGGTTTTCTCAGTAAGCAGCTCTCACCATCAGCAGTATGGCGCCCCC
>NW_011369951.1:6096617-6114776 GCF_000735185.1 Notothenia coriiceps
TCCCGACCGACCAACATATCAGACTGGCGACGTCCTTACCTTCAAACCCTTCTCTCCCCCTTTCTGGACGCCATAGAGGACACTCTGTCGCCCCCACGTCGTCGGTTATTGTCTCATAATGTAAACATAAAAATAATGGTGAAGAGTTTAATTAGACTATACTCAAACTGAAAAGTACAAAAGGTAAAGAGTGTAACACAGTAAAAATTTCATGTAAATTTGAACTAATTTTTACGAAAGTCCAGGCGTTGATTCGTAATAGTATCCATCACAACACTTCACTTACCACAAAAAGACTTATAAATCGGACAAAACTCAACTATTTTCCCGCCCGTAAGTCTACTCGGTCGTACGACGAAATTAAACAAAAACGTTGTCGGTGGATTTTTGGAAAGGTGTGATGACTACGAAGTAGTACGAGACAGATCTTCAATTGGTTTAGTAATAAGTACAACCTTTGCGTACATAATTTTTTTAGCGACAACCGTCAAGCGTTAGCTTCCTCCGCTTCAGCGGCGGGTAGATGAAGGCTGGGTACCCTCGGATAAAGACTTTTCTAATACGATAACTTCAGTTACTTCTCTCTTTCTAATAGAAAGCTAGGGCAAACGTTAACACCGGTGTTTATCGTGTATACTACAAACAGATAGAATTTTTTATTAAAGTATATTCTTTTTTCCCCCCCCCCACAACACAGACTAGATCACCCCTTGCTGCTAAATACCAACAAACTATGTGCAATATGTGCAATATCTAAATGCCGTTAATAACTGTGTAATATATACCTGGCTGCTAAATCCTTAGAACTGTTACAAGGTGTGTATTTTGTAAATTGTGTAACTTGCTGCTGTTAAATACCAACCACCTATGTGCAATATGTGCTAGATGTGCAATATATATAGATGCTGTTAATAACTGTGTAATATATACCTGGCTGCTAAATCCTAAGAACTGTTACAGGATTATATCATAACTTAGTACTTTTTTTTTAATGCATGTCACATATTTAACATAATGCATTAAGCTGTCTGTGGCGCTGTAACTACGCGAATGTCCCCTCTGTGGGACTAATAAAGGTATTCTGATTCTGATAGTCATATTAAATAATAAAAATTGAAATACATTGTCTTTTATCTCGTGCAGTTCAGACTTGTATCTTGTCAAGTTGTAATTTGAATCTTTACTAAACTAAGGGACTGTGTTCATGCCATTGGTTATTGATGCCTGTTCTGCTTAATTATTGTTACTGTTGAATTGTTTTTCATATTTAAAGTGATTGCAATAAGTAGATTATCATCTTTGTCTGGTTGCTTTGTTATTTAAACTGTAAGACTTTATTTCCTGTAGGGGCAGGGGCCACTCACGTCATACTTTAAGATGATTATTTTCAGAAAATATTCGACACTACTTGACAAAAGCCATTAGAAAACCAAGAAGTACATGGACGAGTGCAAGGTTTGTATAAGAGAGGAAGTAAGGACGTTTCATGTCAAAATAAAAGCAGGAAGATAGTATCCAGACTGTGTCATCCTCTGTACTTTGTGTATACTTTTATATATTTCAATAAAGACATGAAGCACATCCATCTGTTTGGAGAGGTTCCATCCTCAGAGGTTCAGCCAAACACCGTCTGAGCCAGGAGAAACTCACACTCAGGCTCAACAATCCTGAACACCCTGTCATCTACTCTCAACAGCTCCAATTATATACGGAGGCACACTTCTCACCTGTGATCCACTTCACTGAGTCAACACACGACCGATTTTTGGAAGAATTTGAGACATTTGTGGACGCGTTGGTAGAATAGACCTACAGGGAAACTATTTCTCCTTCACGGGGCAGGTGTAAAGTAACATTTACATTCCGTTTTCTTAGTGGTAATATTATGTTACGCTACTTCACACTGGCTTGGTTATTTACTATATGAGGAATCCTTTTGTTGTGGTTTTTTAATGAAGCTATTTGTAATCTATATCAATACCGAAATTAGTCATTAAACCTGGTTGTGAGTTAGCAATTTAGCACTTCCGGTTTCAAGGTCAACATTTTCTTTAAATCTGTTTTTGGTTTGCCTGAAATAAGATCTGTGTTTAACACAAGGTGAAGACATTGTCATGTTTTGTTCTACATCATAAAGTATCCCAGTGTATACAGCACTTGTCAATGTGAGAAGCTTTTATGAAGTGGCTGGTAACAAGTGGTTAAATTAAACCACTAAACATTGTCACACGCTGGTGGTATAAAGTCATGCAACCTTGCTGTAGTTCATTTATAGCCTAAGTTTAGCTTGTTGTCTCTAGCGATTGCATTTACACTTTAAATAAACTGGTGTTAATATGTGGAGATTATCCTGCGGCACTAAACGTGTAATTATCATAAATGTGTTTTTGCTAAATATATATTTTTCTGCAATATTCCAAAATCTAATGGAAAGAGCCCATTGCTTTTTATCAAAGGAGATCTTGCAATGCTAACTTAAAAGGTTGGCCAACCAAAGTATAACTAGTGCTTTTGGCTCCTAACAATACTAATTCTCTACAAGAATTATTGTGACACATGCTCCCTCACTTTACATCGTACGTGACAGAGCTTCTGGGTGACTAAACTTCTTTTGAAACACAAAAAGAAAGGAGATTAAGTAATGAATACAGAAGAAGCCATTGGGTGCTGAAGGACACTCACCAGCACTCCCTTGACCCAGCCAAACTTGACCACTCCTTTGGACTCGGCTGCTTCTTTAGCCGCAGCCTCTTCGGCCGGGCTGAGATCATCTCCGTTAGCGAACCCATCCTCAAACGGCTCCTGAAAAGCACAACAAATAAAAATGGTGTTTGTATGTGAAGAAACATTGTTGCTCGCTGAACAGACCATTTTAAACAGTATATTTAAATGTGGGGACATTTGTGGATCTTGGGTGTAGCTGTTGTAGGATAAGTCAACAATTTCCATAGTGGAGTCTGATTCACTGAGACAAATGTCAATCAAGTAAAACATAATTATTACAAGTCATCCTAAACAGACCGATCATTTGACAATCATGAAGAAAACAAAAAACACATTATTTTAAAAGTATAAATTGTAGAAACAAATGTTGTCTGGATCAATACTTCATTCATTATGACTCTACTTCAGATTACAGCTGGTTAGTTTATTATATTTATGTTCACTACATGCCGAGTCAAACATTAACGCCACACATTTGAGTATTTTCAAGGTTTTAATCCGACCTTGTAACATAATGAAGACAGTTTCCCTCAAAGTCAAATTGGACAAGGTATTGGATCTGACGTTACTGTATTTCCTTGTAATAGCTCAACTACTTTTAATTCAAATCATAATATCACTATCTGATATGACATTGAGAGGACAAAATAATCATGTAATGTCAACATGATAAAACCCGCTGGGTTAGTTTGCATGTCTGTCCTTGTGTTACTACAACAGGAAGTCTCCATCCAGTGCACAGACAATGCCGTGACGTTGGTGGCCTCCCTGCCAGGAATCTTTGGGTATATACGACATACTGTTCTTGCTCCATCAATAGCGCTTATAGTGATGAACACAGGACGTCTGCAACTAATCCTCTACGCCAGGGGTGTCGAACTCAATTACATCTCGGGCCACATCAGCAACATGGTTGCACTCAAAGGGCCAGTTTTATATATAAGATTTTATAAAAATACATATATAAATATTTAATATATATAAAATAATGTATTATATTACATGATTGCCTCTGCATTGGATTATTATCCGATACGGTAATAACTTCATAAGTCTCTGCAGTGAGAATGTCACAACATTTTGAAAAAGAAAGTGACATTATGAAAAAAAAGTTACATTTTGAGAAAAAAATTCCAATTCTGAGAAAAAGTCAAATTCTAAGAAAAAGGAATATTTTGAAGAAAAAAATTCCAATTCTGAGAAAAAAAGTCAAATTTCAGATGCATTGTGGGACATGTAGTTTATGGGCAACGTGCTTCTGTAAATCGGCATGTAACCGTATAATAAACATATTATATTCTTTGCAAGCTCTTGTGGGGCCGAATAAAATGAAGTCACGGGCCAGATTTGGTCCCCGGGCCTTGAGTTTGAAACCCCTGCTCTACGCTGACTCAGAGGCTTTCAAAGCATTTCCTCCTCCACTGGCCACAAATATTGTACATTAAAGGGTGTGGGATAAAAAAATAAGCTTCCCAGCATGACTTCATAACAGCTCTGGCATCCTTAACAACAGCTGAACAGAAGTGAGTCATAACCATCATTTTGAAGGCATAATGTTATATTGAAGTTAATTAGCCCGAGGGGCTTCAATGTGCACCACAATAGAAGTGAGGGCTGTAAAGAAGAAAATTCCACAGGCTCGCTGCTTGGAAATAAACAAATGTGTAATCTCGTTTTTTCTCTCCGGGGACCACAATTGTGTTTAGCAAATGTCAAGGCAATTATTTCATGGCATATTTTTGGACAGATACGAGACAATGTGGGTCCTGTCCAACCATTCAAGATGCAGTCATCAAACGTGTTACAAGTTAAAAAGGAAAGGCTAACCTTGAAGATGGGTTTGGTTTGAGTAAAGGCGCCATATATTAGGGATGGAATTAACTGCATCTAAACTAACGTGGCTGCGTGCCAGATCTGTGGTGAGATGCAGAGAGGAAACATAAAACGAAAGTGTGGACGAGCACCTTTCAGCACAGGGACGCTGTTACAAATATAAATAGCTGTTATCAATTATCCAAGAGTGCCAGGCCTTCAGGGCTGAGCTGTGGGTGGACGACAACGATCACTCAGCATCTTTTCACCTGAGCCATCTGTCAGCTACACAGAGAGCCAAAATCCCTGTCTACGTTAGCATTGGCTTCAGTTTAATATAATTTCTTTCCATCCCCTCAAGGTCAAACCCGATGTTGGGACATATTGCTCGCCTAAGGGGGGGAACAGTTAAACCTGCTTGCGTAATAAAAGACAAATGTATAAAAGACATAGCAATTCTTTGATTCTTGACAACAAATATTTTTATTAAAATCAAGCATAAAGCAATCTGTAAGTATTTGGCATAAAACGTGAGAAAATAGCCAAAAATTAAGTCTTAAAATTATGAATCAGAAAACATTGGTGCAAATATACATGTGGAATGGAGGAAATGGGAATAGAAGCTAAAGTGATTTGGGGAAAAGATGCGAGTATCTTATAGCTGTAAGTTTCAATAAGGGTTGAATATTGAACTTTAATACTTTTGACGCCACACAATACAGCAGCTTTTATAACACAAGTCGTCATTCTGGGTATTCAAATGTATTAAAATTATTAGGGCTGCACGATATTGAAAAAAACTGACGTTGCGATATTTTTTTCCCCTGCGATATATATTGCGTTTTTTTTAACTATATTTAACCGGATGAAGGATTTTAGTCACGGACGTCTGGATCTTAACTGGTTGACTCATCATACCTTAAGTCATGATCTAACATGTTATGATAATGCATGTTGCTTACCCTCAAATAAGGGGGTTCATCTGTGAATGAAGAACCTTTTTGTATCCAAAATAGTTCCAGATGGCAGATGTTGCTTTTCTTTTTGGAAGTAAATCTTCATTCTCGCCGGTTATTGTCCTCCTGTGCCTCGCTCATTTTTTACCGGTGTTTTGATGGTCTGCAAACTAGCGGGGCGGGGCCTGCTGTGATCTGATCAAGAATGATTGTGATTGGTGGTTTGCTGTGCATGCAGAGCCTGCATGTCACTCACTCAAGTACCCCTGACATGAGAGCCGCGCAAGTTTTGCTTTTGTAGCAAGCAGACAAAAATAATTGTAAACATGACGTGTTTGAGTTAATTTACCTACTTATAATACGCACGTCCTAAAAAAAACGAAGGAACAAAAATGACTATAAAAACATTAATCAAAATCCGCCACGTCCATGGCGATTATCGTGGATGCGCATATCATGGTTATCGTCGTGACACGACTATATCGTTCAGACGCCTAATTAAAACATTATCAGGGGTGGACATTAAAGGGTAAAAATTCCACTGCCTTATTATCACTGGGCCCACCCATTGTAACCACTGGCCAAGACCATTCGTCAAATCGACCAAATAATGGAAGAATGAACCACCATTTGTTGCAATATCATTTGGAAAGATGTAAAGTTATGCACAAACTACATTGACTGACTTGTACTACAAACATTTGAATCATCAGTTCTTCCTTCATTTTCCTCAATCATTGTTCATATTTGGTTTATTCCAATAATTATAGCTTGTGGGCCTTGCTTAAAAAAATTCTGCTAATTATTAGTTATTAATTGAATAATGCGCTTTCGGCCTTCCTGTCCATTAGGCAGTCAGAAATGTTAATGCATGGTAATGGATTAGAATCCTCCTTATCCTAGAACTTGCGTGGGACATTTCCCTATAGCCGAATACCTTTTATATTTTTCTACTCTTCACTTACTTGTCAGCATAGGTCGGCATTGATGTAGCAGAGCCGCAGAAGACCTTGTTTATATTTGGCCATTCATATTGAAGGCCAACTCCATCCAATCGGCTGAAAACTCCTCCTCTCCTCTTCTTCCTCAAGAATCCTGTCACTCTCCTTTAACTCCTCCCGTGAGCATTCTTTTAATTTGAAGATTGTGTTTTTGCGCCCGGCGCTTTGCCGCTTACAGCTGGTATTAAAAACATTTTGGAAGAATGGTTAGGCTTGCGCCTAAAAGTCTGTAAGTGAAGTCTGCGCACTGCCCCAAGCAAACAGCCCTCAGGAAAACGCTATGTTGTAGCGTTAATAAACGAAACAATTTAACTAAATTGGCCTAGTCAAAATACCAATACCACAGGACCTTTTTTTTTAGCAATATTTTTAGTGGCCCCGAGCGGGCAAGTGGACAGTAACGTTATGCTGGCCCCGGGCGCGGTCTAAATAGGTGCTTCCGGGCCAGCCGGCCATTTATACCATGTCGAGCGCGCTGCGTATGGTATACACATTCACTATCCCTGTTTGTCTAAAGATCATCTATAACTCACATACTTTTCCTGTTGTTTTATGTTTTTTACAGGTCTAAGGTTCAGTTGTGAGTTGTGTACGGCAGGTGTTGGCATCCTGACCTTAAAGTTTTTGATTGTCGTGATAATGGCTAGCTCCGTCATTATCATAACAGCAAATAAAGAAATTGTAAGAAACTGGAATTGAAGAAGCTAAATCGTAATCAGTCAATGCCGGAGTTACCGGAACACAGCTGAAACTCTAACCTCTGTAGCAAACCACAAAGCTAGTCACTTCGATGAGGCAAAGTATGACCCGTGAAGTACGAAAGAAGCCAACTAATAAATAAAATATGGTTCCTTGCTGCAAAGCCGAGGAAGGTAAATTCAGAGTTGGTTTCAGCAGCTTGTACTAAGAAGAACGTCAGAAGTAACCAACAGGGGGATACACTGGGAAATCAATGGAGTGTGTGTATCTGTTGTGGGCTAATTGGGTACCTTCAGGGATATATTGTACATGTGGTAACGTTCCTGCATTGTGCCCATCTTCTCGGAGGTAATGGGAGACGGAAAGACAATAGGAGGATGTACGATGTCGCCCAGCCCCTGAGGTTCACTCGGACTAACTCAAACACAAAGCTTTAATTCGTTGGCCTCGCACACAGAACACCCGTAAGGGAAACGATTAAACTCTCGGCAACAGCTGTGCTGGATCAGTCCAACTAAAGCAAGTCCACACGACACAAGGGATGAGCCGAACAGCCAATATGCATAAGAGCCTTATAAATGGGGTAATGTGCAGGCCCCGAGGAGTACTTTGAGTTATACTATAAAAACCAAATAATGCAACTAAACAAATTTATATTTGAACTCCCAACTGCTGTAACGGTTAAAAGTTGCGCAACTAACCGCATTCTGGATCACACTGAAAAAACATTGTTTTAAGCGAGAGTTGCGTTAAGTTGCAACTTTTACCGTTTACAGCGTTGGGAGTTCAAATATAACGATGTTTGTTTAGTTGCATTATTTGTTTTTTTAGTATAACCCAAGTACTCCCTCGGGCCTGCACATACCCCAGATTTATAAGGCTCTTAATGGGCATATTGCTGTTCGGCTTCATCCTTGTGTCGTGTGGACTTGCTTTCAGTTTGGACTGATCCCAGCACAGCTGTTCCGAGAGTTTTAATGTTTCCCTTTACGGGTGTCTGTGTGCGATGCCAACAGAATAAAGCTTTTGTGTTGAGTTGCACGGTGAACTTCAGGGCTGGGCCGACATCGTACATCCTCCCTATTGTCATTTCCGTCTCCCATTTACTCAGAGATGGGGCACAAGTGCAGGACGTACCACATGTACAATATATTCCCTTGAATGGTACCCAAGTTAGCAAACAGATACACACCATCCATTGATTTCCCGTGTATCCCTGTTTGGAATTACTTCTGAAGTTCTCTAGTACAAAGTGCTGAAACAACCTTCTGAATTTTAACCTTCCTCGGCTTTGCCAAGGAACCATATTGTTATTTATAGTTTGGCCATTCCTTTCGTAACTTCACGGTCATACTTTTGCCTCATCGAAGTGACCTAGCTTTGTGTTTGCTACAGGTAGAGTTTCAGTGTTCGTAAATCGCCATTGACTGATTACGTAGTTAGCCTTCTTATCCCAGTTTTCTTACAATTCTTTATTCTGATGGATAATGACAGAGCTAGCATTATCCACAAACAAAACTTTAAGTCAGATGCCACACTGCGTACACAACTCAACAACTGAAAACCTAGCACCGGTAAAAACATAAACAACAGGAAAGTAATGAGTTATAGATGATCTTGTTAGACAAACAGGAGTAATGTGTATACCATACGCAGGCTCGACATTATAAATGGCCCGCCTGGCCCGGAAGCACTATTTATGAACACCCGGGCAAGCTAACGTACTGTCACTTGGCCGCCGGCCACTAAAATATGCTTTAAAAAAAGGTCCTGTGGGATTTGGATTTTGACTGGCAATTTAGTCCTAATTGTTTCGTTTTATTACACGCTACAACATAGCGTTTCCATGAGGCTGCTTTTGCTTAGGGCAGTGCGCAGACTTCACTCACACGAACTCTTAGCGCACCCTAACATTATCCCAAAATGTTTTTTAATACCAAAGCTGGTAACCGGCGCCAAAGCGCCGGGCAAAAACATCCTTCAAATAAGAAGTGTCACCAGGGTAGGAAGTTAAAGGAGAGTGACAGGGATTTTGAGAATGAAGGAGGAGAGAGACGTTTCAGCCGATTGATGAGTTGGCTCATATGAATGCAATGAAAAACAAGGCTCCTGTCCGGCTCTGTACATCAATGCCGACCTATTGCTGACAAGTAAGTGAAAGGAGTAGAAAATATAAAAGGTTGGCTATAGGGGAAATGTCACCCAGCAGTTTAGGATAAGGAGGATTCCTAATCCATTACATAGCCATTTACATTTCCCTGACTCCCTATGTACCAAGGAAGGCAGAGAAGCGATTATTAAACATAATAAAATAATAGCAGAATTTTTTTAATGGCCAGCCAATTAATCATTTGAAGTAACCACAAATATGACAATTGAGGAAATGAGGAAGAAACCTGATGATTCAAATGTTGGTAGTACCAAGTGTAATGTAGGGTTTTGCCATAACTACCAGATTTTACAATGATATTGCAACAAATGTGTTCCATTTCGTTCATTATTGGTCCCGATTGAATGAATGGTCTTGTGCCAGGGTTACAATGGTGGGGCCTAGTGGGGGATAATAAGGGCCAGTGGAATTTTAACCTTAAGTCACCCTGATAATGTTGCTTAATTAGGGCTGAACGATATATCAGTGTACGACGATAACCATGATATGCGCATCCACCGTAATCGCAGGGACCGTGCCGATGCTTTATTAATTTTGTTATAGTATTTTTGTTCCTTCTTTTTTTTAGGACCGTGCGATATTAAGCATAGGTAAATTAATCAAACGTCATGGTTACAATTATTTTTGCTGCTTGCTACAAAAAGGAAATTGCGCGGATCTCATGTCAGGGGTACTATGATGACTGCAGGGCTTGCATGCCAAAGCAACAACCCAATCAACAATCATTCTTGACTCAGATCACACAAGCAGGGCCCCCGCACCGCTAGTTTGCAGACCAATCAGGAACACCGGTAAAAAATGAGCGAGGCACAGAGGACAATAACCCGGCGGAAATGAAGATTTACTTCCAAAAGAAAAGCAACTATCTGCCCAATCTGAACTATTTTGGATACAAAAAGGTTCTTTATTCACAGATGAACCCCCTTATTTGGAGGGTAAAGCAACATGCATTAATCAGACATGTTAATCATGACTTAGGGTATGATGAGTCCCAACCAGTTAAGATCCAGACTCGCGTGATAAAATCCTTCATCCGGTTTAAACTAATAAGTTAAAAAAAAGAGCAATATACTATCGCAGGGGAAGAAATTCGCAACCGTCAGTTTTTTTCAAGTATCGTGCAGCCATAATAAGTTTTAATATTTGAATACCCGAATGAGACTTGTGTATAAAAGCTTGGCTGTATTGTGGTGGCTCCAAAGTATTAAAGTGTCAATATTCCAACCCCTTATGAAACTTACAGCATAAGATACTCCGCAATCTTTTTCCCCAAATCACTTAGCTTCTATTCCGCCAATTTCCCCTCCATTCCAATGTATATTTGCCCACCAATGTTCTTTTCTGATTCCAATAATTTTTAAGACTTAGATTTTTGGCTAGTGTTCTCCACGTTTTATGCCAAATACTTACAGATTGCGTTTATGTCTTGATTTTAATAAAAATCTTGTTGTCAGAATTCCAAAGAATTCGCTATGTCTTTTATCATTTGTGCTTTTATGACGCAAGCAGGTTTAACTGTTCCCCCCTTAGGCATGCATATGTTCCCAACATCGCTGGTTTGACCTTGAAGGGGGATGGAAAGAAGATTATATTAAAACTGGAACCAATGCCACGTATACAGNCACTATTTTTAATTTCAGACATTTATTGTACATGTAGAAAAAAAACGTTTTGAACATATTGATGCAAAGATCTCTGCTATTCTGAGACCCTCACAGTATTCCAGTCCCTTTTTCAAAACTCATCTCTTCTCTTGTCTACTCATCATAGCCCACCCCCCATCAATCCATGCCGGTTGATCAAGTTTCATAGTCCTATACCCCCCACCCTAACCTTCCCTTATATTGTAAAGCGATTTTGAGTCCTTGACACAGTGAATGTATTCCTGACAGCCAAAGGTGATAAGAATCAAAGGTTCCCATTGGATCCCATAGAAAATGCATGCATTTTTGACCCACTTATGGAAGCTTGGGTAGTAATACAAAACTAAAATGTATACAATTTAAATTAAACGTTTGAATGGCATGATATCCAAAACGTTTTTTTTGAGGAATAGCTGGAATATGAGATGATAAAAAAATGCAATTACAAAGATACTTCAAGAAAACCACCTCACCGGGTAAAAAAAGATCCACTTATGCATCTAAGGGTTAAAACAACAATTTTATGATGTACTGTATTTGTACTATGTACTTGGAGCATAGTAGCCTTTTCTTTTTCCTTAATCCAAGCCTTTCCCTGAGTCTGGGGGTCAATGAGGAGGGGGTATCTTGTGGCTTTTGTGACGATGATGCCATTCTGCACAGACAAATCATCTCCAGGGAGTCCTTGAAGGTTCCACTCGCTTATCTTAAATGAAAACAAAAGTGTGTGTTTTGTTTTGTCGATCTAGCTGCACAACAAGTTAATCATGTTTTAAATTAAATGAAGGTGTTTCTTACAGTGGGAGGATCGGCTAGGGCAGAAATAATGTTGAGGTTTTCTGTAAAAGGGATGTTATGCTTCCTGAGCTCCCTCTCCCAGGTGTGCTTCAACAACATGTCCCGGAAGCTCTGGTTGAATGGCCCGCAGTAAGACAAGAAGCCAGTAAGCTGAAGCACATCCCCTACAAGTCTGCCAGGAATAACAGAATCAAATGCTTTATGATGGGTAATAATACATATCACATTCAAAAAGGCTATTACTTTTTTCAATTGACAATCCTCTAATTGAACCCTACCTGTTAATCTGTGATTTAAATTCTTTGCTTTGCTCTATCCAGCGAATCTTTTCTCCACTAAGTCCATCAATAAGTGTAGATGCAGCCTGCATCTTATTCTTGCACATTTCAGCATCATCCAATAAATCCTGAAAAAAACAATGTTTCATGTGATAAACAATTTGTATTTATATCTTAAAGTAAAATAGATATTATACAGGTTTCATAAAGTAATAAGCACACCTGTTTCTCTTTCAAAGCAGCATCGCATTTGGCCTTGACTATGTCAAACTCTGCTTGTTTCGCAGCCAGCAGAGCCTCAGCCGCACCCAGCTCATTATTAGCCTTTGTTAGCCTGATTTCCTGCACAGCCAGGTTAGCCTACACACAGACAAGCGACATCACAGTTCATGAAGCCAAAATAAAAGCAGTATTTCATCATTAAAATAACATTAATAGAGAGGTACGGTACCGCAGGTCTTTCCTTCCTGCAGCGGTCAGACTATACAACCAGCACAGCCCCTAGTTGACCCCCCCCCGCCACACACACACCACAAAACAAACTATATCACCCCTTGCTGCTAAATACCAACAAACTATGTGTAATATATTTATGCCGTTAATAACTGTGTAATATATACCTGGCTGCTAAATCCTTAGAGCTGTTACAAGGTGTGTATTTTGTAAATTGTGTAACTTGCTGCTGTTAAATACCAACCACCTATGTGCAATATGTCTAATATATATAGATGCCGTTAATAACTGTGTAATATATACCTGGCTGCTAAATCCTAAGAACTGTTACAGGATGTGTATTTTTTTTAAATTATGTAACTTTTTATTTTGTATTATATATTTTGTAATATATCATAACTTAGTACTTTTTTTAAATGCATGTCACATATTTAACATATGTAACATTAAGCTATCTGTGGCTCTTTTTCCTGCTGTAACTATGCAAATGTCCCCTCCGTGGGACTAATGAAGGGATTCTGATTAATGTCTACAATGCAGTCCCTTTTATTTTGTATGTATATCTAAAAAATGGCTCAAAGTAGAACATTTAGAACCCAATGTTAAAGAACATGAGTCAACTTAGCCAGATCTACGTTGCAGAAAATGGTTGGATGCCATGAAGATAAACGTTACCTTGAGTGGCAGCACTTCTTTGTTTATGCCAAAGAATGTTGACATAGCCCGCGTCCATGCTAGCAGACCAGCGACACAACCACACACTTTCTTGGCGTTCTCCATTGTGTAATCATCCATGTCAAAGTACATCTGCAACAGTTCTACCATTTCCTCATTAATTGAATCTTTTTTGAACTGCTGGAGTGAGGTCATAAAACCAGTGGCACTAATGAGCTAAAGACAAGACAAGGAAGGAACGTTGGACAAAAGGTAGCAATAAGAAACTTGATAATATGGATTATTTTTTGCAATATTATTATTGTTACCATTACAGGAAACACATGCTGGAATGTACATGGAGACAACATTTCTAGTAATATCGGAATGTCGGAATTACAGAAACTGCCGGAATGTCGGAATTACAGAAACTGCTTACCTTGTGAAGGTTACAAGTCATGAGAATCCCCGCAAAATAAAAATGTAACATCAAATAAAATATGTTTTACCTTCAATGCATCTGACCATGATGGCTTGATACAATTTTTTTCTGGGTCGATAGAGACAGTTTCCAACTTCCTTTGGAATAGCAGCAGGCAGCAGTCCATAATCCTCATGATCAGATGCGGAGGCTTGGCTAGTTTTCTCACGGTGGCAATGTCAGCAGGCTTGATGGTCTGTAATATTTTAATGATATCATGAAGAGCACTATGTATGGAATAAATACATTACATTACATGTCATTTGTTAAACGCTTTTATCCAAAGTGACTTACAAACATTCAGTACTGTGGACAATCCCCACAGAAGCAATTTGGGGTGAAGTGTCTTGCCCAGGGACACAACGACATGCTGACTGCAGTAGGACTCAAACTTGCTATCCCCTGATTCAAAGTTCAGCGCACTAAGTTCAGCGCACTATTACCCTGAGCCACAGCCTCCATGTGACCATGCTGTAGTTCCTTTAAAGCCTAAAGTTAGCTTTCTACTTCAAAAATCATAAAGTGGTGTTAACATGTGGAGATTATTCTGCTGAACTAAATGTGTAATTAATAAACGTTTGTTTGACACAGAAATTATTTTTTCTGCAATATACAAAATCACATGGAGAAATCCCTTTGGACCAGGGAGATGCTGCCTTCAGGATCCACTACAGAAATACGACATACCTGCAGATCTCCATAGCAGTACAATTAAGTTCTGCAGAGGAAAACCGTTCCCTCTGGCTCATAGCTTTGAGGAAAGAAAACTTTTTAAAGCAGGAAAACAATCGTAAACATAGATCGAAGCGATGCCAGTTTTCTGTGTGTAATCTAGGAGAGAGTGTCAAACCCATATCTCAAAACGCTCCCCTGCCAAACCATAAACACAGCCTTTTAAGTACAACAGCATTGCCAAATGAATTATAAATACAGAGTAACAGCATAAATGTTTAGTGTGACAGCATAGAAAGCGTTTTTTCTCTTTCTGGTATTTTGCACGCTATTGGGCGCAATGTTTCTCCCAGTGGTTAAATTCTGTTTTTTTTATGTAGTGTTTGTGTGCTGATCTGGAGTCAGTTTGACTGTTATTTCCATTTTAAAGGTGACCTTTCATGCAAAATGCACTTTTGTACGTCTTTTATACATGAATATGTGTCCCCGGTGTTCCAGGGAACTCACCAAGAGTCAGAAAACACAACCCTCTCTATTTTCCTCCATACCCAAATCTCTGAAAAAGGGGCTGCAACGGATCTGATACAGACTGATCCAGATTTGAANNATATCAAATGAATACCAGAAAGCTACTGAATGCACACAAGAAGAATATGGTGTTTCTAGAGAAGATATATAAAACCATCAATCCATCCATGCTGACTTCCCCCAGACCTTTCACATATCACATGTCATCAACAATTCAAAGCTACATTCCAAAAATGTATATTTGCAGATTACTCCAGCTAACCATTGGTTATTCCCAGATGTTTTTTTTTAGAAATAATAACTTCTCAGTTTCATTATTATTTGCCAAGTACATGTGTACATATATATATTTTTATATATAGTATTTTCCTTTTCAAAAAAGATAGTCAACTGCTATTGACATGTGCAGAAAATGACCCTATATCTAGTTTTCATATATATATTTTTTCCCCCCCAGTTTTCTTTATTTCTTTGTACTCCTTAATTTCTATACGTTTTTGACGCAATAATGCCAATATTATATTAGGATGATTCACGGGAGGGCTACTTCCCATAAGCTATGCTTCAGCCCTCCCGCTTCTACTAATTTTGTTTATCTTTGTGTGTACTGTATGAATTATACTTGTTTGGATGAATTAGTAGAATAAATTAAGTGCCGGATCGCGGGTGGCTGCTGAAGGTGATTTAATAACTTACCTTGTCCGCTTTGACAGATGCAATAGCCAGCTCCTTTTCCTTGACTACAAGAACTTTGGAGAGTTGAGCCACAGACTTACTCGCCTCCATCAGTTTGTCCAACCCTGGAATAAGTAACATCTTTTAATACGCCATGCTCATTTCATTGTCTATACACATGTCATAACCCTGTTCCCAAAACATTCTTACCAACAGACATGCGCTCTGCAAGCGTGTTGATGTAGCTGTGCTTTTCAGTGTACAGTGTTTTATAACCATTTACAAAAGAGAGGTAGGATTTAGGAGTGACATGAGTTCTTCTCCGAAACCTGAAAGATAAAATGAACCCCAAAAAACGTCATGTAAAATATGTCTTTAGATTAAAAAGATTGATGTTTATATGAATAACTAAAATGTAACAAACTGAACCTAGATTTGCGTGTTATACCTTTCGAAGTAGCTTTCACAGGTTTCAGACACTTTGTCATGATATGTACCCATGGTGGTCACGACAGAACTCTTCACTTCAGGAGAGCAAACCATTGGAAACTCAGACAAGAAGTAGTTGGATACAGCCACCAGAGCCTCGTTGGGCCAAGGAGTGAACCAGTCCATGGTACAGCCAGAAATTAACCCTGGAAACTTGAGGGATCTGTTGCGAAACTTCTGCCCCACCTGTCAAGAGAGTAGATTATATATATAATTTAAATGAGAACATTGACCTATGTATGTCTAGCTTGCTGCCAGTTAAATGCTAAAGTTTACAATCGAAATGCAAGAAACAAAAGTAATAGAGAAATATAAAGGAAATAAAGAATATGAGCAAACATAAAATCATAAGACCATTATATTTGGTAATATAAAATGCTTCACATACCGGAGAGAAGCAAAGCACGACATGCAGATTCTTCTTGGATCGGGATATGAAGTAGTCATACAGATTGTCAAAAGTTGGTGGAATACGAGGCAACTCCCTTTTCATGACAGGAATCAGGTTCTGGGTGATCTCTGTTATCTCATCTTTAGCAAACAGGTTGGAGACCTGCACACAGATAGTTCACATTGATATCAGGACCTGTGAAATTGGAGTCAGGACTCAGAGAGAGAGACACGATGGAGAGCTGGAGCTTTGATGGCAAACACTGATGGTTTATTCGGAGCTTCGGTCGGAGAATTCACAAGACATGTCACAGGGCCACGGTTTGACCACACGGTTGAGATGCCACAATCAATTCTGAAGAACCCTCCTGTAGTTCCAGGTTTTAACTAGTTCAGAGTGTAATAATCAACATTATTCAATAGATAGGCTAAACAGCTGAGGACACTGAATCACATGTGTTGTCGCTTATGGCTCGAGGTCATCTACACCCCGAGAAGGATGTGTTCCAGGTGTTCCACAACAATAACTATCTCTGTCCGAGAGTTGTACAAAAACGACAGGGATTTCACAACATCAGAAGAGTTTTAAATACACTACATGAGAAACATAACGCAAAGGACACAGCAATGCTTTCAGTGGATGCGTGTCAAGCATTTGATAGGATTGAATGGTCTTATCTTTTTGAAGTACTTCCAAGATTTAGTTTTGGTGAAACCCTTCTGAAATGGATTCAACTGCTATACACAAACCCAACCGTTGAGTAGTATGGCTCTTAGCATAAGAATTCTTTTCAAAAAACATGTTCTCACTTTCTATGTAAACATTACAGTCTAGACCTATACCTCAACTACAGACGAGATACAAAAGGGTTCAGCCCCCACACAACATATTTTTTATATCTTAGACTCAAATCAACCCGTCGGTATATATGGTTAAATTTAATCCCTTACTTCTGGGGGTGGAGAGTATTCCATCTCAAATTATCAAAATTCTGCCTCAGACCGAAAAGCGACAGGTCTACTTATCCTGATTTATTAAACAATTCGAAAAGCAATCTTGTATCAAACCATCACCGTTTACTTCGCAACCTTTTATATATATTTTAACGTCCATCCTACCCAGGAAAAGTACTATAAATAAGCAGGCTAGCATTTATATCGTTCAACCTGGTCGCCGGAATCAAAAGTCAGGTGAGGCAGATGGTCCCCTGTATTAATCGACTTGATACAGGACTCAGGCTCACTAAAATTGTGTGTGTGTGACTTTGGCAGCAACAGTATTTACCTCATAGTGTCCCTGAGCACAGAGGAAACAGTAAGTCTTTGTAGTTGTGAACTAAATCCAATAAGTACAACATAGGTCTTTTTAAGGTGGTTTAAGGAAATAATGCGAGAATTTAACCCTTATGATTACGTACAATATAAGGACGGTTCTCATTTTACTAATATAGTAGACGACATACAGAGATTGCCGGTTATCGACTCCAAGATAACCGGTCCAGGTGTGTTCACCATCGTACCATGGAAGCGTTATGTCCGAAGTACCATGAACTTCCTCGGTCTTCAACTATGGTGTATGACTGAGATCCATACTCGAGTTGCCTTATGGATGATCTATTTCAACACACGTTGGACGCAATACAATTACATTTTATCGTCACCTCTGTCTCCGTTGGTGGCACAGGCCCATCTAGAGAGATTTAATTTCCCACGGCGCTATCACAACAATAAAGCAA
>NW_011369951.1:6114803-6137513 GCF_000735185.1 Notothenia coriiceps
ATCTGAATCCAGGGTCAAGCTAAGCTCTTCAGACCGACCCCAACTATCCATTCACCACCACCTGTCTCTAGACCCCGGGGGGTTTCATCGGATCGGTTCTCCCCTCCCGAATGATACTCCTGCATAACGGGGCCAAATCGCCAAAACTTAATTACATTCATTTGTGTATTCCTGGCAATAAATATGTATTCTTACATCAAAACCGTCTCTCCTGATTGAAATATCTCTGACCGAGAGTTGCCCGGTCACAAACTGGTAACAAAAACAAAATGCTAGGGCAGCACCTCCTTAAGGGAGATAGCATGCTGCCCAAGGCTGGGGCATCTGCGTCAGAGGGCAAAAGGTAAACATCTATGGAAATTATTCCCTGACAGTAATGATTACAAGTTTTAATAATAATAAATAGAGTTCTTAAATGTCCAAATTCAAATTCAGCTTGTTTGGGGCTTTAAACACATTGAAGTACTCACCTCTCCAGAAGAAAGGACATTGTTGAGGTACTCAAGGAAGGCTTCATCTTTTATCTCATTGTCCGTGAAGATGAAGGTGATGCCTTTTCCATCAGCCCCAGCGGTTTTATATAACAGTTTGAGGTCATCCATGAAATTACTCATGTTGTATGTTCTGAGGAAGAAACAAAGTAAGCAGTGTCTAACAAACAAACTATCATTGATCCCAAGTAGAATTAAACAGGCCAACGTGAATGAACTATCATAAGGATTTATATTGGATATATGATTTTACTTAGTCAATGTGATCTGGAAGATGCTGTATCCTGCTATGTATGAGGCCAGGCGAGTCAGGCTCTGTTTCCCTGATCCTCCCACTCCCACAAGCAAGGCATTACCATTGTCAGTTCGAATGATTCGTGAGATCTATAGGAAGGAATCTCAAAATAGTTAGAATGATTCTCTCACCCGTTGTACAGGATAAGTAATGGTTTGATTGGCTTGTACCCTGACCTTGACAAGGTGAGTCATGGCATCTGTGAAGAAAACCAAATCCAGGCTGGAGCCCCTGACGAACTCGTTGTGCAGGGTCTGGTACAGCATCAGCTTTTCTGATAAAAACTCAAAACTTGGCACCTGAGGGAATTTTTGTTTGCACATATTTTGGTGACAGGCTTCAACATTGATTGCACAGATATCATACAATGTTGTAAATAATACATTTTACCAGTTCATAAATTTTGGGGGCATCGAAACAGGCATCTTCCTCTTCTTCTCCAGTGGGCTCAGGAGCCTCTTGCAGGAAATCCACAAAGTATGGCTCAGAGTGAAGTCCTGGGACCAGACTGGGGTCAACATGCTCTTCAATCACACGCGACACACCCTTCTCAAACCACTGTCGGTCCTCTGAGCAAATAAACCTATAACAAAATAATGTCTCAGTTTGCCATTCTGCCATTTTGGAGTATGCAAAAGGGGCTTTACTGTCTGTTAGCACGGTACCTGTCAGCAATCACCCTCGTACATTCACACTTGAAAAGAGCCAAGAGAGTGGGGATATCATTGCAATCCTCAGCCTTTATGTTTAACATCCCTTGCCAGATCCTGGACAAGTCTCTCAAATTGAAGACGTAGTGGAACTTGGATGGTGTAGGAAGCATTTTTGTCTTCAATAAGAAAACAACAAATCATGTCATTCTTCATTAAGAAATGTATACCATTAATCAATCTATCAATATAATCTACTTCACATCATCTTTTCAGTAAGCACCTTCGTCCACTGCCATAAAATCCTCCCAGCAGACACCAGACTCTTTACCATATCTATAATCTCAGGATTGAAATTCCTGCATTCATGGAAATATCCACTGCCGATTACACCTGCACAGAAAGAGTATGTAAAAACTATGCGCATCATAAACACAAAAAGAATAAGAAAAATGCATAATGTTAGAGAAAGCTACCAAAGATCTTATCAATGGAGGTGTTGGATGGCAGAGTACAGTTGAAGACTGTAAACTGTCTCTTCAGTCTTTGTGGGATGTCGTTTCTCCCACCACCAGGATGAATCATGGCAGCCTGAATCATTACATCCACAATAGTGGTGAAGTCTCCCGGTTTGTCTAGGTTGTACATGCCCTTCATTTCCATCATCTGGCGTACTATCTCATTTGTGATCTGGAACGGCAGTCAGACACAGAAGATACTCAGACTGAACATAAAATAATCAACAAATCAAATTAAAAAAACTTGCTATATAAACACCTGATCTCCCCATTCATTGACGATAGGCATGTTGATGTCATCAACGAAGACAGTCATCCTGCGCCCCCCTGGGGGACCATAGGTGCTGCCGATCCTTTTCTCAATGTAGCTTTCCACTGTGCGCTTTAGCAGAAAAACAAATATTTTGCAATCTGATTCCCAACTGTTGCAATCTGATTCCTAACTGTTGCAACTGATTCCTAACTGTACAAAGCCATGCATAAAGAGCATGATAAATAACATACCTGAAACATGATAGGTTCTGTTGCAGATGAAAAGTTTACGGACTTGGACAGGTCTGTCTCTGGATCAAATTTTTTAGTGTAGCTTTTTATCATGACTGTCTTCGCTGTCCCTTGTTCACCAATAAGCAGTACAGCCTATGCAAAGAATATGTACATGTTAAAAAATAAACAGTATTTATATTTTTTTATGTAAATACACGTATTATTTTATAGGTGACAAGATCACCTTGTGTTGTTTGGCAATAGTCTCCAGGAGGAAGGAGGTTCTTGTGTTATCCACATTTGGCACAAGAATGGAAGCGTAGTCAGGAACACAATCTGTTGGATAGATATACTCTCCAACAAGGTTATTCCAATGGCACCATTCACCTGAAACACAAATCATAGATGTATACAGTAACAGTCCTTTAAACACTTTTAAAAAACTGTTAAAGGCAGCAAAGTGGTGGTTTTTAATGCTGTACCGTTTGTGTTGACCATGTACTCAAACATAGTCTCCCCCTGCTGGGTTTGAGGCACATCAATGTGACTGTCATGAGCTTGGATGAAGTTCTCCAGTTTTTCTCTATCCTGTAACTCCAAAAGGGCTCCCAGGCTCCACATCAGGCAGAAGACAAAAAGACGTTCAAGGTGGTAGTCACCGGCCAAGCCCCCTGTCTCCTTGGTTGGGATAAGGCCCTCCAGCAGATTCACAGACTGTAGGGTAGATCATATTCACATCATTCAGTGTTTCATGACACAGGTTTAGAAACATACTTCCTAATTCCTGTTTGTCTTCAACATGTTTGTGTGTACATACCTGCACGATGTAGTTGCACTCTAACAGCTCCATTTTCGGTTTAAGATTCTGTTTCATAAATAAGTAAGCGTCCTCAAATATCTTGTCATACAGAGTCAAAATGCTTTCTGCCTCTCTTGCATTGCGCTTGTGAGCCCATCCCTAGAACATAAAGAACATGCTCAACCTAAACACTCGATTTTAAAAGAAGAATTATTCTTTGCAAACACTATTCTTTGATCATTTAACAAATAAACTGTACCTGGAGTATGGGTTGCCAGCTGAGAGCTGAGGAGCTCATGAAGACCATACCCACCCGGGACACAGTAGCAGGGGAGGCATTATCCATGTTGTGCACCTCAAACACCAGCTTGCAGCATGGAGACATGACGATGCGGTCACCATTAGCCAGGGTCAGAGTCTTGTTATCATCCAGCACAGAGTTGAGGTTCTCAATCCATATGGCGTCCACAGGGCCATCCAGCAAAATCCATATGAACTCCCCTAAAGTGTGAACATTTCAAAGCCATAACAACGTAATGTTTAATATCAAACCATATCTTCCACATTAAAAAACTGAATCTTTGTTGTCGTTTTGTTAGTTATTAAGTCATTAACCTTTCTTGGCTTTAAGCGTCCTCCTCCACAGAGTGGAAAAGATTCCATCAGTCCAATCATTGGTGGCTACGTCAAGACGACCAAACATTTGTGGGGCAGAGATTGCTTTGGGATTCATGCGCATCTCTCTGTGAGGGGCTCCACATTCAGACATAGCTTTCATGAGTGTGTTGATGGCCGCAGTCTTTCCAGCTCCACTTGGACCCAGAGTCATCAGGCCATGACGCACTCGAGAAGACTCATAAAGCTGTTAGTAAAGGAAACATTTGAGTCATGTTTGATCCAAGCACAACACAACAGGAGCTTGACATACAGGTAAAGAGTTTCTGAGGTACCTGAACAAGCTTCAGGTTCCATGGTGGGTGGTTGACTAGACCAGCAAGCTCAACTTGATGGGCCACAGCAACTTGAAGTTCAACATATGTGCTCCCATCCAGCTGGATACCAGGGAATAGATCATTGATCAAACTGAGGAAGAGAGGCTCATCCTCATCCACCTGAAATATACAGAAAGATTGTCTTAAACAGTATCCACTAACACAGTACTATACCTCCTAAGTATGTTATCTTATCCAAGGTGGTAAAAAAAACGAGATTGTGTAATACCAATTTAGAAAGATTCATGTCACGTAGAACTCTCATGACAGTGCTGGACTCTGTGTCTTCAGGTCGTGCTCTTTTATTGGCTCCAAGTGTTCTTAACACAGACAGGATGTTCCTCAGGCCAAAGTCATAGTGGACCTGACAAATAGCAGAGGACGTTTGTCAGAAGGTCAAGCCTCATACCAAAATAGGAACCGAGCATTGGCCACAACATCCTCACCTGTTTTGTAAGTTGTTCTTCACAGAGTTTATAAAGGACAAAGAACTTCTGGGCCAATATGACATTGTCATTAAATCCACAACTGGCTAGTTTGACTCTCATGATGATCTGCCCAAAACAATAGCAGAACATTTACCACGTGTAATGATTAGAGCACTACAAAAACAGTTGTTTTCCAGCCCATGTAGCTATGACTTACTTGCCGGTCTGGTACCATCATTGATACTGTCCTGAATTGCACTTTTAGGTTTTCAGGAAGTTCCTGACGACCTGCATACCCTGGGTTCTACATATCGAATGGAGACACAACATATTTAGTGTATTTTTAGTATTTTTCAGAGATTCCTGTGCATTTTTGTATCTTACCATTGTGATAAACAGGCCAAACTCTGGATTCAGATGCACTAAGTCTCCATCAGTAAAGATGAAAGAGGTTTTGACTTTCTTGCGTGCCATCAGGACAATGTAGATCTGCTGAGCAGCAACAGAAAGCACTGGCAGGTCGATTCTGTTGAACTCATCAAAGCAGCCCCAGGACCCTGACTGTGCAAGGCCTGAAAAAGAATAGATGATCAGACAATTGGATTGTTACACACTTTGCTGGATGAATCATTTTATTGCCCGGGATACCTTTGTATATCTTGCCAAGTCCTCTAAAGTCCATCTGGTCCGAGCAGTTAAAAACCACAACATACTTGCCGAGGCAGCGACCCATGTCTTTAGTGGTTTCAGTTTTTCCTGTGCCAGCTGGACCTGCTGGAGCTCCTCCCATGCTCATGCCAAGAGCCTGGGACAGTGTGATATAACACCTGTTGATCAAAAGAAATGTCATGATTCAACTTCGAAAATAAACAGTGTAGAAAAAGGCAATATAATCAATATATAATTATCTTTCCTGTCAGTCAGGGGGGTGATGACCAGGCGGTCGGTACAGCCTAGGAACTCATTCTGATACATGAAGTCCACATTAGTAATGGACACAAGGACCTTATCCACATCCTCCTTGAAGAAAAATCTGCTCTGCTTCAGCCATTCAAAGTCACTGATAGATTTAATACGCTTTTTTACCTGAGGACAAATCAGGATATCAATATCAACATCTTGGATACATTACAAAAAACAGTCGAGATAAAGATATAAAGATTCGTAGAACCTACTAGGTCATTAAATATGTCACTCTGGTGCACATGGATTGTGACGAGCGTCTCATATTTGATTCTGTCAAATTTGGTAAGATCACAAGTTGTTTGTTTAATTAGTGCGCTGAGTAGATTTAGAAATTTCTTTTTGGTAAAAGGCATGATCTCCCTGTCATATTCAGCAGATTGCAGTGCCTCTTCTGAATCTCTTGTCCATAGCATCTGGATCCCCAGCAAGCCCACCTAGAAAAAGCATATAAAGAGATCACCACGTAGTAGTTCAATCAGGATATTAATTAGTCATTCTTTTTGTGGAAACATCTTCAAGTATTGGTTGTTCGTATCCAACTTAAACAATAGAGAAAAATCGATCTAAAAAGACCCTGTACACGCCTAGTATTGAGCTGATACCTAAGGTAAACAAGGTACAGGTAATGTAGAGCACATATTCACTACTGTACTCAGACCTGGGACTGGAACTTGTCGAGGAAAGGCACAAGTTCAAAGTCTTCATCGTTGACCTCTAGATCTGCAGATTTGATTACAGAGTGCAATGAAGCCTGCTGTTGAAACAACAGCTGGCCGAGCCAGAGCTCCACGGGTCCCTGTCCCATGACAGGGTGGTCAAGCTGAAAACACAAATAGACATTTACTATACAAGATACTATACTTCTTAAGAGAGGAAATCAGCAAAGTGCATTTACTCAAGTACAATTTTAAGGTGTTTTCCCCTCTTTTTCTCTCCTACACAGCACTTTAAAGTTATTGTATCAATTATAATATATGTATCAATTAATACATTTTACATACAAAACACATACACACTAGGGCTGCTCGATTATGGCAAAAATCTTAATCTCGATTATTTGGGTCAATAATTGATATCACAATGATTAAAAACAATTATCCAATTACCTTGAAAACATCAATTTATTGAAAAACAAAATGTGAACAGTATGTTTTGAACAGCTGATTACCCTGAACTTTAAGTATAATTCAACTGAAAAACCAATAAAAAAATAAATAATAATAATCGTTTTATTTAGATTGTTGTTTTCATAATCGTTGCAAGTTAAAATCGTAATTGCGATTAAAATACGATTAATTGAGCAGCCCTAATACACACTACACTAATCATACAGTTTTAAAGATTCCCAACAATTTATAAAGTAATTAAAATCAATTGATTCACACCAACTGCAAAGAAGTGCTTAACATTAGGAGTAACAAATGAAGCTCCACATGTTAGTACATGAGTCTGCAATCAGCGTTACGTACCGGAAGCTTCTCTCCCTCTTGTGAGATAACACCCATAATCTTGTCATACTCAGTTGCATGAAACTCCGCTTCGTTAACATTGTCAAACACTCCGAGAAGATGTGGCTGAATTGTGTGGGAGTCACTGGCTTGTCCGAGGATTTCCAAAAGGGATGGATCAGACACGAAGAAGAACCGTGGGAAGAGGAGCCTCTTTTTCTCAAGGTACCTGTTGAGTCAGATCACATGATCTCCAGTGAACACGTCGCCACCACCAACTGCAGCAAAGGGTTTGCATATGTGAGTATTAACCAATGAAAAGAAGGAAAAAGAACGAGCCTGATGACAGTGTTGGAATGGAAAACAATAATACAACAATATTTAAAAATTGGTTTCATCCCCACTATGTTTGTATAAAACCAAATATGTAAAGCTTTACCCTGCCAGAGATTTTTGACAAAACTCCAGCTGTTTCTGCAGATCTGGGAGGAGCTGTGCCAGAATTGGATCACCCACGCAGCACTCCACCACATTTGGGACTTTGTGGGCTCGCTGCATTACTGTAACCCAGGACTTGTCAATGTTCTGAAAACGCTTTGCTTCCTACATTGGAAAAAATATATATATATCATTTGGTTTATTTAAAAGCTGATAATTATTATTTGCAAACATTAAAAGGTAGGGTAGGTAAGAATGGAGAAACCAGCTCGAGTGCGCTAGAATTTGAAAGTACACAACCGGAAAAGATCTGCCCCTTCCTTCAGACTTCCTCAAAGAGCCCCTCTTCCAACTCATACGAACGCGCACATGAACAATGAGGGCACGAGATAAGTTTGTGCACAGATGGAAGGCTGACAGGCAGGTAGGCCATCCAGTTATTTTAGCCGGGCCGGCTCAGATGATTGGTCGTGCTTTTTACAGCGCTAGGGTTTCCACAGATGACATTTTTTTATGTATTTATTGTCAAAGCATTTAATATATTCATTGCTATCGGGATGTTAAAAGCATTCCATGGAATATAACAAAAAGTGTTCCTGAAGTGAATTACCTACCCCACCTTTAAGATAAAGTCAATTCGTATTACCTGTGGCAGGTCTTTGGCAATGTCACCCCCAACAAACACAGCTTCCAGATAGATCCACAGATTTTGCACAATTACCCACTGCTCAATAACATCGGATGATGTTGAAAGGTTTGACACCCATTCCTGGATCTCTGCTTTATAGAAGGCACTGTACCTATAAAAGGAAGACAAGGACACAAGTTACTTAAGACCGCACGATGCACTGTGTGGCTTCAATCGTTGCTCTGCAGCACCTGTTGCTCAGCTGTACCTGTTGCTCAGCAGTGACCCCAGCACCATTAGACTGTCCTCCAGGAAGGTAAGGATCTCTGTTGTGTCCGCCGCTTTCAGCATCAGTTCACCTCTATCCTTAAAGTTGATCAGGCTCAGGAGCTGGCCGGACCACACTTCTTTCACCTGTATCAACTTGGCGTCAATATCCTTCTCCTTTATAGACGATATACAGATGTCCTACAGATGCAAAGAAAGAATCAAGCTTAGGAGAACAACATTAGATCAAATACTGTAACTAGAAATTAGGGCAGGTTGCAACCCACGTATCCAAGAAGCCAGCAAACCTCAATATCGTCCTTGTACTTCAGAAGAGGCGCTTCCATGATGTTGCGCAGCGTAAAGGTGACGGACTCCACCTCAAAATGGTGCCCAGTCAGGCCTGTGATCCGGTCCCAGTGTCTCCTCATCATAGACTTGCTTGCCATCATCTCAAGCAGAGGACATGACTCACTGAAATCATCAATTGTCTTTTTCAGGTCCATGAAAGCTGGCCAGTCCTTCAGTGCTTTGGGTAGCTTTCGGCACCTAGACATAGGGAACAACATTGATATAAAAGTTTGAAAGAATAACAAACAGTTTAAGTTGTATCTACATATACTTCAATAATTGTAACTTTCTACAGAAGTTATAGAGATGATACTGTATTAAGTACAATAATGTTTTTATATTGGCACATACTTACCTATAAGCCAGTGTTTCTCAAACTTTTTCATACCAAGGACCACTTAACCAATAAAAAAACACTCGCAGACCACCTAACTCCCCAAATACAATAGGCCTGCTTACCACTCCAACAGTATATAACAAAGTACAGCCTAATAATAACAGCTTAACGTGACTTCTCTGTATCGCCTCGTTCACACAGTAAATCAACAATACAAATACAACTAGAGATTATATAAGCCTTTTGTTCAAATGCGATTTAAAATGCTCACAGGTTTTACACCTCTTATGAAATGTAGACTACATTTATTAAGGAGTTTATGTCCAACAGACTCACAGATCGTTGGCTACTGAGAGATATACTCCCGGACCACTAGGGGGCGCTCACGGACCACATTTTGAGAAGCACTGCTCTAAGCAATGTCGTTTCCCAACAAATAAAAAGCATAGTGCATATTGGCTGTAACAGTGAGGTGGGGGGAAACAACAATAATACTTGGATTACCTGTTCTGAAATTCTAAAAGTTCTCCATTTATCTTCTCAATATCCACTTCTGTCCACAGAATGCCATAGTACCCGCTGATTTTACCCATCACTGCATCATAGAGGCCATAGAGTTTGTGCAAGAGGTCAAGCTCTTTCCTAAAGTTATAAAAAGGAAATCATTGATTGAATTAGTCTGAACACATTTTCAAATATTATCAAGATGAACAACTTAACCAAGAACTCCAGGTAAAGTAGCTTTTGTAGAGTTGTACAAACTTTTTCTTCTGTAGGCAGTCATACTGTGTGACTGGCAAGCCGAGGAGTTGCTCCCCAGAGTTATACGTGGTGAAATCCCTCCACAGTTCTTCAAATTGAGTCTGAGGAGAAACAAACAACAAGGTTTTCATTTGATGGTATTTTCCTTTATCTTACTTTGTTTAATTCAATAAATGGGCTAAAAATAGTGAGGTCACAATTCAATTATTTGGAGTAACAGGTTAAAACAATAAAAAATGAAGTGTTCTACAAATTGTATATGTAATATATGGCCTCTCTTCTTGTGTTACCTGACAGATCCGAAGCCTGGAGCTGGCTTCTTGGGGAGCAATTCCATCAGCCATGGGGCCTTCCTAAAAGCAAGACCATTTGAATCAGTTAATTGATTAATGAATTGACTTTGAATGATAAAAATCTTTCCTACAAATTCACAGATGACTTACTGTATCATACTGATTCAAAAAAGTGCCAACATCATTTTGGAAAGTAGTTACACCCTCCAGAAGGTCTTGTTTGAAAATGGGCTGCTTACGAACAAGTTCTTCTTGCACTAATCTCTGGGAAAGACAAGAACCAAAACGTTTCAGAAGAACACATTATAAAACCAAAAAAATATATATATATATATATGAATACAATTATAATACTAACAGCTTTAGACTGAAGCTTTGTGAAGAAATGCCTCAGATTGAACACTCCCTCTGCTTCCCTTTTGGTCACCTCTGCTTCATATTTAGTCAAAATTTCAAAAGCTTCCTGTAACATATAACATAATCATAAAATGGTTATTTGACATGCACATAATTGAAAATGCAGTTCTTACTTATCAAGGAAAAAACAACATTTCTGAACCACCGTGGCGTGATCAACCGTTTTTCAGAGCACACAGATTTAAAATGTGATAAGCAACAAATGTCATACCTCAATGGAAATCAATGTCATATCAGTTTGTATTTCAGCATCCCGGAGCTTAGACAGGGCCCCCATGGATTTGCGCACATCTTCGAGATTAGTCACAGGGTGGGATAGTTGTACAATGTATTTGTTAGTATGGATGCTGGTGTCGATCATTTTCTTCTTGTACTTCTCCTTCAGGTATTTGCACAAAAGCTTCTTCCAGGCTTTGGTCTCAACTGTCAAGGACTTCCTTAATGGAGCTGCATTCAAGAGATATCATTTACAGTGCAGAAAATGCAACCCCTTCGCTCTAACATAAACACAGTTCACAAACCAAGCCCGACCTACAAATCACAGCAAAACCAAAATGTTGCTATCAAATCAATTTTTTTAATCAAATTCCCTATGATAGAGGGGGTTTTTTTTATTGTAAAAAAATTGTTGGCTGAGACAGCAATGTTGGTAAGTATGTACACGGCTTAATTTCAGACAGAAATATGTTATTAAAACATTTAAATGTTGAAAATGTGGTGTTCCCAAAAGGTCATTACATATACAGACAATCATGCTCAACACATAGCTGCTTCTAACTGTAAAAGTAAAAAACTAACACTTCAGACCATCCTCTGGCTGTGTACTGTAATGCTTTCTCTCAAGTATGAAGTGAAACCCTGATGCTGTACATTATTATTGCTACCGTACCTGTTGACAATTCAGTCGACCCCAAAACAATGATGGGTTTGATATCATCAATATCTTTTTCAATTGAGTCGTAGTGCTGGATTTCAGATTTGATCTGGATCAAGGATGGATTGCTGTCCATGAATTCCTTTAAAAGTTAAGATAAACATGATGTCGTTGGTCATCATCATCATCAGCATTATTGGAAAACATATTTTCTGCCAAAAGGTCTTATGTTATGTTCTCTGAAAACAAACCTTGACTTTGAGGTTCCTGTCAACCTCCCAAAGCACTCCGAACGGGCTGAATTGCTTCAGAACACCGGCTGCTTCTTTCCTTTGGGTGCTGACTGCTGATTTCAGAATGACCACAACCTTTTTTATGTCCTTGTGTTCAACAACTCTGTGATAGAAATGTTCTTTTTCTCCGCCTGTATGAACATCACAAAAAAAAGATTAAATGTATTTTGACTATAGAGAGGCAAAGTCCCGCCCATCTTCTTCCGACCCATGGGACCTTATTTCGGAAAAATTATGTATTGCAGTCAATGGGGAGAGAAAGAGTATCTCTCGATCCCGTTTGAATTGTGCCACGAATTACACATATGATGTTTGTCAATCTTAAAAAATTATTTCCATGTAAAAAAAAAAAAAATCACAGTTTGTCGTAAAACTGTTGAAATATAAGACGCAAGACGCAGAAAATACGCAACTAGAACCAGAATCCCGGTCCCGCATGCTGGCTCTTACGGAACCGACTAACTCCCCTTTTGTGTATGTACAGCTCTCAACATGCCCAGACTTGTAGTGAATTTCTCCTCGTTTAATACTTTTCGCCTCATTCTGAAAGAAAGAAGTGAAATGTGCCAACGTGACAGCCGTCTTGGTGTGTGGTGCGAGGCGGGAGATGTAGTTCATTGAGCGGTTTCACATAGAAAAAGTGTTACTTCACAGTTTTACGACACATTGGGTTTTTTTTACTTGCAAAATTATCTTTTAAATTGACAAACATCATGTGTAATTCATGGCACAATTCAAACGGGATCGAAAGATACGTTTTCTCTCCCTATTGACTTCAATACATAATTTTTCCGAAATAGGTCCAATTGTGGTCCCCCGGAAAGGGAGGGACTTCACCTCTCTATATTTGAAAAAAAAGCCTGCAAATATATGACTTACTAAACTTTAATTTAATGCATTTCGTCTGTTTCAATTTAATAAGACGAATAGTTGGTTGCCTCAGATCCACATTCATTATATGTAAGGATACATACATGTGCATGCTGACAACAACGTACCTTTGTTCTTGGTGCCATCATGACTGTATTCCCGCTGCCAGGAAACGCCCTTGCTTATTTCCAAGACCAAGTCGATTAACCGATTGATTGCATGTTGGATCTCCTCTACAGCGGGAATCATTACCTGATGACAACATCAGACAGAGAACACATATTTTCTGTTTAACACAATTGGCAAGGAGATCTAAGTTATCCATCCCCTTTAAACAAGTAGCAGTACTTGTGTGAGGTGGAATCAGTTGCCAATGAGAAGTATAAACTCACCACGTTTGGAATAATCAGCTGGACTTCACTATTTATTAGCGAAACCATCTTAGACTTTCTTGATTTCGATCTGGAAAACATCATGTCATTTCTATTAGATTTTGGCCTTTTTTATTTTTACATGCTGAATAAATCAGACACACTTACTTAGTGCCACACACTCTCCTTCTCAGGGCCTCCAGAGATAGCTTGGTTGTTTTCACCAGTGCATCGAATACCCTCTCAGTAAAGTATTCATAAAGCTTCTTAAACTCCTGGAATTAAGATGTTTTATTTAAGCATTGACATATTTATGCTTATGGTTTTTATATGAGCAATGTTTTATAGTTTGTAAGCAAACAAACCTTCTCAAATTTGATTGCTCTATCTCTGTCAGGACCTTCTGAATTCCTTCCCACATCCTCACTAGGGGTTTTCTGAGTCTCTCCTGAGAATGACACAGTCCGTCGTCCTACAATGAAAAGGTTAGATAAAGGAGATAAACATGCATACATGTAAGATATTGTAATTTCAGGTGCTGTATGACTTTTTCTTCAATTGTTTTATATTAATTCCACCTGTATTCAATACCTGAGATAGGCAATTGACCTGAAGCAGGTTCCTCCACAGTCTTCTTTGTGCTTTTTAATTCATAAATGCCCCTGAAGACATTACCAAGCTCCTTCACTGCTCGTTTAACACGATTATATTTGAAGTCCAATATGTTTGTCCACTCCTTAGAATGATTCTAAAAACAGATATATAATGAGTCAATAAATGAACCAGACATAATTCAAATAGAGGCGAAGTCCCCCCCTTTCCGGGCGACCTCCATGGGACCTTATTTCGGAAAAAGTATGTATTGAAGTCAATGGCGAGAGAAAGATTACCTTTCGATCCCGTTTGAATTGTGCCACGAAAGTAAGACTTTTTTTGAGTGAAACCGCTCAATGAACTACATCTCCCGTCTCGCACCACACACCAAGAAGGCCGCCACATTGGCACATTTAACTTCTTTCTTTCAGAATGAGGGGAAAAGTATTAAAAGAGGTGAAAATCACTGTCTCGTCATGTTAAGAGCTGTACATACACAAAAGGGGAGTTAGTCGGTTCCGTAAGAGCCAGCATGCGGGACCGGGACTCTGGGATTTGTAGTCTTTCTAGTTGCGTATTTTTCATAGTCTTATATTTCAACAGTTTTACGACAAACTGTGACTTTTTTGACATGTAAATTATTTTTTAAGATTCACAAACATCATATGAGTAATTCAAGGCACAATTCAAACAGGATCGAAAGATATGTTTTCTCTCCCCATTGACTTCAATACATAATTTTTCCAAAATAAGTTCCCATGAGTCGGAGGTAGATGGGTGGGACTTCGCCTCTATGTATTGCAGATTACAAAAAAAACTAAACCTTTGTTAAGGCCACATAGGGCAGCAGAAATACATGTTGAACTCAACATTATTATAACAACATTCAGCAAAAAATAAGGAAAATCAATATTCATGTAATAATTTTGAAGATGAATAAATACCTCATTGAGGTCCATCAAGTGCTGCACTGAAGATGCATGGTCTTCAGGGAGCTCAATCATCACAGTCTCTGAGATGTCTCTAAGGACATCATCAATGTGTATCTTACAGATATCCTGCACCTGGAAAACAGGAAAGGAAACATATAGAAATATTCCTCTAAAGCAATAGCAGCTTCACGAATACCTGAAGGGTAGAAGTGTGAAAAGGGTTGCTGACTGGCGATTGTAATGCTATCCATATGTGACAAACAAAGATAGCTAACATTTGGTAAGAGCGTTTCTTCAGCAACATACATTCTTTACGAGATGTTTAAGCTCAAACAAAGCAGAGTCCACATTTTCGAAGAACTTGTCCAGGAGAAAGGACGACCAGGTGAGCATCACCGAGCCATGGCGAAGCACAGATTCCACCTTGCATTTCACCAAAACAGAACAGGTAAATCATTAGAAACTGTGAAAGCGTTCTATAAATAACACAACAGTAACATTTTAAGGCACAAATGACGTGATAAAAAAAATGTGATAAAGCTACAGTCGTTCCACACCTATGAATATTGCCTGTAGCAAGCTTTACATTTGGCTTTTTCAATTTCTGACATAACGCACTAGTGTTTTAGTGGATAAGGAACTTAGCAAGAAGCACTGAAAGGGTTTGTTTGCACTGACCTGTGGAACATAGAAGTTGAAGTATTTATGTTTAATTTATCATAACATTATATGTGATACAAGTCTCTCTTTACCAATTTGATTTATTTTGTATTAAAGGTGACCTATCATGCAAAATGCACTTTTGTACGTCTTTTATACATGAATATGTGTCCCCGGTGTTCCAGGGAACTCACCAAGTGTCAGAAAACACAACCCTCTCTATTTTCCTCCATACCCACAACTCTTAAAAAGGGGTGCAACGGATCTTACAGACTGAATCAGATTTGAACACTTCTATGAACGTTCACACGATATGGCGCTACGGCTATTGGGGCACAACTCACCAATCCAGGAGGAGACAGCCACGGACATTGCGTTGGAAACCACTGGAGACGCTGTACTACATATGCAGGCTGTAGAGTGGGTGCTTGTTCTCACATAATCAGCCCAGCAAACGACAGTGTTAACATTGAGCGAATGAGATGGCTAAAATGCGTGATCTCGTTTGGTATTTTTGGAAATAAAAGTATAAATATGCCTTATACTAGGTAGGTCCCTACATAATAAATATTGTTGATTCAAATATGACGCATCGAATAGGTCCAGCTTTAAGGTAAATGTTCTACTTCAAAATGAACTGTTTACAAACTCTTCATGTTTAATTTTNTTTGTACTTGAATATGCTTCAAGAAAAAACATCCTACATCACAGCTCTCCAGAGGGTTTAATTTATTTGGTTTGCAGCTCATTCCTTAAACCAGAAGCCTCGGATTGCTCATAATAAGAGAAAATATGAAGGGTATATTTCGAGCTGGTTACGGAAATAAGTTATTAGGCTTTTTTTTTATCAACTTAGATTTGTTAGAACATTTTGTAAACTTGAATTAATGGAATTCATTTGAAAGCGGGCTTTTCAACACATGAATACTACTGTGTAATATATGTTTGCATATATATTTATGAAGTACAAGACAAGATAAAGTTTCATTTATGGGCCATATTTCATTATACTTTTTGAATTAGCTGAGGGCCAATTCAAAATGGCCTGCGGGCCGCATTTGGGCCCTGGGCCGTAGTTTGGACACCCATGGAGTAAACAAAGCAGACAACTGAATAAAAAGGAGCTTGAAGGAGTGGTGACAAAAAAATGATAGGTGTTACTTACCAATTCCTGGTGTGTAGTTGTGCCACCTTCTGACCAGTAAGTGTAATTACTGTTTAGTAAGTAACCAGGTAAGGTTTAACCCCGCCTATCAATATTAATAGTTGTTCTTGCTAAAATGTACTTAATGAGAAAACAGGAGTAGTATAAACAATAGGTGTCTTCCTGTCATGATGAATGTTTTTTGTGTAGATTTGAATTTGATGAATGTTTTACAAAACCTTTGCAAAAAAATATTTTCCATTATCTCCCATTTAAAAATGTTTACATCTTTAATCTACAGTGTGCAACATTTCAATTTTTATGTATGAGTGGATCATTTAGAAAAAGCTGGTTTTTTTTAAACGTTTATTGAGACAAATATATAACAATTTAACAACATTTTGTCTATACAAGTCTCGAGGTCATAATCAGTAAATCCAAAGTTCATAAAAAAAAAATGGCTGATTCAGAAAAGATGCTTGTGAATCTGATATACTATGGCTATTTAATGAGCACATAGCAGATAACTGAGTGCGAACAGCGAGTGTAAGGTCAAGGCCTGATAATGACCCCTTGAAAGGTAATTAATAAAGTGTCTAATAATCTGCCCAAAAATGTGCAGGTTTCTTAGACAAATGTAACGGACCCAAAATAGAACCCTGAGGCACACCCATATACTGTATAAGACATGGACGTATCTTCCTAATGGGACCAATAGGTTTCTGAAAAGCAAAAGTGTAGCTGGTGGATCATCACAAGAGGTTAGCGAACTGTGACGACACCCACCTGTAATTTTACATCAAAACCAGAATGGAATTTATCAAGACTGTCGGCAGTCAGAAGATGGATGGCTTACATCTGTTAATGTCATGAATTTAATAGTACATTTGTTGCTGGCTGTGCTCATGCCCGGTTCGTCAATATGGTGTTTTCTATTGATTTATTTTGTAAGGTTGGGTGTGTTACGGCTGTATGTGTTTCCTGATTCCTTTTCCATCAAGTTCTACCAAGATGTGCTGCAATGTTTCAACGAGGTGCACCTGGAGAAGAACAAGCTTAAAAATAGGAAATCTGAGTTTACACAGGCTGCAGTGTTGATCAGTGAGATCACTGCAGTATAATTAGTTCAATTAATTCAAAATGAAGTTAGATTAACTAAAACCCATCTGTCCGCTACTGGTTCATGTAACCGTATTCCAATATTGTGGCTCTTCAGGGAGGTATTCTATAGCTACTACTACTTCTGTATACAAAATAATATAAAATACATGTACTAAAGAAATTCTGTATTAATAGTTGAGAAATGAATGAAAAAAGCTTTAAAAAAAACATGGGAATGTGCTTTTATTAAATAAAGAATAAATTACAATAATAAGACATTAATGTATAAATACCTCAATATAACACTGAACTTTTTTATCAATATCAATGTTTCACAGCAACTTTGAAAAAAGAGGTTATTAAATAAATTACATTGTGAAGTTTAAAGGTATTAGTGATATGTGGATAGCGGGTTATTCGTTTAGTTACCAGTAGTTAAGACCTCATCACACACTCAGAAATATTTGATAAGTTTATGTAAAGTTGCAGTGATATGTGAGGCAATATGGACACAAGCATGCACACATTAACACTTTCAAATTTCTGCTTGAAATCTTCCACTGCACTAAAACCACATACAACTATTATCAGTTTGTTGCAGAAGTCACACATCAAAATCGCACAAAAGTGTATGGTCATTTAAAATGATAATAAAGCTTAAAACAAAAAGAGTTTGATAAATATCAAAATATTTAATTTGTTGTAGTTTTGGCATTGTTGTACTGTACTGCAGGCAATGCATGACAGAACAGTATAAATGTTGAATTTGTGAAGAAAACTTGGTAAACATGTTAAATAAATTCATTTGGAATAATTGCGCCCACACTTTGAGCACGGACCATTCGGTAGAAAATGTTAAATTATTTATAAACCTGATCTGGAGAGATTCACTGAGAGTGGAGGATTAACACTCTATAAACTTCATCAGGAAATAACTGGACTGTGTACAAAATAAAATAATAAAAAGAAGAGTGATGCTCCCTAGTGGTGAACAATATGAATTTGATTTTAAAATGGCATTGACACAAATACTGGTCACAGTACAGAGTTCTGCAATGTTTACAAAAATATTTGCAACACATAAAGCAAATAATCATAATATTTTAAACGTTTTCTGTTTACCAAACATCAGGTATACTTATAACTCTTTAATTTTTATTTTGGGCCAATATCATTTTAATGAATGGCCAGTGGGAATGGGGAAGAGCAAAATGCATTCAATGTACAGAGACAAACAACTAAAAACATGAGCAAAGGTGTGTGTGGTTTCAGAGACTTTTAGATTGGTATTCAAATTAGATGCACGTTGTCCAATTAACTGTTAAAAAAAGGGCAAGTCTTCACGAATCCATGTAAACTACTGCTCTTTTCTATACTTTTGATATTGTTTAAATATTTTGAGAAAATCATTTAATTTGTCTAAATCAGACATTGGTCGCTTCACAATACTAAAACTTAAAAATGTGCCTCTCATTCATAAAATAATGTGGCACTTTCTAATCTTATACAACCCGTATGATAACAAATTACAAGGCATTGGCAGTCAATAATTGTTAATTTTATAATGGCACTAAGTTATCTGTTTTTGGACTGCCCCCCCTTTCATCCAAATGTTCATAGGAATGACTTTGTAATGAATTCAGAGGTGTTTGATATGTTGGGGAGAAAGTGTAGAAGACGATGGGTGGAGTTAGGAATCGGAAGAGATTACATGAATGAACGACACCAATTTTTCAAGCATGCAGCAATGCCGCAGTGACGATGATAACAATATTTGTATGTAGGTTCATCCCATCTGTCTCACTCTGACTGACTACAGGTTGCTTTCCTGGGTGTCATTGGAGGAAATGGGGTGGAGACCTCCGTTCGCGTTCAGTCTCTTGGCACGATAGGTTTCATAGTGAATGTTGTGAGTGACCTCCTTCAAATCCTGGAGGTGAGACCTGAGAAGAGAGGTACAGGAAAACAGTAAACTGTTACTCTTCGTTGTGTTCATCAGTAAAGTGGAACTTCTGTGTGAACTATTCATATCTTAAACTGCACTGTAACTTTTTATTCATGTACTTTTTGTTCATGTACTTTTTAATGTTTCTTTTATTATCTTTTATTTTTAATGACTGTTTTTAAATGCCTTTGTCTGAATTTCTTTCATTTTTGTAAAGCACCTTGAATTGTCTTGTGTTGAAAGGTGCTATATAAATAAACTTGCCTTGCCTAGTGAACTTAACCTTATGCCCACTGCAAAAGCATGACTGGACCCATGAAGCAATCTGAACCAAAGGGATTTGCCAATATTACATGTACAAGTATACCATTAGCAGCAAAGAATAATCATGCAGAATACAAGGAAAAATGCTTATTTTGCAACATTATGTCTCACAGCTGAAATTATTTGTTGATCAATCGATAAGTCGATCGTCAGAAACAAAGTCAGCAACTATTTTTGGTAATCGATTAATAATTGTAATCATTTATTTTAGCAATATACCCAAACAAGTCCTAGTCACACCCTCTTAGATGTTGATATATTTGAAGACTTTACCTTAAGCACTGGGAATTTTTTGAAGCTTTGGGAGATTTTTGAACTCTTCTTTTACATTTTATATACCGAATAATTATTTGAGCCTTAGTCAAAACCATGTCTCTAAGATACTATGAACCATAACATTATATCTCCTATTGTCTCTAATTTCTCCCTAAGTCCAGTTTCTTGCATTGCGTTGGGATTTCAATAATACATACGTATAAAAGACTGATTTACCTGATCAGGAAATCCCTCAGTTGAGCAAACTCACAATGATTGGGGTTTTCAACTGCAACAAAAAACACAGATAGCATTAAAAGGTCATATCTTCTCCTGACACCATTAATAAAATTTCTAAATATTACGATAGTAAATGTTGCCGAATAAGAAAGGTCATATCACCCACCTTCTACTATGCCCCACGCTGTCTTCCTCCCCAGAACTCGTTTGTTATTCACTGGATATTCTTTGTCGCTGCCCACTACAGCAAAGGGCATCGCCTCCTATGGACAGAGACATTTCAACACGGTTCAGTGTATGGAAGAGATCTGCACGAAGTGTATGAGTCAAAACAAATACACATCACGCCCCAGTGCACCGACCTTCAGTTAAATGGCGCAGTGTGTGAGAGAATGAGAGTGAGTTGGTCAACTGAGTGGGAAAGTTAACTTCTTGGATAATTGTGTGTGAGTGTGACAGAAAGAACTGAAACACTTACTCTGATCTTATCATTGTCACTCTTGTCCTCCATGTCCTCATCAAACTCTTTTTGTGGGTAAAACTCAATCCCAGCCATCTCCAGCTCCTTCCTTACCTACAGCCAGGAAACACACATCTGTTAAACATCTTCCTGTGAGCCTGTCTTCAAATCTTCAATCACTCTATATAGGGTTGTTATACATGATCCAATATCAGCTAATAGTCTTAACTCTAACCCTGACCTTAAAACAATTAGCTTTTATATTTTTAGAAGATACTTGTCCCGAACACTAAATTCCACTGGTATATTAGCTAAATAAATCCCATCAAAACTGTTTGGAATCTCAAAACCAAGAATTTGAATTTATTTCCGTTATTATAGATCGCCAATAGGGTTTGATCACTGGACAGTTCCAGAACATGTGGAAATGATCAGCCATAATATTACTACACTGCCTCCAGCAGTGTCCAGATTCTGGTCTGCCATTCTGATGGTATTTTATTCTTGGAGTTAGAAAAAATCGAATAATATTCTTCCATGAGAATTCTCTCCAAAGGCCAGAGCTGGAGGATTGTATTTTACATATGTTAGACCATTCCTCTTCTGTAATAATAATATTAGCTTCTACTTCCCATTTGGCTTTCACATATAGGGTTGAGTGGTTCTTGGCAGATTGTAGACAGGAGTTTATTCTAGAAACCAGTTTCTTTTGGGTGTTGCACTTGTATGCGCCCACAAAAATGTCAACCAGGTCAAATTCGGTGTTCCCTTTTTCCCATTTTAATATTGCTATCAAAGTGATGCCTGAGCTGTAAGTACCTGTAGAAATCCTGGGGCTCCAAATTGCAGGTTTCTGTTAGCTGTTGGAAACTTTTCAAGCCAGTACTGGTAGCTATTAGGGAATATGATGTAATGCCTTTATTGCCTTCATTGTTTAAATCTAAAATCCAGCTCTGCTGGTTTACAATCTTTATCATACGCCACCCATCTCAATAACATGGATTTTCTTTTAAGTCTTAATTCTTTGAACATTTTGAACCAAATATTGAGGGGAACCAATGTCCAGCGGCTTAATTTATCAGTGTGCAATCTTTGAGGATTTATCACCTAATATACATTGAAGGGGTATGTTCAGTTGGCTCAGTTCAAGGTCTTTCCATTTTGCATCATAGTCACAATTGCACCAGCAAACTAAATACCTTAATTGTGCTGCTTTATAGTAGTCTTCAAAGCATGGAAGGGACATTCCTCCCTTTTCTTTCGATAACTGCAGTGGTTTTAGTCGCACTCTGGGTTTCTGACCTTTCCATATAAATCTGGATATCATTCGATTCCAATCATTGAACTGTTTTGTTGGTATCTCTATAGACAGTGACTGAAAGAGGAACAGCATGCGTGGTAAAATGTTCATCTTTACGATCTCAATCCCATTGTGCATGTTAAGGGTCAGAGGGCTCCATCTATCCAAATATTTTTGAAGTTCCTTTGTGATATTACCGTAGTTCATATTGTAAATATTGTCCAAATTCTTTGGTATAGTAATACCGAGGTGTTTAATACTGGAGGTATTCCACTTAAAATTGTACATTTCCCGTACGTTCCCCTGTGGTGAGTAGTGGTAAGAAAGAGTTTGGGTCTTATTTATGTTTAATTTATATCCTGAGTATATCCCGAATTGTACCAGGCATGACATAAGTTTAGGGAGGCTTGAATCTGGGTTAGAGAGGGTCAACAAAATGTCATCCGCGTACAGACCTATTTTGTGCTCTATTTCTTTAATATAAATTCCAGTTATTTCAACATTTTCTCTTATTGATTGAGCAAGTGGTTCTATAAATAATGCGAAGAGGGTGGGACTTAAAGGACAACCTTGACGGCACCCCCTCTCCAACGCTACAGTCTTTGAGAGATTCCCATTTAATTTAATCCTGGCTGTTGGTAAATTGTATAGGGATTTAAGACATCCTATGACTTTTTCATGAAAACCGAATTGGTGCAACACCAAGTACGGAACTCAAAGGCCTTTTTCTGCGTCGAGGCTAATTTGTCCTAGTCTTGCACCCAGTCTCATGGCATTTCGT
>NW_011369951.1:6137581-6147485 GCF_000735185.1 Notothenia coriiceps
TGTTTGGTATTTTGGAAAATAAAAAGTATAAATATGCCTTATATAGGTATGGTCCTACACTATATTATTCAAATATAGCATGATAGGTCCACTTTAAGGTAAATGTTCTACTTCAAAAATGAACTGTGTTTACAAACTGCTTACATGTTTTATTTTTGAAGTCATCAGGTTGACTAACTCTGCAGGAATGCTCTGAATGGTCGCCTCATAATCTGCCAAAATGGTCTATAGAAAAAAAACAAATACACAAAAAAGTCATTTTTAATAAAGCTTCCAGTCCATCTGTTAAAATGTTTTAAATGTCGTTATAATTTACCTGCAGTCGGAGGTGGTCGGAGTTGAGTTTGCTTTCCAACTTTACCAGATTCAAAGCCTGCTTCGGAATCTCCATTCCCATCTTCATCAAACAGTTAGCCTCCCGTATGACCTCGGTGACTTTAGGGTCGAAGTTGACAACTAATTTTCCAGTCTTTGCGTGACGAACCAGCAGAGTAATATTCAAGACTGTAATAAGGAGGAATGGGGGAGAAGGCATTTGAAAATAATTCAAGGTTCAAGGAGAGTGCCACAGTGACGCAAACCTGGAAGCAAGTTAGCATTTTACCACTTCCGATTCCTTCGACAAAAACCAATGCAATTTCTCCATAGGCTTTTGGAAAATAGCTCGAAATAAGGTCTGTGGTTGACACACATTGAAGAGACAGATCACGTTTTGTTCAGCCGGATAATCTCCACATGTCTACCCTACTTTTATAATTTTCTAATCATAAATCTAATCGATAGATTTATGATTGAGTTTACTTCCGAGTTTGAGGACGCGTCACTGTGGCACTCTAGGGTATCAACATATCAAGTCATAGCCAGGTAACTTACTATAATCCAGTTTGGACACTTCAGTCATCCATGCTCTGTGGTAAACAGACTCAAACTCTAGAAATGCAGCTGCAGTTTGGTTGTACATTTTCACCACATCTTGTCCCTCAGGGCTGGACAGGATGTCAGAGTTGTTCTGTTAATGGCAAAAGGTGCTTTCAACATTAAAACAATTCAGTAGATAACTCATTTTTTAAAAGTTGTTTTTCAGAGAGAAATTAAGCCATACTTTTATGTATGTGATGGGTTCCTCTATTTTTTGGTAGAGATGCTTGACCCAACCAATCCTTCCAGCCACTGGAGGCATGTTTCTAGCTAATGGTGGGTCATCTCTCTGTTTTTCATAGAGCTGCAGAGAAAATGTCAGGGTTCATACACTTTTTCACCAATGATTTTCAATTACTTTTCCATGACCTTTACCTAATTTTCCATGACCAAAAAAATTACTCTTCTCAGCGGTACCACTGAAAATTGTTTATTTTAACATGGAAAATAAGGTCTGAAACAGGTTGTGCCTATCTAAAACAAATGAAATAGTATGCTTACTAGTCAGTTAAATGCCATTCTACGTTTCATTACTATACAATACAGTATTTATTATCATTATAGTATTACTATTTCGGCGATTAGATCAAATATAAATTATATTTGATGCAACTTTAGTTACATTTCCATGACTTTTCCAAAACTTTGGGAAAAATATTGTTTTCCATAACTTTTCCAGGGCCTGGAATTAGCATTTTGAATTTCAATGACCTTTCCAGGTTGGAAATTACCGTAAGAACCCTGAAATGTACATGTTAATTTAATCAAAAACGTCAACGTTTTAATTTGACATTTATATATTATTCTCAGTGTCGACTGAAGCATGGAAATGGGATACCTTTTTCGCAAACTCTACTTCTGAGAAATAGTGCTGAAGAATACGAGCCAACAGGTTGGAGATTTCCGAGTCAAGACAGGGAATATTCAGCCTCTGAAAACTACAAATAATAAGAATCATTAAACAACGCATTAAAATGTTAGGATTAGAAAGCCAAATCATCCACAGTTAAAAAAAAAAAAAGACAGAACAATGTTTATATTATATTTATATACTAACCGCTGTATTAGGACCAGAGCTTGCTGAGATGAGAATTTGTTCAAGAAACAGGAAGTCATAAATGCCCGAAGCTGATGCTGCAGAAAGGGATAGCCGAAATATAAATAAACCATCTATTGTATATTTGGAACAATACTTAATGAACTTAAAGAAAGGAAGCTACCTACATTACAAATTGTACACAAAAGGATATAAATATACCTCAATGTGGCCAATTTGAGCGATGAACTTCGTGAAATCCAACTCAAATTCAATGGTCCTTGGAGTCAACATGTCATACTGCTTCCTCTTCAGGTTCATGGACACAGTGTGGAATTGTCTGGCCAGAATCTCAATGCCCTCAATATTTGATTTCCCAAGGGGTTCAAACATCTTGAACAGTGTAATTATTTGTGTGATCTACAATAGAGAATGCTTGGTTACTTTGCAAGACCTTGTGATTAGAGTGGGATTCAAATTTAAAAAGTGAGCATGGACCGCACCTTTTCAAGCTGCTTGCAGAAGCCCTCAAACTTGCAAAAAATCTGACTCTCTGAAACATCAAAGGGCTTCTTTCCAGGACTTTCCATATTTTTTTTCTTTGCTTTGTGGAAGCATGACTGATACTCCTGAAATAGGCAGATGCAGTCCTGCCAAAAATAAAAGATGCTTAAATAAATTGGCATGCTGATTTTAACACAAGTTACATGACACCACAAAATGATCCATAAAGCGGTAGGTGTCATTATCACCTGCATTTTCTTAACCATTTCCTCAGCATCTTGGTCCCATATTAGACATCTGCCGTTGTCAGTAATATATGATCTGCAGGCTGTAACCATCTGATTTGTAACCTGGACAGTTTTTTTCAGGAAAAAAAAAGTAAATTGGACACTTACATTTTCTGAAAACAACTTAAATGTTCTGCGGCTAAAAACAAAACACTTACTTTTACGAACAGTGCTGATATCTTTTCTCTGGTATTGTAGTACAATGAAACATTGTAAATCATTTGAATAGCATTGATGACGTTCGGCACGCTTTTCAACATGGTGACCTGAAATCACACACAATTATCAGAAGTATCTACAAAATAAAAGGTAAATAGATGGGAAATGTATGAATAAGAATAAATACACAGATAATAATAAATACAGTGAATACAGTACTGTATATACAGCAGTAATGTGCAAGGATAATTGCGCTTCAGCAAAGCACACGACAACTTGCTATTTCCTTCTGGAAATGCAACTGACGCCACACATACGTTTAAAAAAACTCGATGGAGCCGTTTCCTTCATTGACTTTGTTTAGTAAAAAACTAATTTAATCCTGTTTGGAAATAATGCATTTCTCCTTTACTTTAAAACTCACAGCTTTGTGTAGTCCACCATAAAAACTGTCTTTAATTATTACCAGTTATCCACTAGAGGTCACTGTATCTAGGGTTGTCCGGTGCCTTGCTCAAGGGCACCACGGCAGGGCAGGAGGTGAACTGGGACCTCTCCAAGTAGCAGTCCACACTCCATATTTTAGGTCTGGTCGGGGACTTGAACCGGCGACCCTACAGCTCCCAGTCCAAGCCCCTACTGACTGAGCCACTGCCGGAGATTGTTGGCTTGTTCAATAAACATTGAATTCTATGTCAACTGTTTTAAATGTGTTATTGTCAAAAAAATTATAAGGATTGATATCATGGGTAATGTGAAAGGTGATCGTCAATGTTTAATATGTTTTATGCCGATTTATTTCATTATTTCACTCTAATACGTATGGTGTAATAAGTCCTCCCTGTAGAATGTCAACACTCTACAAAGAAGTAATACATTTGATATGCAGTGTTTTAACAACCATTGGTCATCCACACATGTTCAACACATTGTGCCCGCAATATACCCCTACATCTTAGTGCAGATACAATGATGTAGCATACAAAAAGTACAAATACATACGTTGCTTAGACATGTATTATAAATGACTGTTCCTACCGGGTCACTATTGTAAAGAGGTTGACAGATTTTTTCCAGAGTGTTAAGATATTTGACATTGTCCTTTGCCTCATTTACGCGATCTGTTATCCTGGCATCCAGCTCCCGCCACATCTATATAGTTCAAAAAGTTGATATACAATGTAATCCTTCAAAAAGACAAGTTAAAGATGCAATTTACGCCTACCGATTCTTGTTTCAAATAAAACTCTTTTCACTTGAAGTGATGTTCTCAGGTTTAATTAAAAACACATAAGACATGTCTTAAAAAATATTGAAAATATATATATACAATAACTCTGCATTACTATGTTGACTTTCTACACTTAAGCGTCCATACCTTCATAGTCTTGGAGTGGCTGATATGGAGAACCATCATCACCGCCTTACACTCTGGACCCTTGATGTGATTGATGATAGAGTTGAACCTTAAAGACATTTTTTTCCAGTGTTCTAACTCACTCAACGGGCCTGCAGAATCAACCCCTTTCCTTAACTGATCAGTTTCTATCAGGACCTGACGAGGATGGATATAGAGAATAGTTACAGAGTATTTTCCACAAGCAGTAATTCATGTACAATAAGATAGATATTGTGAGTAATATGCTTTGCTTTGGCAGTTAACTGATGCTTGATACTGGGTAAGTGGTAAAGGATGTATTTTTAAAGATTTTAAAAAAACCTACCTTCTCGATTTGCTTATACCATTGCATGAGAATTTCTTCCAGTCGATGCACCATGTCAAAGTTAGCAGCTGCAACCTTCATGTCTTCCATGGAGACCAACTTAGAGAAGTCAATGTCAGTGACTTTATTCAGGTGAACAATACTCTCATTGCTCATCTGGATGTCTGGGGTACAAACAAGCAAAAAAGTACAAGATCATCAAATGCACTTTATCACCACCATTATTAGGTTACACCAATATAATGGCTAACAGATAAAGCAAAGATTGACAATTTTAAAGAAATTAAATATGACTGGCGGAAAAATATGGTAAAGACTGTTGGTGTGGTGTGGTGTTGCTGCTTATAATGTATTATAATCAAAACTTGAAGACTTGAAAAAAAGTGCAAATGCCAACTTAAATCAAATAACAACTTACCATCTAAAGAGCTCAGGCAACACTTCATGGAGTACTTGAAGTTACTCTTAATTTTTTCACCATGTCTTGATTTATCTAAGACACCCCAGTTTTGTCCTGCATCGAGAGCTGGTAACAGAAAATTGAAGGCATTTCTTGTTCCTTTTAGAAGGCCCTCTCTGGCATCGACCATTGAAAAGAAGATCTCCTACAAAGCATGAAGATAATATCATCCATCTCTTCACAAAATCCAAAAGGGAAAAAAAGGCAATTAAAATAACTGAATTGGGGTTGTTAATCTTACTAAAAATGAAAGCTTTGCATTTTAGACAATATCCAGAAAAACACTACTTTACACGAAACAGACTGTCTTACCTCACGTATGTTTTCTGAATTCACAGGAATGTCCACTCTGGTCCGTGTGAAAGAGCAGCAAATACCTGTCAGGCATGTCTGAGACAGATTGGCTAAAAACAGCCTCAATATTTTTCCCTTTTTGGTAGTGCCAGTATATGAGCGTCCACACTCTGAAATTAAATTGTCAAATGTTTTTTTCATTAAAATCTCAAATTAATCTGGACAATTTATAAAGATTCTGTACTAAAATGTAATATTTAAGTACAATCAACTATGCAATACAATTATGCCTACCTGTTCCTGGAACTTCCGACATTTGATACACAAAGGAGATGGCCTTACGACCTCCTTTGGCGAAGAAATCATCAAAATCATCCAGCTATTTAGCAAGACGAAAGAATGAAATTATTTTAAACTTTTAATGAAATGGCTGAGTTGAATAGGCAATAAGGACATTTAACCAAAAACACACTTTTTATTTCGTCGTAAATAAAAACATCTACGAAATGTAAACTTCTCTTATAAGTCAAGGAGAGACACCGCTGGTATTGGTATCAACTACTTTATGTATGTTGTGACATACCTAGTATTATCTAAGGGAAAAAAGTTGTCACCAATGGAATAACTCACAGGTGAACAATCTAAAATAAATTCCTCTACTGCTGTTGGCTTCAAGAACAGACCGTTGGCCAGGATGTCAATCATGTACTTGTGTGAAGGGGTGAGGAGCTTCTTTCTCTCCTCTCTAGCCTGCATGTATTTGGCCTGTAGAAAACAAAGGTTGTAAATAGAAGCAATGGTATTTCAACACTTGGAAAAAACGCTGTGCCATACTGAACTAGTACAACAAATGTGTTCACTTATATTTTGTAAGGACATGTACCTGAGATTCATGCTTGTTTGCCTTTGGATCAGGTGTATCCATCTTTGAAGGCTCAGGCAATATTACTTATTTCACTGTTGAATAACGTAGTTTTTCTGCATATTCTCTGTAATGAGCAAAAGAAACACAACATAATTGTATACCAACAAACGCTTCATTATCGTGGACATGTGAACTGTAGTTTGTTGAATAGACCTAGCAAAGTTATACAAAGTGACTTGATGAAGCCCCAAAGAAATACCGTTAATCCAAGTAAGATGTATTTTTGTGTATTTTTTTCAGTAAAATTATTTTGTATGTTCTTGTTTTACTCTGTATAAATACCTGTGTACCCCTGATGTCAATATTTTTGTGTGAATATAATGTTTGATGTAGATATATATGTTCTTGAATAAAGGAGAAAAAAAAGAAGAAAAAACTAGGTCAACGGTCAACTAAGCTAGACCAACGTTTGTGTATCGTTGTGGGTTTAAAGGCCTACCATTGTTGAAAACATGTTACTAAACTATTCTTAACTGGCTAGTTTATTAACTTTATGCTAAACTTAAAACTGTAATGAATACATTTAAAACATACAGTAAGCGTTTGCTAGCTAACATCAACGCTACCGTTAGCAAGTCAAACAGTTTGCTGTTAGATAATATCGTACCTCTTTTCAACGTTGCTAACAATATCTAACATATTGTCTACTTACCAAAACTCAGTAATCCGATACAAATATAGCTGCGCGTTGGCTTCATTTTCTTTGAGTGCTGTTTCTGTTTCTTCCAGGGAAGACTCATTGGCGGTGTCGTTGACAATGAAGTTATCATCCAAATCCAGCCGTTATCTCTTTGCGTTTTCTAACGGTAACTGTTTAAAAAGATGGCACGCGCACTAGCCGTTAGTGCTAGATATGACGTGGAGAAACAAACCAGTAACGGTAATTTAAATCTGAACGTTTCTAACTAACTTTAAATTGAGTGGTGATCTTTGTTCTTACTTTTAAGAGATAAAGCCAAACATTGTATTATGCTTGTTCGTGTATTTCTTTCAGATATGGCTCTAATATTTTTTGTTTATATGTTATAGTCTTGTTTGAGACGCTTTAACAGCATGAACGCATACAAACCATGATACAAACAAACAACAATGAACAGTCTACCAACTTTAGAGATAACTATTACTTCCTCCTCTGGTCATGTGGTGACCACTTTAGTTTCTACATTAATATCTGGCACCCTCTGCAGGACTGTTGGTATAATGACAACGTCGAAATGAGAACCGCTGATCCTGGATCAGGCTCTGGAGAGGACATATGTTTCGTGGTCCACTGTTATTGGTCCAGATACACCATCTTGTTATCCAATAGCAGGCAGACATCTGTTCACTGGAGCGACTCTAAAATATTCTCCTCTCTTCCTTCTCTACAGGGTTTTCAATACTCAGCAAGGACGTTGTCGGTAGTGAAAAGTTGATCAGAGGTGGGAAAATGCAAGTCTTGGGTGTAGTTGCGGTAATATTAGCAGTGTACTGTGTACATGCAAAGATCTACTTTCGGGAGGAGTTTCTCGACGGTGGTAAGTTTGGCATTTGAATCTTGAACTGTGCATGGGGATTATTCATTGCGTGTTAGCAAAGCTGTTAGCCGTCATTTTGTCACACATCTCATCGTGTGTTTCTATTGAAAGCTTGTTCTTGTGCCGTTTAATCTGTGATTTAGTGTAAAAAACGAACCTCTCTATTTCATAACTCAAGATGGGTTGGCAGCTTGCTAACTTTAGCAAGGCCCCAAAGCTAGCAAACGTTATAACCAGAGGTGTAAAGTAACTAAGTGCATTTACTCATGTACTGTACACTTGTATTAATACACTTAATATAATTTGAGAGACTTTAACTTTACTTGAGCATTTAAATGTGTTGCTAATTTGTAATTCTACCCTACTACAATTCAGTAGTATACATAGTGTACTTTTACTCCACTACATTTTTTAAATGCCTTTTTAGTTACTTTGCAGATTTGGAATCATAATGTGACATAAACAACACTTAAAAAGGACTTTAGTTACACCTGAAGTAACATTCACAAGCTACCCTGCAGCCAACATAGTTATTAAAGGTAGCTGCAAATTAATAATCTTAATCAAATCATATGATATTATTCTGAAATGGTCCAATCTGTGTAATGAATACAGGACTTTTACTTTTAATAAAGTATTCATATTCTGTGGTAGCTCTACTTTTACTGAAGTTCAAGATCTGAGTACTTCTTCCATCTTTGATATTAACGTTACCCTTTACTAATGACACCTTAGTTACTAGCTTTGTTGCAAGCAGGAAGTAGCTTCATGTAAAAGAAAGAGGTGTCGCAAGTGTTCAAAACGTGGTAATCTTACTGGTCTTTCTCTGTGCAGATGAATGGAGAAGTCGCTGGGTAAACTCCAAACACAAAACTGACTATGGAGAGTGGAAACTAACAGCTGGCAACTTCTATGGAGATGCTGAGAAAGACAAAGGTAATACAATTTTGATATTGAATATGTTCCAATTAACCTGATTCAACAGCTTTATTGCTTGAGGTAATCATGACATTACTGCCTTCTCAGCCCAGCCTTGGAATTATCTCACACTTCTAATTTAAAAAAACACTTATCAGGTCTATGTTTTGTTACTTTAGTGTTTTCATCTTCTAGTACAGTTCCAACATTGTTAGCCATAGAGAACCTATTTTGCTTTTGTCCTGTTAATTCATTATTTTTGCACTCTTTTTTTTCAGGCTTGCAAACAAGCCAGGATGCTCGCTTCTATGCCACCTCTGCCCGTTTTGAGCCTTTCAGCAATGAGGACAAGCCTTTAGTCATTCAGTTTACTGTGAAGCATGAGCAGAAGATTGACTGTGGTGGTGGTTATGTGAAGGTCTTCCCTTCTGACTTGGAGCAGACTGAAATGCATGGAGATTCCTCATACTACATCATGTTTGGTAAGTGATGATGTTGATGATAATAAAGAATTATAACTTAATGGTTACACTTTCAGAATTTGGAACATCTAGTAATTACATTTATTTCACACAGGCCCTGATATCTGTGGGTACAGCACCAAGAAAGTACACGTCATCTTCAATTACAAGGGCAAGAATCACCTCATCAAGAAAGAGATTAAGTGCAAGGTAAGTCTGGCTGTTAATATATTTTATTTTCCAAAACATTTTTTTTCTTCTTCTGCATCAATGGTGTAATTCAAAACACTTTTTTTTCTAGGATGATGAGCTGACCCACATGTACACGTTGATCCTGAATCCAGATCAGACCTATGAGGTAAAGATTGATAATGAGAAGGTAGAATCTGGCAGCCTGGAAGAGGACTGGGACTTATTGCCTGCTAAGAAAATCAAGGATCCTGAAGCTAAGAAGCCAGAGGACTGGGATGACATCCCAGTCCTCTGGCTTCTTAGCTTCAGGATCCTTGATTTTCTTAGCAGGCAATAAGTCCCAGTCCTCTTCCAGGCTGCCAGATTCTACCTTCTCATNTAGATCCTAAATATTCAGTAAATAATTGCGCAGAACAATATTTGATTAGTTTAAATGTGATTTTTCAGTTAATATATGGGGATTTATTTATTTATTCCGAATTATTTTGTAATATTTGATTTTAAACAAA
>NW_011369951.1:6147530-6164343 GCF_000735185.1 Notothenia coriiceps
CTGCTACGGAACAGCAGCAATTCACACATGCCAGTGCAGAACAAACAGTAGCCACAAAACTGTACATTAGGCCTACAGAACAGGTCCGGAAAAGGTGTGCATTTCGCCAAATTGCGGGGGGGGGAAGGTTACGTGTGAGCCCCTGCGCTTGGGGTCTCCGCAAGTTTCTTTCAGCGGGTTGCCAGAGAACTTAGTTTCAGTCGCATGCACCTGAGGCCGTCCAAGTTCCAAGCGATTGCGGTAACTTGGACTGCATGTGAGGACTGGCTTGATCCTGACTCCACGAGGTAATGTGGTGGGAAAGCCAGAAGAGGCAGTCCGCGCTTTCTCCCAGAGAGCCGGGTAACGCGAGAGTATTTGAACACATGTTGCCCAGCCAGAGGTGCGGAAAAATAGCCTTGGGCTCATCGTCACTCTGGATGTCGATGAGTGCTCCTGTATATGCTGACTCGCAGTCCTCCACGGTCCGCACTGAAAGGGCCTGCACCACCCCAGGTTGGGAACATCTGAGGTCCAAAGGATCCTGAAGCGGATCTTCAAGTCGGGCATTCACCATCTCTGTTAAATTGGAGGAGGCGCTCATCGGTAAGAGCCTCAGACCACCTGCAATGAGTATAACCAGAATATGTTATCGGTGCAGAATGGGTACCAATCCCGATTTAACGGTTTATTTTATTCTATTGAAGTTTTACGTAATTGTAGTTCTTTTCTCATATTACATTCAAGAACATATTATTTATACTACCAGGAAACACAAATATGAGGTTGCATAGAGTAGCCTAACATTCTATACATTATTATTTATTATTATCATTATTTAGTAGCCTAGGCTAAATCCACCTTTGGTTCAACAGGCAGGAAATGAGCAAACTGCCTCATGCCTATGCTCCTGCCGGTATATGTCCACGATATGGCCGGCAAACGCTAAGGCTACTGGGTGACAATGACAAGACATCGTGCGGGAGCGGACGCGGAAAAGTCGTTGTATTGGAACAAACAGAGCTCTGTGTGGAGAAAGCCTGGCCTAGCCAGCTCTTTCCATGTCGTAAGCAGACATAGAAACCGGGTATTATTCATAAAACCGACGCACTTAAGTTCGAATTCTGTTTTGTGGAATTTGTCAATCAAAATAACAAGTGACCACGATTATTAACAGTCGCGATTCCCAAAATTAACATACGACTCTCCGGTCCGCTCCCGCGGCTTTTTGTAGGGTACGTTCGTAAAAATGCGCCAGAGCGCTCCCGAGCGTCCCCGTTCCAGCAGTCCAGAGCGCTGCGCTCTGAGCGCTCACAGCTGGGTGGCTCGAGCGGACTTGACCCGTTCGTGCATTTACCGACGTACCCGTAATAACACGCCTGACAGCTGACCAACCAAGCAGAGTTGTTGGTTTCCTATAGCAACAAAAGATGCTGACAGCTGGCTTTTTTGTACAGGAAAAGACGCTGTGGCCGAGCGTTTTTCAAAATGACAAAATACTTATGCGTGAACGCCCCCCCAAAGAACACCTCAACGCGCCCCCTTTCAAAATATTGCTTCCAGCGCCCCCGATGTTTCCTGAACGCCCCCTGGCGGGTTACCGCCCCGTTGAGAACCAGTTGTCTAGTTGAAATATGACGTCACGTTCTCGTGTAACCTCCGTTGTAAACGGAGCGCGGCCTGCGAAACACATCTACAGCGTAACCATGAAAAAAAAATTTGCACTAACATAATGCAGCAGCAATATTAAAGAGAAACATCAAGACATAATAGTAAAACACTGCAAGGGAACATTTTATGCAGCCAGGAGCATCTTGGGACTTTTACGTGCGCAACGTTGACTGGCCTGTGAATAAAAAATAAACATCAGGAGGTGATCTACAGTGTGTCAAATTCTTCTTTGAACAGCCAAGCAAGACCGCAACACCCTAAGTTTCAACAATCACACTCCCTGTATTGAACATAATTAAATAGATATGTTTAGCTTCTCATCATCAATTGCTGTGGCCCCACTGAATGTTAACATTCGTAAACAAAGAACATGCCCAAACGTAAACATTCACCATGGAGACATTCAGCAACTCTCGCGAGAGTTTTACCCAAGACGGATCCTTTCCAGGCCATACCCTACCGAAGATCGTGTGGTTAGCATCTGGGCTAGCTACCAAGCAACAGAAAGGGGCTTTTCACACAAGGTGGAGGGAGAACTCTCGTCCGTCAGACGGAGAGTCGCAGAAATACTCAGCTCAGGTGAAAAAGTAAAAGACTCTCAGGTTTAAATACGTTAACTTTAGCTCTAGTTATTACAGTGGGTCTCTGAAACGGTCTGTTTTTAAAAGGGAGGATCTATGGTCAAATAAACATATCTAAAAGAAAGAGAAAACTGTTTAAACAGTTCTGTTTCATAGGGTGTGAGAGATGTATCCATAGAATCTCATTAATGTTGGGTCTTCAAAGTGCACCAGATTGGATGCTTTAACTTCAATATTTAAAAAAAAAAATCTTCCCAGGGGGAGCAGGCCCCCGGACCCCACTAGAGGAGGTGAAGGACCCTCCTAGAGGAGTTTAAATAGCACTTTACCACAAAACTTACAACACCCATATACCTAAGAGCTGATTATGCGAGCCTGCATGTAAAGTCGCAGGTACACTGTTATTTAAAGCGATGTTTTGGGGAGTGTTGGTTAAAAATTCAACTGTAGACGCTGGTGCATTAAGGGACAAACCCTTAAACGTTTGAGCACCCTCCTAATGAAACGTCAAACCTACCCCAACAGCACCCCCCTAGAGAAAATCTCCTGGCAACCGCCAACATGGTTGAATGGTCTCTGTAGATGCTGAACATAGCCAAAGAGAATGTAAGAACAGTGAAAATCAAATTGTACAGCTCAAATGCATTGCAATGAACTTTTTAAGACTTGAAAGTGAAATGTTTAAACGAAGAGTAGGAAAAAAGTGAAGAAGGCTTAATATTGTAAAAGAAGGTTTAAAAAGGTATAAACAACAAAAGTAAAGCTTCAATGTCCTGAAATAGCTGAATAATTTAAAAGTTGAATGGTTGCTGAGCTGAAAAGTAGGCTGAAGGAGTTAAAATATTGAAGATGAACCACCGGAGATGTCCACAATCCGTGGAGCCATCAAGGAGAGTAGTACGGTGAGAGTCCAGGCAGGACCGCAGAAGACTGGTTCAGACCCACGACTCGAGTCCAGGAACCAGATCCCAGTACGCCCGGGATGAGGATGCCAGGACAAACGACCAAAACAGCAACAGGATTAGCCTCTGACTCAGATCCGGGCGTAGATACAGACACCAAAAAGACATTTTGGGAAAGCTGGGTTAATCGGAACAGGGTACACAGGTACAACAGACAGAAGGAAGATAAGGTTTCCCCCCCGACAGTACTATAAGCCTATAGCAGCTAAACAGCGTGTCTAAGTACAATGCAACACCTAAGGATAGGTTTGAGGAAAAAGGGGTAGCAAGTAGAAGTAAGAAACAGAGGTGGAGAAGGCCACACGCAGCAGAGAAAGGTTCCCCACTGGAACCTTTAATTGGTGAAGAAGGTAGAGAGTAGTCTGTGGACTACCGTTCCACAACTCCCCGGCCCGGAATAGGCCTCTCGCAACCTGTTACCTAATAGAACGCGAGAGTTCAAAGAGGGGAAAGGTTTTGGATAAAGTTTTAAATATGCAGATCTAAAGTTTTTGGAAATTAAGTGAAAGAGGAGAACTAAATATGATAGTGAAGAGGCCACCAACGTGCTACGTTCAATGCACCTTACAGATTATTTATTTATCACTATAAGCTTTATCAAAAAAGGAAGGTCTTAGAAGGCGTACTCTTAAAAAACGGATAGGCTGTCTGCGCCCGAAAACAGACTAGGAAGCTGATCCACAGAATTGTGGAGCTTGAAAGAAAAGGCTCGGCTCCCATTGTACTTTTTAGAGGACTTAGGAACACACACCCTGCATTCCTGGAACGCCAATGCCCAATAGGAACAGTAAAGTGAGTTCTTTAGGTAAGAGGCGCCTGCCATTAAGAGCTTGAGGCGAGAAGAATAATTAAATTCTATCCTGTGTTCTATAGGGAGCCAGAACAGGAGTAATGTGATCCCTTTTCCTAACTCTAGTTAGTACACGTGCTGCAGCATTTTGAATGAGTTGAAGCGACTTAACTGACTTCTTGGTACACCCTGAAAATAAAGAGTTACAATAATCCAGCCTTGAAGTAAAACAAATGCATGGACTAGTTTTTCTGCATCGTTTTGAGGCAAGATATGCCTGATTTTTGCAATGTTGCGTAGATGGAAGAAGGCGGTCCTTGAGATTGATTTTATGTGGGCGTTAAAAGATAAATCCTGATCAAATATAACACCAAGGTTCCTTACAGTCTCACTGGAGGCCAAATTAATGCCATCCATAGTTAATCTTTAATATCTTTAGATAGTTTGTTTCGTAGATTCTTTGGGCCGAGTACAATAACTTCAGTTTTAGCCATGTTTAACATCAAAACGTTTAAGGTCATTCACGTTTTTAAGTCCTTAAGGCAGTATTGAATTGTATTTAGGTGATTGGTTTCATCAGGCTTGATGGATAAATATAGTTGAGTATCATCCGCATAACAGTGGAAATTTACAGAATGATTCCTTATAATATTGCCGGAAGCATATATAGTGTGAACAAAATAGGTCCAAGCACTGAGCCCTGTGGCACTCCATGGCTAACTTTGGTTTGCATGGAAGATTCATCGTTGACGCACACAAACTGAGAGCGTTCAGATAGATAGGACCTAAATCAGCCTAAAGCAGTTCCCTTTATGCCAACTAATGGCGCATTTCCACCGCAGGCCTTGCTCGGTTTGGTTAGGCCTTATTAGGCCCGGCTCACTTTAATGCTGCGCTTCCATTACAGTTTAGGAGCTGGGGCAGTAACTATAGTAACGCAATTTAGGCGGAGCCGTGACATCATCTTCAATGAGCACCCGTGAGCACCCCAGAAAAAACAACATCAGCCGTTAGCTGTTTGCACTCAAGCTCCTCATATCTGTCCAGAAACTAGACAAAAGTTAAACAAGTACAAACCACTGACTGTCTGTGTCATGGCGAATACAGTCGCTGGTTTATTTATGTCTGTATAGGCCGTTGTGAGTGTGGACGGTCGGAGTATAGCCTATATTGAAAATATATATATATATATATATATATATATATATATATATATATAGGCATTAACTTTGACATATAAATACAAACCATTTATTCCATAGCAACTCACCCGCTGTTTGAACTCCTGTCTCTCCTCAATGGTCATTGAGTCAGATTTCGCAATCACAGGAATTATGTTGACCGAGTGACTCAAGCGCTTCATGAACTCAAGGTCGAGTGGACGGAGACTGGGACGTAAAGACAGAGAAGGAGAGTGAGTTAGCAGGTAGATTTATGAGCAGTGATTTCCCAAAGGACATTAACAACAGGATCAGGATAACATAGTACAAAAGGCAAAAGGATGTATTTTTCATGTTTTATACATCTCACTACCTTTCCCTAGCTGACATTTGAAAAGTGGGCTTATCATTGAACAAAGGTTGTGTCCCAGTTCTTGTTTGCCTGCATACAAAACATCCTGTCCGTCTCAATTACTCCTGTTAAAAAGGATCTGATACACTGGCTGTAATACACAGAAGACTGGAACCATTTATCCATTAAATAGCAATTTCACAGATGTCAGCAGCTAATTGTGAGGTGTTTAGAGGAGAGAGTGTTGTTTGTAATATAAATGAGCTCTCTAGATTTGAGGCTTTGACTAGAGGTAGAGCTGGTCGTACACTTCGATTCCAGGTTTCCGGCATGTCCAATTGTTCTGCACTGTGTGATTTGTTCTGCTGTGCTTTTGAAAGCAGGGCTATCGTTGTGTGACTGTGTGTGAACGTTGATTAGACTAGATGATGAGTGGTATTGCACCTTGTATTACAGCCTTATATAAAAGGTGTAGATAGGTTAGTGTTGATATGCAGTGTTACAGTGCTTTGACTGGTTGCAAGACTAGGACGTTCTTTAATTTACCAAAAAGTCCTGTTGCTGCTTTATTTGCCGTTAGATTACCTTAAAGAATACTTTTTGGATCAGATACTTTTAAATGTATTCAGCGATGACTTTATTGTCTGGTTAAGACAAAGTGTAACTCACGAGCGTCCAGTCGGAGTAATGAAGAACAGACAGCAGTGCACCCTGGTGTCAGGGATGCGCTTCTTTCTGGTGATGTTGACCTCCTCCTTTAGGAACTTCTCATACTGCTCATTGATGTATTTGGAAATGGGCTCCCAGCTGTGGACACGGCAGAAGAGGTCAGCTTGAGAGAACAAGATTACTTGAGCAAGAAAAGAGAAGAAGACTTAACTTGAGTATTAATATTCTTAATATAGTTTTGGGGGAACTAAATGCATAGTCGCATTTTGTGAGGTGAAAAGGAAGGCAGTAATGATGATATTTAGAAGGTTAAAATGATATAGAAGGAGTTCAGAAAACCCACCAGTTGTCATTATTGATTTGGTCTCCAAAGCCTGGAGTGTCGACGACTGTCAGCTTCATCTTCACACCACCCTCCTCAAGGACTTTGAAAAAAACAAAGACACAAAGAAATGAATGCTTTGCATGTGGAATTCAGTAAATGCAACTGGTGTATATTATTTCAACATATTGAACTGATTCTTAGTTTAGAAAAAACTACAACTCAGGAGAAGAATACAACAGTATGCAAGCTAGAAAACAGCAAACAATGATCTCATCGAGATATTTCTATCACATCAGCTGTGTCTCTCTGGCAACGTCTCTCTCTGGCAAGCGCATAATGATATCAGGTCACTGTCTACTGCAGGCGATGTGTGCAGGATCCTGTCAAACTGTAGCACCAAACCCCGAGCTCTGTACGGTTTGACATATCCCTGCTGCTTCCCTGGTGCTGGTAAATCTTTAGGGGGGTACACGGCAGAATATATGGAACGGCTTATGTAATAGGATACAGACAAAAGGTAACTTTGGATACAAATAGTGTAAAGTGGGATTATGAGAAGGATTCTAATTTAAAACACCTATTCAAATAAAGAATGATATTCTACCAATCTCATATTCCCACACATTAGTTGACTGACATTAAAACACTGTCAAGTCTGACTTGATGGCGTATACGGTCATTTAAACATTATTTAGTATGTAAAGCAGAAGAGGGGAACAGCACGGTATCACGGCACAGCGCCAGTCATTGTAAAGCAGAATGTTTTTCCAGTTGCTGAAGATTATTCTTTTTGCCAAAAGGCATCTAGCGTGAAAAGATAGTTTCCTAGGAATTGAGAAAACCGCTTCACATTTCTGGTCCAGTAAACATAATACAAGACAAACCTGGTAAAGCGCATGTAAGTTAATTTAATGAAATGTATTGTGTTCTGCTGCTGCTCAGAGTTAATATCCAGCAACACTAATGTGCCAAATGACTTGAGTCCTTGAAAGAGGACAGAACTGTCACAGCTGGAAGGCAGAACTATCTCGGCACTGAGATGTTGTTTTCTGCCTTACAGACAAAATAATGATATTATTAATGAGATATTTCAGAACTTTTCTCTTCGTTTTGCATATACTGTATTAAGGTATTAGGTTGACGAAAGGACAGTGATAAAGTTATATTACTTTGATATCGTGATAAGTTTACTATGTGGCTGACTACATGTTGACAGGTAATCATTGATTGAATCTGAATACATTTTGAAGGAACCCTCCCTGCTTCTCCTGTCCTAGATGCCATAAGGAGCTCAGTACGGCAGACTGCTCATACTGAAGAGTCCCCGACCGATTTCATAAAGAGCATGCACAGCTGTCAGCAACAGCCAAGGATTTGATACTAACACTGGGGGAGGGGCGCTAAAGTCAGATTTGTTTTAATACTATACACAGTGTGGCTGATTTATGTTGCTCAGTCTGGTTTATTTTAGGAGAGAGCTTGTGTATTGTGGAAGAATATCACATCATGAATATTTTATGAGAGAAACTCATTATTGAGTGAAACACGTCTGTTTCCTGGCTGTGATACATTGTAAGCAAACCACAAATTCATGTTTACCTCTTTGTGTCAGCAGGGGTCATTCATTATTACCATGGGAACAACACTTTCAGATCAGACACTGTCTACACCAGACAGTGTCTGTCTGATCTGAAAGTGTTGTTCCCATGGTTATGGATGAAAACTTCTAATGAGGTGATCTGTACCTTTTAAGGAACCATGAAGTATATAATGTCTTACTATAATCTCCCATATTTGAGCAGATTGGATATTTTTTTACCAACTACAGGTACACAGTATATGTGTTAGAATAATATCCAGGATGAAAATCAACATGTCTGTCCACAAGCACTGTGTCACAGAAAACACTTCCTCAAAATCTCAGACATGTGTGGAGTAAAAGCTGTCAGCGATCCAGTAGAAATCCATATGTGTGAGGAACAGTCTGTACTTGCTGATGACTCAAAAACATTTGTCATGTAACTTCCTGCTTTAATCTTTCAGATTTGGTTTCCTTTCTTAATAATCGCCTTGCAAAGCCCTGTTTCATACCGCGGTATGAAACAGGGCTTTGAAAGGCGATTAGATTAGCACAATACAATTAGATTAGCACAATACAACTCTGCAAATCCAGCCTGTTTGAACTGAAACATAAACACAGCATAAGAAAAACTAAGAAAATAGTAGAATTTCCCATCCCAGATTATGATTGAAATCTATTCAGCTGATCCTTAAACAACGTTTTGTCATCTGTCAGTGATTTGTTCACCACATCAGGCTGATCATTTATTACATTTTTATGAATTTCTCTGACCTTTTTTGATATGTGAGAACAAATAAATTGATGTTTATGACCTAAATAAATGCCGTTTAAGTGCCTTTTCCGTTGCATATGGCTTAATATTGCTGCCTTTCATCCCCCATGGAGGACATGTTTAAAAATACAAAGTGTTCAATAAGCTTTCTTCTCCCAATTCAAACCCTTGGACAGCAAAGCCTTTTTTGTATTATTAAGCCAATCCTCTGAAAATTAGCCCATTAAACCGTGGTGTCTGTTCAGTCCACACTCCGACACATAGAGTGTTAAACCTCTTGCACTTGGAGCAGAGCTGTTTGCCACCGTGATGAGCAGATTCAGAGGCAGCGTAGGTGTGTGTTTCACGCCATACTTCTTGCCTTGCTTTAGACAAGACCAAACTCTGTCTGACCTCTACTCTCACACAGTGGGACATATTGTAGCAATGTGTCCAAAGGAAACTTCACTTTCAGCACTTTTGAAGGAAGCAATTGCTGTGACCAATACCGTAATCAAATCATCAAAGCTATAAAGTACCTGCAGAAGGCACAGAAGTTAGCCTTCACATTCAAACTCATCTAAAATAAATGGCAGGCTGACTTGGCAGCTGTCAGGGTGACTGTAAGTAGGTTATGTGGGGACCAAAAGATCTCTATCAAATTAAAAGCTTCTATAAATGTCTGGCTCTAAAGAAAGAACAAAAGCTCTCTCCTGTACTCACCATGAGACACTGCTTTGATCTCTACAGTTTTGGGGATCTTCTCATCACGAGCCCACCCTGCGCTCCTCCTGCTCACCTGGGACTTAAACAGGGTGTTCACCAGAGTTGACTTTCCAAGACCGCTGTGACCTGAGATAATAGGGGAAAGGTCAAAGAGGAGGTTAAATCCTGGAAGAAGAAAGGCAGAAAAGGTCTAAATATAATTTAGGAATGTAGGTTACTTGCTTTTCTCCAAGAACGAAACTCAGGGACAATGTGTAAAAAAGATTCATAACATTTCAGCTTTCTATTCATTCTGTGACTTACCAACAACCATGATGTTAAAGTCAAAGCCTGTCTTCATGGTTTTCTTCCTCATCTGCTCAATGATGGTGTCAATACCAATGTATCCCAGCAGAGTGGATCCCCCGCCCGAGCTGTGGGACCCTCCGTGACCGTGGCCTCCGTTGTGTGCGGCAGTGTGACCTCCGACATGGCCCGCAACGTGGCCCACACCATGGCCAATATTATGACCCACACTATGGCCGTGATTCACAATGGGGACAGGAATGGCACTTGGAGGAAGCCCTGAAACGCCGCCGCCTCCTCCGATACCCGGGCCCTGAGGTGGGAAGGGGCTGGAGGGGGAAGGAGCTCCCACATTTGGGGGCTTGGCGGGGACAGCTGGTTTGGGTCTCACTTCTGGAGGAACTACGTCCGACATGTCTAGAGAATAAAAGAAAGGGAGGATATATATTAAATTGTAGCCAATGATAACACTGCTGCAATAGGAAGTAGGTCAGAGGGCGATCTGAAGCCGCTCCCTCCTTTGACTTGTTCTACATTAAAGAAATGGGTTGTAGTCTTATAGGGTGCGTTCAACCAAAGGCAGAAAAATTATGTTTCCATGTCCATTTAGCAACACATCTAGCTAACGCCTAACTTCATAAGCGAGGTATTTTCTCTGCACGCTGGAGAGCTAGAACGATACATTGGTATACTGTACATATGAGCTGATTTGAGTGTAATGCAGTTACATCTTTGAAATATGTCAACTGTATAATGTATCTATCATTTAGGTCTATGATGCACCAGTGTGTCAGGTTAATGTAGTCATTAAGCTAATTGTAGGATAAATCATTTCAAATAAACATGAGTTATGGATACCTGAAGGAATTTGATCTAATAACCATTATGTATGTTTGTTTATTAACTGCCCCCTGCCCCCGGCAAAGCACATTAAGCATCCTCCCTGCTTTACAAGAAGCAAGCGGTGCAGGCAGATGGTAACAGTAACAGGCATGAAGATCACCTCAGTGCTGCAGGCTGCACACATGGATCTGCCTGCTGCCATGCTTAAAGTCAGTGCATCCACAATGGAAGACACACAGTACATATACAGGTCACTGAGGCAGGGGCTGTCACTTTGATTCATGTAGCTCTGCCCCCTCTCTGCCTCCACACACAGTCACAGATAAAGAGACAACAGAATTATTTCAGCATTAATGGTGTGTTACATACTGCAAGCTAATCAGACTTGTTTTAGGGTGAAACATACAAAAGCTGCTTCTGAAATGAAATCTACGACACGTTATTTGGCCCTCTAAAAACCGTTACTGTCGTCATACGTCGCCACGCAATTAGCGGGTAATGTCCACCCACACTGTGGCTGCATAATGCTGACCATATTGTTTCTGGTTTAATACAACACACGAGGTTAGCTCCATCACAGTGTCGACCTCCATTGTCTGCAGTCATGCTGGATGATAACAGCTAACGGCAGCTCCGCGTTAGCTGCTAGCCGCTGCACACTAACGGTACCAAAGGGCGGTCACACTCACCGACTCCCGTTCACTTTCACCGTAAATCTGCTTTTAGTTGACTGCTGAGGGATTCTCGCTGTGGGTCCAAGAGGAGATGATGGTGTGTTATATCCAAACACAGAGAGATGAGCAACGGTCATGTGATTATAGTACCTCTCTCCGAGCCGAGCCCCCCTTTACCGTTACCCAGGCGACAAGAGGAGAGGGTGTGGGGAGATGCAGCGCGCATGCGCAGTCTCACTTTACTTCAAAGGGACTTCTGTCAGTGATGCAGGCTATTTTTAGGAAACATTTAAGATTGCATTATTATTTTATGGTCAAAATTCGGTGGGGAAAGTAGAATTCAGATCCTTTATTGAAGTAAAGGTGCTGTTAACAAGTTGTAGGGGTACTGCTATTTTTTGCACTAGCACAATAATTCCCCTCTGAAATGTCATGGAGTTGAGAAGGAAAAAAAAGTACCTTAAATTAGTACTTGATAATTATACCTGAGTAAATTACATTATATTCAATGTTACTTTCCACCATTGGACTCAAGTTTGATGAAGCATTACCTTAATGTAAAAATACTCCATTTCTTTATTTCACCAATAACACATGTAGACCTGTATCTCCTGCACACTTAATTGGGTACTTAGGTTCCTTTTTTCTCCGTCTTGCTCTTTCTTTGATGTTTTAAAGCCATTCATTTGTAAGTTTATAGTATCAGCGGGCCATCAGCAGCAGGACCTTATGTTGATGCATTATTATAAATTATACATTATCATACCTTTTAATATTGTAGCTGGTCTGGGTGGAGCTAATTTAACCTGATTTGGTAGTTTCATTTTAAACAAATCATCAAATTATAACAACTCGTCAATTATATGTTTAAAATCATAATCTGCCAAATAACTGTTGCACATACTAGAAAGTACATTGGTTTAATCTTAAATGTAGTGTAAGAAGAAGTGTAGAAGTCTAAAGCAGCATACAATGAAAATACTCAAGTAACATCAACGTGCTTCATTATTGAATACGTGCTCAAGTGACTATTTAAATACATTTTTAGATAACCTAGTAGCTCAATTTATCTTTAATAAAGAATCACCGCAACAATGTTTCCCTTTGAGTTATGTTTATTCCTCCTGACTCTCATCTTATCTTTTTATTGTCCAATATCTATTCGATCTCCATGACAACTGAGCAGACCCCATTAGCTGACAAAGACTGTGATATAGTTGACAATCTTTTTTTTTTTTTAAATAAATACTGCACAGTTTCACCGGTAGGGCGTATCAAAAGACATTCAATTGATATGACAATCAGTTTTAATTGGACCACAGTATGCAATGTTTGGCAGTCTTATGTGGACTAATATTAAAACATGATGTACAGTGTTATAACTTAGCTTTAACTAGCAGTAAATACATATCTTTTGCAAGTGTTGTAAGTAAAAGTGCTAAAGGGAGAGAACATCACAGTTTACCTCTGAGTTTCTCCCCTGTCGTTCTTCAAACCCCCTTGTCTGACTTTCCACCCGGGATAGAACATTATTTACCTCTGAAAGGATCAAACAAAAATATAAAAGAGTCTCTGCCATGTGTGCTTTGAGAGATTTCTTCACTCTGTTCAGTTAAGTGTTTTGGATGTCTCTGTACTCACCCACGTAGACTGACCCAGGGTAATACATGGTGACATAATAGGGGTCCTCTGGCTCCTCCATGATAAACGCTCTGCCTGCTGGTGGGTAATCTGGTGTGTGTGAAGAGAAGGCTGTTGTTGTTGTTGTTGCCTGGTCTGGCCTCTGGTACGCTGTGCGCTGCAGCGGCAGGTCAAAGACCCCCTTTGATCTGATGCCAACACTGTTTGTGTTGAATGGGCAGTATTTCTCTGAGGGGTATTCTAGTAGCTCTGCGGGCTTCCCATGAAGGCCAGATGGTGCAAAAATATCCGTTTGATTTGACATGCAGAGGTTCATCTCTTTGTGTTTGTGTGAGATAGTATCATGTGTTGAAAGAATTGTTTTTGATGTTGCACACTCAATAGAAGCAGGTCCAGATGCCTTCTGTGTCTGAGGTGCCACCAGACATGTTTTAAATTGATTTAAACTGTGAGAATCTGTTTCACGATCAATGTCTCTTGACTGGCAGCTGTAATCCTTTGAAACACAGATGGACTGATTTACTGGGAGTGGATCCTTCCACCAGAATCTGTGTTTCTGATGAGAGGCCCTGGTGGTTTGTGGAGAGAGTTTAGATACATTTCCTGTAGCTGTCTGTATGTTGTTTTCTGTTTTAGGTCTCCTGAGATTAGACAGAAATGTTGCATCTACTTTTGTGTCTTTGCTCAAGTCAAACAGTCTTCTCCTTTTCTCAATAGTGGGTGACTGATTGGGGAGAGGCTCTGTGGAAAAGGAGATTTTTGAAGTCATTGCATTTCTGTCAGAATACTTTAGTTTGTATTCTTCATTGGAGGCGTAATTCCTCCTTTGAGGGTAGTCTTCTGTACGCTTCCTGTGAAGGTTCAGGCTTGACTGAGTTGCCAGCACATCAAACGCTGACTCTCTCTGAACAACTTTAGCAAACCTAATCCCTTCAGACTCTGACAGAGACGTTTGTGTACCTCTCGCTCCACTTGGCAAAAATCCCTGTTGCTTTTTGATGTTTGGCTTTGGTTTGGGGATTGCAGTATTGTCTATATTCCTGGGTGGAGGCTTCAGTTTATCTTGAGCAATGTTTTCTCTTTTACTTAAACCAGCATTGCCTTGCATTAGGCAGGAACTCTGAGAAAGGGCTACTTGTGTCTGGGACTCAGAGTTAGTCTGATGTCGGGATATGGAACAAGCTGTTCTCAAGGCAGGATGAGTAAAGTCCACTAAAGCTTCTTGGTCAAGAATGTCATGCTTCGCCTCATCTGATGATCTATGTTTGACGGAATCCGGCTCCACTGTAGTATTAGATATGGTAATCTGTCTAGCACGTCTTTCTACACCGACAGGAGATGGCGTCTTACCTCCTCTGCTATCTAAACTCACCCCTTGGCACAGGGAGGTCGGGGATGGACTCAGTCTGGGAGTTGGGACAGTCAGAGTTGGAGATACACTCAGTTTAGGATGAGGTTGTTGCAGGAATAATGGAGAGGGATCTCTGAACTGTGAGGCAGGGAGATGAAGAGAATCACTTGGCTTTCGTTTCAGAGTGGGAGAGGAATTTGGCTTTGGTGCAGGGACAATGGAGATGCTCGGCTTTGCAGAAAAAATTGGAGAGCTGCACGTTTTGGGCTTAGCTCTTGGGAGGGTTGAAGCTCTTTCTCCATGTTTTCCCTCTGAATGCGGACATGATTTACCCCAAAAAGGCTGAGTGGATGACTTGGGAGAACAAATTGGGAGAAATGATCTGCAACCACAAGAGGGGAGAAAAGTTGTAAATCAAAAAATGAATTCAGCACAATATTATATTACATTAAACTGAGAGTCAGCTGATATACAGCTTCATTTACCTGTCACTGTTTGGTTTTGTGTTGTGTTTCTCATAGATGAGTCCCTTCTCATCAAATGACGGGATTTGAATGGCTTTCTTTGTGATGACCGGTGAAGAGAGGGGCGGAGGAGGAGACACACAGATTGATGGATTTTTGTTTGTTTGTCTGGAGGATGCAGATACTTGAGGGATCAAAGGTGCTGGACGATCAAAAACACTCATTCTGTTGTAAATTGCGAGGAAAAAGGTTAAAAATAAAGATTGATGGGAGTGTTGAGATTTGACAGGTTTTTTAAATATATTAAAAACAATTATACCTCTTAACATTTTGCAATCTGGTGGATCAAGATACTTTATCATGTAAAACCTCAAAATTAAAAGTACTACATTATAAGAAGGCATTGCATTCAGATTAGTTAAAACACTAAACATATTCAAGTATTAATTAAACAAGATGTTGGCCCCTGTTAGGGTTACCATAATGTGTTTTACAAGATTGTTACCAATGCAATAATAATATCAAAGCAATAGTGTTTAGATGGCAATTTTTGGCTGTAGCTATAAGAGAATGAGCCAGTATTTTCTATTTTAGATACTTGTAAACTATAACAATGCAATTGTGTGTTTTTAAATAGAATTTAATTATGCAAAGTTAGATGCTACTATATGTACATTTAAACTGCCGTTTCCCTTAAGAAGTGTAGTGGGGTAAAGAAGTAACATATACATATGTAAGTACCTTAAGCTGGTTGTTAAGTACAGCATCTAAATAAATAAACTATGTTACTTCAAACAATCTGAAAGCATCAGTTATACGGTAAGACTAACCCTAATTCCACTACATAACAAAACTGTACATAAGATTAGTTAAATGAGGGAAACATGCACTAACCTGCTGTCTGAAGCAAACTGTGTTGTTGACACACTCAGTTGGTAAATTAGTCAAAGAGTGCGAGACGGGGAACTCGGCAGTAGGAAGTGGTGGGAGCACAAGTGCCATTCTCTCCATTCCTCGACACTGAAGCTCCAGTGTTTCTCTCCCACTCTGGTCTCTCCTCTTTTCATGGGACGTCTGTGAAGGCTCCATGTGGTGTTGTTGCACTGTTCTGTCTCTCTACAATGCAAATCAGCCGTGGGAAAGTCGGCACAATTTAAAATGTACTTAAAAGTGTCATAAGTAAAAGTATCGGGCATCTGATATTATCTAATATCCCATTATAACATTTTAATAGTCATGCATATAATTGTAAGGACAATTTTACGGTTGCAAAATACAACGTTCTGCTAGACAAATTAGTGTTCTTATTTTCCTCTCTTTTGGACCTCCTACACTTATTTAAATAAAAACAAAAATATTTACTCTTTTTGGTGAAACTTCCAGCAACGTTTTTATGAGCTCATGTGTTTTTAATGTAAACTCTAAATCTGAAAAGCAACTAGTAACTTCAGCTGTCAGATAAATGGTATACAGGACTGTCTCAGAAAATTAGAATATTGTGATAAAGTTCTTTATTTTCTGTAATGCAATTAAAAAAACAAAAATGTCATACATTCTGGATTCATTACAAATCAACTGAAATATTGCAAGCCTTTTATTATTTTAATATTGCTGATTATGGCATACAGCTTAAGAAAACTCAAATATCCTATCTCTAAATATTAGAATATCATGAAAAAGTATACTAGTAGGGTGTTCAACGAATCACTTGAATCGTCTAATTAACTCGAAACACCTGCAAGGGTTTCCTGAGCCTTGAAAAACACTCAGCTTGGTTCAGTAAACTAAATCACAAGTATGGGGAAGACTGCTGATCTGACTGCTGTCCAGAGGACCGTCATTGACACCCTCCATCAGGAGGGTAAGACACAAAAAGAAATTTCTCAAAGAGCAAGCTGTTCACAGAGTGCAGTTTCAAAGCACATCCACAAAAAGTCTGTTGGAAGGGGGAAATGTGGCAGGAAACGCTGCACAACCAAGAGAGATGACCGCAGCCTTAACAGCATT
>NW_011369951.1:6164364-6164730 GCF_000735185.1 Notothenia coriiceps
TTTTTTTTTTAATTGCATTACAGAAAATAAAGAACTTTATCACAATATTCTAATTTTCTGAGACAGTCCTGTAAGGCAGCATGACAAAGAAATACTCAAGTAAAGTATAGCACATTTAGTAAATTACTTGAGTAAATATACTTTCCACCACTGTTGCAGATACACTACACAAAACTAAATATTGGTTTAAAGATATGTTCAACTTCATAATAAAATAAATACATGCAAATCCAAATAATTGAAGATTTAACCATTTTATTAAGCATGAACAAATGAAGCATATGATCATTTAAAAGAGGGTCGTTAGTTACATAACCAACGTTTCCTCACCATGCTGTCAAGTGAAAACAATGAAGACACAAAAAA
>NW_011369951.1:6164756-6181377 GCF_000735185.1 Notothenia coriiceps
ACTTCCAGCAACGTTTTTACGAGCTCATGTGTTTTTAATGTAAACTCTAAATCTAAAAAAGCAACTAGTAACTTCAGCTGTCAGATAAATGGTATAAGGCAGCATGACAAAGAAATACTCAAGTAAAGTATAGCACATTTAGTAAATTACTTGAGTAAATATACTTTCCACCACTGTTGCAGATACACTACACAAAACTAAATATTGGTTTAAAGATATGTTCAACTTCATAATAAAATAAATACATGCAAATCCAAATAATTGAAGATTTAACCATTTTATTAAGCATGAACAAATGAAGCATATGATCATTTAAAAGAGGGTCGTTAGTTACATAACCAACGTTTCCTCACCATGCTGTCAAGTAAAAACAATGAAGACACAAAAAATACACTTTGAGCACTGCCAAATAGTACTTTTCTATAATCTTGGTCCATCCAGGATAATCTTGGCACCTTGAATATAATCAGTCATCAATTATTCAATTCATATTATAATAATAAAATTACCTCTAAAACCATTTTGGCATGTTGGCTCTAACAATCCTCATGCTTCCCAGCAGCTGCTGTGCCACCAGAGAGAGGGAGAAACCCTTCCTGCTGCCATCAAACTCATTGCACTTATATCATTCCCTTCACTTATCAAATGCACAATATAGCAAGTAAACTTCATGATTCATGTAAAGTGATTGTTGAATTACAAAACGTATGTAAAAGTTGGCACAAGTATAAGATGGCGTGAAATTTACATTGTGTTTTTAATCACATTTCTAAAGGGCATCATGTCTCCCATTCACCTCCAAAATCTCCTCCTGCATAAAGTCTCCTCCACCTTGTGCATTTCCTCTCTGCTTCACTTTCCCCTGAACTCTACATTAAGGATGTTAGAGATCAGAGAAAAGTTGGAATGATTAGACAGAGCAACTCTCCTCCACCTCTTTCTCTCTCCATCTTTAATATGTTGGCTCCCATCCCACGGTGTCCTGGCAGCACCCTGCTGTCCAGATGGCCCTCTTGATCATATCAGGGCATTGCTATCATCATCCATGCAGTTCACACTGGCCACCAGCGGGTGATGCCGGACTGTTTTGTTGCTCCACTTGTGGGCGTCCTGCAGCCCGGGCTCGAGGAAGTAAAGGCACGCTCCGAAGCCCGCCAGCACCAGGACAGACACCAGCAGGTACAGGGGCACGAACCAGTCCAAGAAGAGCCACGACATCACTGCTGTCAGAGGGCGGAGGAGGGAGGGGACGAGGAGACATGACGGAGAAAGGGAAGGAAAGGAGGAGTTTTGGGGTTAAAAAAAAGTAATCCTTCAGGGTGAAATATCACCCAGGACAGACTGCAGCATTATGTTCAGTCATTTACTAGAAAGCCTACCTAATCACAAGAATCACTACTTCCAACACACTGAGATACAAATAAATATAATGTTCAAAACACACACAGGTGCTGCATTCTAAAAATAGTGCTCAGTAGTAAATAAAGCCACCGTGCTTACCTGCAGACGCTGCTGAATCAGCTGGTCTCTGTCTTTAGATGGTATGGGATGAGCAGCAGCCGCGAGTCAAATCAGTCATAAGATAATATCCGGCGCCGCAGCTCTGACTGTTGCATGTGACACGAGTAAAATCACAGGTGATGCTCTGTGAGAGGCACAAGAGACAGGAGCTGCATGCGGCTTCATCCTCCGAGCTCCTGCCGCTGACGTTCAAGAGGAGGGGTGGGGGTTGCTATGACAACACCCCTGCTGATGGTGGAGAGGATGGAGGGAGTGGGAGGGAAACTTATATAACTATAATCTTTTTTTTGGGGGGGGGGGCCTTTAGATGTCTGTGAATGCTCGCTGCGTAAAATCGATTCCACTCCATTTAACAGCAAGGCCATCACGCAGTTTATGTGACATTGAGAAAGAGAGGGGCGATTTTTGTGTGAGCTGCACCTCTAATATCTGCTCTGACTGACGGCGGCTGCAGGGTTTTATGTAGTCACTCCACTGAGGGAAGTGCTGGGAATAAGATTTAGTTTTTTGTCCTGCTGGCTGCAACACAGCAGCTGAACACAGACAGGATTGGCCTACATAATGAGAAGTTGTCAGAGGGTAACATCTCCTTTAATGACTGCCATTTTTAGCTCACACAAGCGTGGTCAAACTATTCTTTGTCCTAAAGATGATATGAATGAGAGCTAGTTCTTGGTTTGAGTGTGTGTGTGTGTGTGTGTGTGTGTGTGTGTGTGTGTGTGTGTGTGTGTGTGTGTGTGTGTGTGTGTGTGTGTGTGTGTGTGTGTGTACACACTATGCCGGCAGATGCTGAGAGAACACTTTAGTCCGCAGGAAGTCAGAAACAAGTGGAGCGACAACTTCAGGATCATTGAGATGGACGTGATGGTCGCCAGCTACCGTCACCACTGTGTGCTGCAAGACAGAAGAAAATTAATCTTTGAATAAGAAGCATGCACAAGTAGAAATGCAAGTTTTTCTGTTTTTGTTATTATACCTTTTTCTAAAAATTAACTGAGGAAGATCTTTTTGCTCGTGTTTGACCTTCATTACTTTGTTGGTGAATTTGTGATACCATTTTTTGTGTACATATTGTACATTTTGCATAGTATGAAACATGTGACAATATTTGAAATAACATTTTAATTTAAGCTAATATCAAGGTCTCTAACTGACATTGAGAATTCAAGCTATCTCCATTTTTTGTTTTGTCAATATAGTAAATATATTTCAATGCAAAACATTAAAAACAATAAAGGAATCTCATCTGGTGAGTTTTTTTACACTTCTATAAATATTTCTGTTTATTCTGAGACATTGGGCTTGTACTATGTTGCTACTTTTAGATCTGTGCTGCTGCCTGCCCCAATAGATTTAACAGATCAACACAGACACAGACATTGTCTAAAGCACTGTCTTGTTTTAGGGTGTCACAGTCACACACATCAATGTTATGAATGCAGCTTACTGATTTCGCTTCAAATGGATGAGTACTACAGTTTTTAGCCTTAACACTCCAGGTACTACAATGGTTCTAAATACGATGTTTTCCTGCATGTATTTGGAGATTATTTCTCCAAGACTCAAACTCACATTTCTGTCATGATATCCTTGGAGAAGTTTAGAGGCAAATCTCCTTGGGTATAATTCTGGACCAGTAGTTGCACCAAAGCCTTTGTCTCCTCTGGAAAAACGAAGATTTTAACAGGTTAAATTCATTTTTTATGAATATACAATCATTTACTAAGACCCATATCAGTGTAGTGATCAATATCTTACAGAACAACTAGAACAAAGGCTTGAATCCTCGACTGTATCTCCAGACTCTGCTCCAAGCTGATGCGCACTATATTTTTCTGGAAACATAAAATAAAGCACAGCTACTGTACAAGCTGAATGCTAAACCTCTGTTGTAGAAAACACAAGTTTACAGATAGTAGGAGGGGAATGTGGGGGGAAGGATTGGGAGGTGTAAAGTGACTCACAAAATTAATTCGCAGGTCTCTTGAGAACACAAACCCTGGAGAAGAGAAACACATTCAGCAGATGTTAGAAACCAAAATGAGATTATTCCTCTGTTAGAGGAGAGGGAAAGATAAACACATACCTCCTTCACCCTGAACGAGACCTCGCTCTAAGAGGGTGTGCACCGACCGTTCAGACAGAGTGGGGTTTGCAGCCTTCAACCTGAAGTAAATAAAACACTTAAGCCAACAGCTGACTTTAGGAGAATACTAAAACTCTAACAGACAGATTTGATTATTGTTTGGTTTTATCTTTCTGTTTTAGAAATACACACCTACTACATTTTTGGATAGATAGAAATTGATGCTGCAGAACGCGATACATCGGCTCGTTTTACTCCAAACCAGGTTCTTCCTTGGTCAAAACCTAGCGCCTACTTTACCCACAATGCAACATAGGCATTCTGGTCTGAGATTCAGATTGATTCTATCCAAATATATTTTAAGTAGCAGCTTTTATTGATGAGGATTGGGTAACATGTGGTCACGAAGTACACTTCTTCTCAGCTCCATACCCTCAGATTTGACTTTTTCTCTTTACCTGAGGTACTTAAAGGTTGACATTTTGGAGTCTCACCATGCTTTATACAACGTATTATAACATATGCATTATAACTTCCCTACATCCAACTCTAATGTGTGTGAGTTTCCCTTTAAAACACACTTCAGATCAGTGCAAAACATCCCATACGAATGGGTGATTATTAAATAAAAATTAGTCATGAACTGGAGTGATGTAGTACCTCTCAGCTGCCTTCTCATACGTGTAAACTCTTTTCTTCTCTTCCGCCTTTTTCTCATACTGAAGCATCTCATCCATCCCCTGTCGCATCACTTTGGGTATTTCTTTCTGCGGGAAAAAGACACAAAACTACTGACTGCAGTGTAATATGAAAATAAATGGGGTATAATGTAATACCACTGCTGCAATCACAGACATTTTTATATTTTAATTGACCTCAAAGGCTAGTCAACAACTCTATAGGTAGAACAAAAACTTGATTACTTGATCTGTAGGTAAGAATCCATACGCGTCCAGCAGTATCAAGGCATCTACCATCTCAGGATACAGTGCACTGAACTGTGGAAAATACAATATTGACCAAGCAAGAAAACACTGTACAATAGTATGAAAACAGTGATAATGTATGCTCTTAATTACCAATGCAGCGATGTTGCCACCTGTAAGACAGGGAACAAATAATAATTCTCAAAGTTAAAGACAAGTACATTACTTATTGATGAAAGAAAAAAACACTCATTTGGGAAGCTATAAATATTCAATGTTTTTTTTTTGTTTTTTAAAGTGTCTTAAATGTATAATAAATCCCCCAAATAGTCGACAATACATATATTTTCTCCTGACTTATGGATGAAATCACTTGTTCCAGCACTGTTTGGTTATCAACTCAAGAAACAACACTATAATTATACCCAAATAGTAGATTTAATCAATTGGACCAGATTTTGAACAACCTTCAAAAAAACGTTTCATTATAGAAGAGGAGACATTGTTGCCCTTGCATTTGTTGTTTTATGGAAGCAGGAGATGTGAAAATGCGCAGTGGCATGTTTGTTTTTGCTGCACTTACCCATACTGTGGCCGATGATGGTGAATGTTGTCCACTGGAGGCCTGTGGTAGTTATTTAATGAAAGCACATCTGATTAAATCCAGTGTAACTTACGGCTGTACTTTTGTTGCAGAGATGCACCAGAGTCCTGCAGAGATCAAACATCTTGATCTTAGGTGGGGTAGGTGAGTTTGAGAAACCGGCTCGGGATACACTTTTTGTTATATTCCATGGAATGCTCTTAACATCCCAATAGCAATGACTATCTTAGGTGCTTTGACAAAAAATCCATAAAAGAATGTCATCTGTGGAAGCCGTAGTACTGTAAAAAGCATGACCAATCATTTGAGCCGGCCCGGCTAAAATAACTGGATGGCCTACCTGCCTGTCAGCCTTCCATCTGTGCACAAACCTATCTCGTGCCTTCATTGGTCATGTGCGCGTTCGTGTGTGTTGGAGGAGGGGCTCTGTAAGGAAGTGGCAGATTTTTTCCGGCTGTGTATTTTCAAATTCTTGCGCACTCGAGCTGGTTGAGAAACCAGCTCGAGTGCGCAAGAATTTGAAAATACACAGCCGGAAAAAATCTGCCACTTCCTTACAGAGCCCCTCCTCCAACACACACGAACGCGCACATGANGATAGCAACTAAGCTTCAGCTTGCGCAGGCAAGAAACTCATGTAGTCTTTCGAATCGACTATAAATTGATATGGTGAAGTGTCAGTTCAACCGTATTTGGTGGAAAAACATCTAATTTAGTGGCTTGGTTGGAAAACTCAGGGAGGGGAGCGTGTTGAGAGCCCGCCGCACCATTTGCAAAATAAATAGCTTTTGTTTTTGCTAATGTAGGTTAGCTAGTGGAGCTTAGCTAGGTGCAGCCAGCTCCAGCAACAACACCGCGGGACCATCCGGGCGACGTTTGGGTCTACGTCAACCCTAAAAGCGGAGGTGCTTAGCGCTAAATACCGTGCTAAACACCAATCATACAACAGCAATGATTGAAATAGTGTAGCCAATTTCTGCAATGAATGTTCCCCGTGTGGTTTATCAACATCGGAACCTAATTGGGAAGCCAGTGCAATGAGCCAGAATTGGGCGGTGAAGTGGTGACGCTTTTTGTGGCCAGTGAGTAGACGTGCAGCTGCGTTCTGCACTAGCTGCAGGTGTCTAATTGACGCCTGGTCCATACCCATGTATAGAGCGTTGCAATAATCCAGCCTTGTGGTTACAAATGCGTTAATAACCCTTTCTAGGTCTTTAAAAGATAAAAACGACTTGGTCTTGGCCAATAGTCGTATTTTAAAAAAGCAGGTTTTGACTACGGTGCTGACCTGCTTATCAAATGTAAAAGCGCTATTGAAGGTCTCTTCAAGGTTCATGACAGAGGGGAGAATGTTTTTATTGAGGGAGCCCAGAATATCAACCGGACAGGCTGGAGGTTGGGGTCCAAAAAAGATGACCTCGGTCTTGCTCTCGTTGAGGTTGAGGACATTTTGGCTCAGCCAGGATTTGACCTCTGTCAAGCAGTCCATCAATATCTGTAATGAGTTGACATTTGAATTGCGTGGCAGATATATCTGTACATCGTCGGCGTAGCAGTGTAATGGGATGTTGTGTTTTGTGAGAATTTAACCTAGGGGCAGTATGTACAGTAGAAAAAGGATGGGGCCCAGAATCGAGCCTTGGGGAACCCCACAGGTAAGCGGGGCTTTGGCAGAGGAGAAGGCACCTAGCTGCACAGAGAAGCTACGGTCTGTCAGGTAGGACCTGAACAATGCAAGGGCAGAGCCTGTGATGCCAGCGGACTGTTCGAGCCGTGACAACAGGATGCTATGGTCCACAGTGTCGAAGGCAGCTGTCAGGTCTAACAGCACCAGGACAGCTGGGCTACCTGAGTCGGCGGCTAGGAGAAGATCATTAAAAACTCTTAAAAGGGCTGTTTCAGTGCTGTGCATGGGTTTAAAGCCAGACTGAAACTTTTCATGGATGCCATGCATGGTTAAAAAAGACTGCAGTTGGGCGTAGACTATTCGCTCCAGGGCTTTAGATAAAAAAGGTAGCTGGGAGATGGGCCTAAAATTTGCGAGAATGGAAGGGTCGAGATTTTTCTTTTTAAGTAGTGTCTTGAACACGGCATGTTTGAAGGCAGCTTGGATACATCCTGAGGTAAGAGAGGTATTTATAAGTAATAAAATACTTGCTCCAACTGATTCGAAAACCTCTCTGAGAAAGCGAGAGGGAATGCTGTCTGAGGTGCAGTTTGTCGGCCGCCGGTGCATGACTACATCCGAGAGAGAAGAGAGGGATACAGGCTCAAAGTGGTCGAGGACAGCAGGGCACAGAAAAGGAGCTGGATCTGGGGTAGCACTAGTGTGGGCTAGCCTAAGAGCAGATACTTTTTCAATAAAAAAATGTAAGAAACTTATCACAGAGAGTAGTCGATGGCACAATTGGAGAAACATCACAGGGATTAATGATCGAGTTGAGGACATTAAAAAGAACCTGAGGTTTATGGCTGTTTTTGGAGATTAACAGAGAAATGGGGTGGTTGCGTTCAACAGTTTTGTAAGTTTCCAAAACAGACAATCTGACACATTCGCCCACTCAACGCATTGACAGGCCAGGTACACTTACCTGTTGGGCAGGCCATGGTTTTTAACTTCTCTCTCATGAACTCAAACTTGTATTATTTACATGCCTTACAATGTTTTTTGAACAGAGAATTGGGGAGGCAGTTTAATACAACCTTGTCACGAAGAAGTCACATTTACAGTATATAACACTATTTTCTTTTGGCAAAGCACTTTGAAAGGTAATTCAATGTCCTCTGGGTGTACAACAAACAAATTCACATGGAGTGAAAGGAAAGATGTATAACGGGCTTACAAAGTGTAGGACAATGGAAGCAGGATTTTGATTGTCTATTGTTAGATTTATGAACAAAATGACAATAAACGTACATTTTATCAAATGTGAATGTTAAAGGTGGAGAGGAAGAGCCCCTTTTATCTCCATTGTATTTATTTGGGTTACACACTATTACTGTGGCCTCCATGTCCATTGGTTCTTTGTGTATTTGTATGTTTGTGTTTGTGTGTGTGTTGTTCCTGTTCCACCCTTCACCTGAACCTTGCTACCAACACAGAGAAAAACTCCCAAGGAGTTTTTCTCCAACTCGTCTCATCTATTGTCTAACGTGTAAAGGAAACATTACATTGTATTCTTCTTTTTATTGTAATTATCTTAACCACATGCCATCTCCACTTTCACTTATGTTGTTTTGGGAATCACTGGCAATAGAACTATTTTTATGTTTGGGTATGAATGTAGATTTTTTTGCTCTATCTATTTGCTGTTTTTGTTATAACTTACTTTTACCCATTTTGTTCCAAGCATACAAAAACCCATACATATACAGAAAGACAAAATATAAAGCGTAAACAATACTGTATATCAGTGCTTCTCAAACTCCGAACCAAGGTCTGGATCTGGACCGAACTGCAAATCAATCTGGACCGAACCCTGTGTCCCAAAAATTATACAAAATAAAAAAATAAAAACTTTCTGAATCTGATGTGTATTTTCTTGTGTCTGACACGTTGTGTGAATGAACGTGCATATATATTTACTTGTGTGCGCAAGCGTGACACGCATTGCAGACCGCAAGTTAACCTTGACTTTCTAATGCTTCTAATGCCTTTTTTTCCAACTTTACTGGCATTGATCCGGACCAGTGACCTTGTATACAATTCACAAGTGGACCTTTAATAAAAAAGTTTGAGTACCCCTGCTGTATATCAGATAACAAGATTACACAGATGTTTTATTGTGAAAAATAAATACAATTTAGAAACTTTATGGGTATTATGTAATACGATGGTGTCCAAATAATATCTGATGAACTTTGTAAAGAGAATAATGACATCCCTTGCAGTTTAATTTGTGCAGAACCAGTTCTCTCCAAACTGGATTCCTTCTCTGAATGTGTCTCCGTGCGTATTCTTTTAATCTCTTTTGTCGAACAATGCATTCATTCCAGCCATGGAGGGACACATTTTCTCCCTGCTTTTATAATAATGAGATCCTAAAATGTACTTTAGTGTCTCCACCACAAGATTTTCATGCCATAAAAGAGCCTTTTTGTGTGGATGCCTTTTATGCCGTTTTCATTGTGGCAGCCCTGCATTTATTTGAACTGTGTTTTGCATAACCACCAAACCCTCAAGTCACTACATCTGTGAAACTCAAGCAGCAAAAGGAAAAGAGAGGAGAGACCGAAATTAGAAAATGGGAGGGAGAGCAAAAAAAAAGAAGAATCATTTTGAGGAAAAATAAATCGCAGAAGGGATTAGAGAGCAAATTTAAACTGTAACCTTGGTCTCAACTTGGTGTGAGAAGGCAAAACAGTTAATTGAATGGTCCTTATTATACTTTTGATGTTTTTCCTTTGCTGTAGTGTGTTATAGAGTTTTTTTGCATGTATATTATCTGCAAAGGCTAAAATCCAAAGGTTCACTCCCACCCTGCCTGAAACACATCGTTTGGACTACTTTGTTTACTTCCATAACATAGTGACATCACTACGTAACACTTGTGCATCTATTGGCTAGTGCTCTAAAACATTGTACCTGATAGGCTAAGAGGCGGGATATCTCTAAGTGGGTGACCATCAAAACAGAGCTGGCCAGCTAACCAATCAGAGCAGACTGGGCTCTGGTTTCAGACAAAGGGTGAAAAGAGGTGCTGCAGCACAAGCAATATGAGAAAAATAAAGCACTTTTCGAACATTAAAGCATGTAAACATGTCACAGTAGAAGCACAAAATACAATTATGAAACTATGAATGAAAATATTATCAAAATATAGGACTCCCTTTAAGTTTGTTATGTGTTTACCAAATTGTTGAGAGGAACAATGTATTTGCCCCCCCTGATACAGCAGATGTTGCATATAGTAAGTAATGTACAGCTGTCATATCTCTGCGTGCTCAGGCACACATGCCTGGCCATTTGTAATTGAGTTGCCTTTTTTAAATCTCCTAGCAAATCTTCACTGACTGTGCACTGCTGCAACTTCAAAGTGACCTTGTTAGACTGCTGTAGTGTGACTGGCTCACTACAGTGGGTATTACAGCACCATATCGACTGATATAGCAGACTGCTGACGCACAAGTAGCGAGGTAGAGCGTGCCTTTAATCATCTCTTAACAAGAGCACTGATGACATGTGCAGCAGAGTGTTATCTGTCCTGTATCCCTTCGTGTCCCTGAATAATTCAGATGGCACAGAATAAGGAAGACATGAGACAACTTTACATGGTTTCAGTGTTTCAGCAAGCCTGCATTATTCAGTTTAAATATCTGTCCTAATTACTTCTCCTCAGGCTGATCTATGACTTTGTATTTTCTCCCTGGGGGCTCTATGTCTCAAGACCAGGTTTTCTATAAATAGTTTTTTTTTGTTTAGAGGCTCTTTCACCATGCATTACTTTTTTTCCTCCACTAATGATTATAAGATCTGACCTGTCTAAACATACTTTACTGAGGCGCAATGCAGCCAAGAGCATGTGGAAGTGGGAGAAATCTAAAAAGAAAAAAAAAAGTGTAATGTGCAACCCCACTCTGAAAAGTGGGGAATGCAAGGGTTTTTAATTGAATCATAGTACATTCAAAAAAATAAATTGGTGACATTTGTTAATAGAGCAATGTACAATAAGGCTTACAACCATGTGGATTCAATCTCCAAAAATATAAGAATTATACGAGTACATCAATTTCATCAAATATGCTTAACTGCTTTAAGTGCCGCATTAAGAAACAATTAGCGGCCATGGTGCGGATCATTTTCAATCTACGACGGAAAATGTGTAGAGTCTCCGGCGTCTTGATGTCATTGGGGAGCTTGTGCTGACATTTATGATTTTGGTGAGTAATAGCTGTAACACCCTCATAGTGTGAACGTAGCACACTGACTGGCAGTAACAGGACATAGAAGACCAGCTGGGTTATATAGTTTTTATCATGTCCAAGATAGAGAATGGGACTGAGACATTTGCAGCACGGTAAGCAATTACCCGTGACTAGAATTGGATTCAAGCAATGATAGCTAGTGCAGGATGCAGGGCGGGTGTGAGGATAACTCGGGTATTGAAGGCCAGTCGGGTTGAAGTCATCCTGAAGGATCCAACTAAATTAATCACATTTTTAAGGGCCTAAACATGAATAGAAAATAGTATGTCCTAGATTTATGCTATTTGACGGGTAAATGTACATGTGGAGACTTCCAAAAAAAGTAGTCGCCATGGAACAACCTCATCGTGACGTGGCGAGAAAGCGCGGCAACAAAAAGAGCGAGACACTTTTAGAGAAAAAACATTATACAGAGATACCTGCTGCCACTCAAGAAAGGTTGCATCCAGTGGTGTAAGAAGTATTTCCTTCACTTTATGAAAAGCTCTTATACCACACTGTGAAAATTCTACAAAGTTAAACCCCTCGCAAGCTTTACTGAAGTGAAAGTATCTAAGCATCATTATAAAAATGTACTTACAGTAAATGTGTTACCGCTGAAGGTGGTGTTTTTTGAATGAATATTGTTGTTGTAGATGTTTAGGTTGTTAAGTTTTAATTTTAAGTCCATTATGTATTATTGGGTGCTCTGATCTAAAGAAAGGCGTCACATTCTATGTGATCATTACATACATAGAGCTTTGTCACTTTCATATTATACCAAGTTTTAAATGTTTTACTTTGTGATGAATATCTGCAAGCCTATCCAACAAGGAGAGTTTTCTAAACACAAAAAGCAACACAAACATTCAAAATAACATGTGTAAGAAATACAATATTTGTATCTGAGATGAAGTGGAAGATACAAAAGTTAAGTTGGAGAACATCAACAGTATTTAGTAATTGTACTTAGTTTATTTCTACCATTGGTAGTATATAAGTACTTATGCAGGTATGGAGTTTTACAAAGACAAATCAAGAACTGCAATTACATGACTTCCAGAAAAACAACCCATATGACAATTTTTCCACCCGAATGCCTCTTAAGAGTATTCCTCCATTTTAGCACAGTACATCTAAAATGTTGGCTAATACCGCCACTTCAGCAGATGAAAACAAAATCCCTTTAGTCAACGGTTCATTCAAGTCTGATTTACTGGATACATGACAACTTCATGACTGCTTTATTCCCCTGCTCCCCAGTTCAACACATAATAAATGTGATCAGTGACCTGATCAAGTAAATGCGTGGGCATCCACGATAAGAAAACGGGAAGAAGAGAGTGATAGGCCCAATAATGAGGACAGGAATATAATGAATGATCTCAAGATGGGACATGAATGTGAAACAATAGTAACACTCCCCTATTTAAAGTCCATCTACACAATATGTTTGCATTGATTAAATAGCAAATGGCACTAAATCATCACGTAAAAGTGAGGTTGATATATTGGCCCCCGAAAAAAGTAATCCATTCTTTGACCATGTTGTTTGAATATCAAAGAGTGCTGCAATGTGCGCCACGTGTTCGCCGACATCTGCAATTTAAATTGGGAGTCTGAATGTGCATTAAGCACATCAGCATCAGCATCAATCATTGGGCATTTAGTTAGCTAAGCTGTACGGGAGGAGGTTGGTTCAATGTTCTCCTCTTTAATGAGAAAATTGTTCCATCTGAATTTGCCTCATAAATCATTGCCATGGTGACCAAATACTCTGGTTTTAAAGTACCAGTCCCCTTAGACCGTTTTCTTTTTGATTCAGCATCCTTTCTGTGTTCTTTGCTGTTACGAGAAACACATTATTTAATGTGCACTTTGTGGAATAATAAGCATGTCCGAAAAACAGCTTGCTTTGTAATTTCTTGATTTTATATCGACTTTGCATTTGCAGCAGAACATATTCCAGTCACTTGGGGATTTGCGCATTATATAAATGTTAGTACATGTCTTATGATGATTATTTACAGCTGCTTACACCAATCTGCCACTTTTGAAGCCCAGGTGTGAAAAGCATTATGGTTTCAAAATTAACATAAGTGTGCTTCATCATTATCAGTCAAAGATGAAATGTATTTTGAAGTCTGAAGAGACTCTGTCGCCCGTCAACTGTCATAACAACCCCAGGTGTCGTTTTCGAATCAAACCTTCATTTATTGTCAACTTCCTTCTTCAGACAGGCGGGCAAAAAGTATTTTTCTCCATTGCTAAGACCATCTGCTATTGTGGGAATCATTTCAAGGTTGTGTATGCAATTTCACACCACAGTAAGCCAGAGTAGGGTCCATAGTGCACCCGTAGGTCTAGTTATGTGGAACAGAGAGCCACCTGAAAAGGCGACAGCTCTAAAGCCAGAGAGTAGCCGTTTAAGTTTAAGCCTCTTGGTAAGAAATTGTACTTAAGGAGCAGGCGACCCTCCATTTTTTTACTTGTGTATGGTCTTTAGTCCTTCATGCTCACTTATTCAAAGTTGAAGGTTTTAGTTATGTGTTTGAAATGGAATTGCACTCTGCGGGTTGTACGCACTACATGTGGATACACTTTACAATTCATTTCATTTCAAGACCGTTCTTATACAGTTGGCCCTGTTCGGCCAAATGGCAGTTGTCACTATGCATTTCCATTTACCCTGTCTAACTGTAACACTCATGCTTCTATTGGCTAGCGCTCCAAACATATTGTTCATGATAGGCAAAAGGGCGGGACATTTCCTAAACATCTCTAAGCATTTGACCAATCCAAACAGAGCCAGCCGGCTAACCAATCAGAGCAGACTAGGGTTCGGTTTCAGAATAAGGGTGAAAAGAGCAGGCAGTATGAGAAAAATAAAGCACTTTTTGAAAAAAATACAAATATGGACCTTAAAATATGTTCTCTTTAAACTAACTTATTATGTACACATTTGGTGCACAGTTGCAAAAAACTGTTAAAGGTGGGGTAAGTAATTTTGGAGAAACCAGCTCGAGTGCGCTAGAATTTGAAAATATACAGCCGGAACAAATCTGCCACTTCCTTACAGAGCCCCTCCTCCAACACAAACAAACGCACACATGACCAATGAGGGCACGAGATAGGTTTGTGCACAGATGGAAGGCTGACAGGCAGGTAGGCCATCCAGTTATTTTAGCCGGGCCGGCTCAAATGATTGGTCATGCTTTTTACAGTACTACGGCTTCCACAGATGACATTTTTTTATGGATTTTTTGTCAAAGCACTTAAGATATTCATTGCTATCGAGATGTTAAGAGCATTCCATGGAATATAACAAAAAGTGTATCTAGAGCCGGTTTCTCAAACTTACCTACCCCACCTTTAATTTACAAAATCACAACAGTTTCACATTGACATTTTTTTCTGAGATTTTGAGGTAACTGAATAACTGCATTTGGTGTCTGCTTCAACTCATTTATTTGACCGTGCAGTGACAGGAAGCAATGACAATTATTTATTTTCTCTCCCTTCTTTTCCAAGTCCTTGGGTTACATGTTTCTCTTTTCTCTCTCGTATCCTCTCCTGTGGAGTTTGGATGTGATTGGCACTCTTACAAGCCCCCCTGCCTCAGGCTGACCAATCATAAGGGGAAGCATCAAGCACATTTATACTTTACCACATGGGTCTCCCTTTCCGGGGTGAAACCGTCTGTGTCGTCTGACTACATGAACATGAGGTGGGTTCACTAATACACTTCGGGCGAGGGAGTAAACAACGTTCGGTCCTCCGTCTCGTTGGACCCTTCACAACATGGGAAGTTTACCAATAAAATCTCGTCTAACGTTCACGGAAATCACGTGAAAAAAAGGAATACACGCCAATCAACAAGATGGCAGACGACGTGAAAAAAGGGACGGATCAACACTACGCTCTCGTTACCCTAATAAGCATTATGTTTTCGGCACAAGACAGAAATCACTATTCAGAAAAAAACGTTTCACAATTATAAAACGACATAAGGGTCTAAGAGACTTAGACATAGTGACCCGGTTTTTATTTTGGTATAACCCGAAACCTTTTCGATTTTGTACTTACGTAATTGTTCACGTCTTGTTACAGTCGTTAAAATTGTTAGGTCGAATAACGTTATAACTCTAAATGAATAACACGACCCTCCTCAAACGAACAATGTAAACAGAAATTGAGACATAAATAAGTCCGTTCCAAACTGTCCCTCTTAGTGTGTTTTAAAAAGTGGGTCGATTTCATGTTTTCGTGAGTGGTGTTTACGACAGAGTGTGATATCGGTAAACAAAAGACCAAAGAACCGGTTACCCGTCGAAGGTGACCTCGTCCCTCCCAATATTTACAAATCGAGTCCCGTGAAAATAAGGAATCAACGTACCCTCGTGTCTATCCATGCGGCAAAGAGAAAACGGATTGGTTGATTAGTTTAAAATGTTCGCAGGCTCCAAAATTCACGACTGGAAAAAGAGAACAAAATAATTTCCGAACACGTATGAAAAAGATTGGGCATCCGAACCAAGTTTGAACTTGTCGTCTGTATCTTCGCCTATGATCTTGCGGAACGTTGCGGTTACGGCTCGTTCCTCGCGACAAATCAATGTGGAGTTTACAGTACAAGACGGTCCTACATGTCGAAAGTCTTAAAATACTTTTGAAGATGTGAACAGTGTTTTTACAACCTTGACTTCAAAGTACAAACATAAGAGGTAGTAAAGGAACTAATTATGATCGTTAACACCGATTAATAATTATAATTTCTCCCGGGAAAATTAGAAGTTAAAAAGTACCATGTAAGAAACAATAACCCCGGACATAACCACCACTGTACATCCCCCCCTGGATGTACGAATTGGAATTACAAGCTCTTCCCCAGAAATGAAAAGAGAATCCGGGACACGACGTCGTGAATTAAAAGTGGGAAGACCAGACTTGTACTCTCGGGGGTCCGAAGACGAGATAATCAGTCCGACCGGGCCGAGCGCCGGAGACAACAACCCACTAATATATTTGGTGAACACTAGAAGGGAAGTGAATCCTGATAAGTGTAATGTTACACAAACGTCGGATTAAAAATAATAATAACAAACTACCCCTTACATTTATCCTACAAGTACAATTTATCCCTACAGTGACAACAACTACCTGAATTTGTATCTCAGGTTCCCCCCCTAAAAACGGAATTTTTGGTGCGGTGTGTTTGGATATATTTGTGTAATTTACTATTCCCCCTTTGGGAATTACGTATTATCCCTCATAACGATAACGTACCGTTTGAGAGTTAATATTACGAAAAAGAGTTCTTATGGTATACAGACGAAAATTACACAAAATGAGTCTGGTTATAACCCGAATAAGCTAAAATACTCCAAAAATTTAGTAGTATAAACGCAAATCATACTGAGGTGTATTGGACTGGTTCGACTTATAACATTACCAACACTCCTCCCTAACGGGTAATAAACGTATTCGACTAGACGAGGGTAGTGGTCTATAACAAAAGATTCCTATGTCGATTTTGTAACGGTGATGGGGGGGAAAGGGTCGTAGACTAACATTATTGCA
>NW_011369951.1:6181422-6218707 GCF_000735185.1 Notothenia coriiceps
CGAGCCCGATTCTCAATTTCAAAGGTGTGCTCTAAAATGATATTTATAAATGACTGTTATCATTATTATAAGCAAGACAATAAATGGCAAAGATATGTAGAAAATAAACTTATTTAAGATATGTTCATAAGAAACGTAACGTGGGAGAAAATATGTTTCTAGAAGATATGTAGAAAATAAACGTATAGAGATACGTTCATAACGAACGTAACGTGGGAGGAAATGCGTTTCTTGCTAAACGTAATTGAGAATGCAGTTTAGTTCTGTGGGAACGTAATTTTTAGGAGACAGGGTTGAGTGAGTCCATAACAGCTTTGTTCTGGACTATCAACCGGACTGATCATCAAACAGCGATGATGCAGTGATGCTGTTCCAAAGTGACCACTTTTGGCAAAAATGTCAAAAGTGAAACAAAACACCCGTCTGTGAAATAAACATCTATAAAAAAAAACTTTAAATAGTTTTGCATTTGTATGTTCTGTAGCCAGAAAACCAAATGACAAAAAGAGTAGCAGCGGATTGAATAGTAACCACACTTCATAAGTAGCTGGCTTACAATGTGATGAGAGACTTGTGATGAAGATACTTTATGTGACTCCCAACATTTTGGGGGGATTGTTTTGTTTGCTAACTTAAGGGGGTTGGAACGGGTGTCAACATCAATGTCTTATCTTTGTGGTAAATAAAAAGTCTGTCAAGGCTTGTTAGCTTTGCACGTGACCAAAGGCTAAAGAAAGGACTTGCCATTGTTGTTGTTTTAAATTCCCTTTTGAAAGTCTTGCTCTAGATAGCCACTTGGATATATGGAGTTCAACAAACCAAAACCATTACTGCTTTAGAAAACCATTGATTTATATTAAATGTAACTAAACTAACACATTGCTAGTTGCTTCTAGCAAGAATCCCACTTAGAATCAATATCCCATGAGGTTTTAGCAATTCTGTCCAATGTGTGCCCCTTATTGTTCAGTAATACAATTAGCCATTCGGGATGAAAAAAAAGATCTCTAATTTCTGGGCAATTTCTTTGTTATTTTACGCTTTTAGCTATCCTGTCGTTGCAAGCATCTTTCAAAGACTCCTCGTCTCTGTGGGTTAATGCTGGGCAGCAGCACTTCCTGTCCTCTTTAAATTAACCCTGATGTTTATTGAAAATCTTTTTGGCTCCAGCCGAAAAGTCATTATAAAAACTTCCAACATAACTCAGCAATATGTTGAGGTCTGGTAAGCATGGCCCCGATCGATAAAGAGAATCAATTCATGTCACTGTCTGCATTAGCCAACAGTAAATGTAAAGCATCCTTTCAAACAGAGGGCATAAACGCCTTCCGGGAGGACAAGAACTGAAGTAGGGTGCAATCCTCTTCTAAGTTCGTTTAGAAGTCAAACAAGACCTCTTCACACCTAGTGGTGCTGTCTGACACAGACAAGCACAGGTTAATTCTGGGCTGTACACAGAATTATAAAAGCAGCAGAGGGGTCTCTCAAACCAGCACTAGATGCTTTTATCTACACAGCTCCACAGCCTGACCTTGACCTGACCCGACTTCTTTTTCACTGAGGCAGTGGTGTTGTCTGCAGAAGGGAATATGAGTCTGAACCACTGTGTATCTTGTTGCCTTTCATCACCACCTCTATGTTTTCAGAACTTCTTCTCTCATTGGCTATTTCTCTACTATATCAGTCTAGTTTTTATTCTGATAAAACATTTGCGCATAGTTCAAAAATGATAAAGCTTTATATTGATAAGTGAAAGAAAAAATGTACCTTTTTCAAAATATAAAATAGACCACAACCTTAGAATACTTACCACAACTACCGTGCACAAAAGCCTTGCACTTCCCAGGATTAGATGAAAAAATATGTTATTGATGTTATAAAACTACAATTAGTGGACATTTTGCAGATATGCTCTGTATTAATATGTTGGAATGGTTGCAGATTAATTGAATAATATGTCAAGGTTACTTATCATATTGCTAAGTAGAGGAAGTATTTGTGAATGTGAAAAAGATGCAATTGAGTTTTGGAGTTTGTCCTGTTATTAGTTTATTTGGAGATGTAACCTTGCAAACATATGATGAACATAATGATGAAACCTCTATTCATGCTTTTTTCTCTTTTTCAAGATAACATATTCCCTTAAACGTACATTGTGAAGATCTTGGCATCAATCTGAATTGGTGAACGCACATCAGCTTCGTGGCAATCCTTCCTTTGATCAGGCTAATTGAAATTATTTGATGTTGTACGCCTTTAAAAGTCTTATAAATGAAAAAAATAACAGGAACTTTTATTTTATTTGGAATTAATGTAATTATCTTAGTCAGTGCTGACAGCAGACTGTAACCTATGCCTGTAGGTTCGTATTGATGGGTTGCGTCTTGAATGAACATTAAGTAGAATGCATCTTACATTATTCTACCATAAGAAAGTGGTATTTGTGTGTGAGTTTACTTTACAATTCACAAAACACACGCATAAGGTCAACATGAACTTTCCAGCTTCAGCCAATGAGCACAAAGTTCCTCTTCTTCTCCACCTAAACTATTCGGGTAACTTCCTCTAAAGATTCAGGTAAATATGTATTTTTCTTTTTTTAGAAACGTTTTTTATGTCAATTATTCTCATACCTGACAACTTTTTGGTCTATCTGGTTTAACTCATTACATACATTCTGATGTGTTTTAACAAAACAAAAGCACCACACCTCTAAGCAGTTCTCTGACTGACACAGGAAAGGAGTTTTAATAAGAAGCTATTATCTTAGGTGGAAACATTTGAATTAGACAGGAAGTAATCAGTCTCCCTTTCAATATGTATGCAGCATCATTAATTGGCATGCCTTACCTCCTTACACTGACACCCTTTTTAGGGGTAAAAGCAGGAATAACTAATGCTATAGCATACAAAAAATATTTAGAGAAAAAAGCCCTATCTTCTAATGACTTTACTATGAAGGGGAGCATACCTTCCTTTTTGTATTCCTGTTTGATAGATGAAAGGAACACTGGTTAATTGGTCTCTCTGATGCTACTTTTAATGAACAGCGAGGTCTGACCGTTGGGGGCAAATTAGCTTGATCCATCTTATGCAGAACAGAATTAATGAAACCCCTATGGATAAATCAGAAGTGTGCTGTGTATCCATGCTCATGTGTAGTTATAACACCTTGAACTGGTATGAAAAATCCAATATTTGCCCTGAACAGAGGATGTTAAGGTTCAATAGTTAGCCCTTGTAATGCAGTAAAGCTCCCATTACTGAGATTATCAGGCACTAATGAAACATCAGGGTTTCATTACATATTCGACATTGGATCACAAAATTCTCAAAACGAACTAGGAGATGTAGGCCTTAGCATGTGAGAAGCTCTAAATTAAAGCATTAGATCTGTTTTTTACATATTACTACGCCTCCTAAGTCCTTGCATGCTGATATTTGCATTAACCATGTTTAAAAATGATATTAACCTCTAGGCCTGGGAGCTTTCACCTTGAGAAAAATCCGAGGGAGGGAGAGATTGATGCAGAACGCTAAGCACAATATGTTTTCACACCATGAGTTTCAAGAACAGTGTGACTGCAGACGAGAGTTGTTAAGAGTAAAGCACAGCGTGTTCCCAAGAGCCATTCACTGTAGCAGCACTGCTTTTCAATTCACATCAAATCTGCAGGAGAGGAGATGTGCAGTGGACAGTAGCGAATCCAAAGTAGGGAGAAACTTTTGTTGCAGAATTGTGGGTTGAAGAGCTCTTGACTTTAATTATGATTTTGTTTTGGCATTCAAAACACCTTGGGTCAGGAAACAAAGTGGTCATGATTAGTACCTTTTTCAATGAATAAAGCAATCTGAGTCTTGGTCCTTGGCTCCTGGGTAATATAAGTCAGATATTTTCTAGATCAGTAACATCAAATTGTTAGTTTTGTTAATCTAGTTTGTTTTCTTGCTTCCATACAGCATTATGTCAATGTGTTTCCTATTTTTCAAAAAAAAGGAGTCAAAAGGGTCTTGGGTAGGATCACAAAGGCCAAAAACAACACTCAAAAAGAAAGGATATCATACCAGTAGTGGCATACTTATTATAGAAGCCAGTATTTCAACTTAGTTTGGGTTCCTTAATCTCTGATAGCGTATTATAGTAATGTTATGATTTAACAGAGTAAATACATAACATATTGTTCCTTTAAAGAGTCTGTGGTAAAAATAAAAAAAGTTAACTCAAAACATGAGCCAGAAAATGGTATCATACAGTCTGATAGTGTTAAGTATGGTTCATTAGAGCCAAAACAAAAACACCAAGAGAGAAATTATACACCCAAGGCCGGAGCAGTTGTGTGATGTCTCGAAGATCTGTTTGAACAAACCAAGAGAGCAAATTATATTCTACAGAAGAAAAAAAATCCATATGCTTTCTCTAACTTGGAAAGCTGTTACGATTCCAGACACTTAGTATGTAGGACCCAAATGCAAAACCCGGGAGACAGAGGTAAAGTATTTGTTGGATACTTTATTTTCCATAACAGCAAAAATGAAAACGCTCACGCAGTGAGGAATCAAAAAACCAAAGAGTTCCAGGAGCATAGACCTTACAGTGACAATAGACAAGACAAACTGACACTGAACACTGGGAGACAGGGGAATTTAAACACAGGGTAACAAGACACAGGTGGGAATAATCAGGGAATTAGACACACCAGGGAACTAACGACAGACATGAAAACACAGGGAAAAGAGACCAGACAATATACAGGGAGGAAAACATGACAAGGAGAACGGATAAACACGACAGCAAACACCCAAACCTAGACAGACAACACTAAAACCCGTGACATAAACCTGGGGGTGTGACAGAACACCCCCCCTCAAGGGACGGATCCCAGACGTCCCAAAAAACAAAGTCCAGCAGGGTGGGTGGAGGGGGTCCGGAGGACGGGTCTCGGGCGGTCGGCCCCGGGCCCGGGTGCAAGCAGAGACCATGGATGCGGGTCTCGGGCGGATGGCCCTCGGGGCAAGCAGAGTTCAAAAAGGGGTTCTCGGGCCGGACGGCGCGGGCAAGGCCAAGAGTTCAAAAGGGGTCCCGCGCGCAGCAAGCAGAGTTCGACGAGGGGCCAAGACCACAGCTCTCAGGGGCCGGGCAGGAGCCGGTGTTCGACCGACAGGAACCAAAGCCGGTGGGAACGGGTGTTGGCAAGATTTCTCCACGGAAGAGACAAGGAGTTGGCAGGACCCTCCGGCGATACAGGTGATGTCGACCGGCCTCCCAACGAAACAGGACAATGGATCGGCAGGGGCCCCCTGGTAGCGAGAAGTAGTCGGCGGGACCCCAACGGGACAGGACACAGCCGGCAGGACCCCCGGCAGACAGAGTAAACTTCGGTGGGGTGCCCTCGCAATGCACAGGGGACATAGGTGGCAGGCAACCCCGGCAGAAGAGTAGTCCGGCGCGGGCCGTCCAGTGGCACAGACATAGGGTCCTGGCAGGACCTCCGCGGAAGAGTAGTCGGCGGGGGCACCAACAGCACAGGACATAGGGTTGGCAGGACCCGCCGGTAGGAGAGTAGTCGACGGAGCCTCCAAGGCACAAGACATACGATTGCAGGACACCCGGCAGGAGAGTAGACGGCCGGAACCTCAGACGACACAGGACATAGAAGTTGGCAGGACCTCCCGGCGGAGAAGTAAGTCCGGCGGGCGCCTCCAATGTCAGGACATCAGGTGTGCAGGGACCCCTCGGCAGAAGGAGTTCCGACGGCTCCCACGGCACTTGAGTAGGGACTTGAGGTGGAAACTCGAGAGAGGGGCTTGAGAGGGAACCTGAAGGAAACTCTGAGAGTCGACTGAGAGATGCACTGAAGGGATCGTTGAGAGGGAACTTGATCGCACGACGCTGAGAGGGGCGACCTCCCAGAGAGGCGCACTCGGAGAGGATACTGTGAGAGGGAACTCGAGAGGATACTTGAGAGCGGAACTCGAGGAGGAATCAATTGAGAGGGGAACTCGAGGAGGACGACTTGAGAAGTGACTTGAGAGGAACTCGAGAGGTTGAGCTTGAAGAGGAAACTCGAGAGGGGAACTGGAGACGTGGACTTGAGAGAAACTCGGAGAAGGGAACTCGAGAGGTTTACTTGGAGAACGTGTCTTGATGGAACTCGAGAGGAGGGGACTCGAGAGGGGACTTGGAGAAGAGATTGAGAGGGAACTTCGAAGGTGAGACTTGAGAGGGTAACTCAAGAGAGTGGGACCGAGAGGGGAACTGAGGACGGACTTGAGAGGAACTCGAGAAGGAGTGCTTGAGAGGAGACGTGAGACGGTGTTCGCCAACAGGACCGAGACAGGCTGGACGTCGGCGGAGAACACGGAGACGAGGCGCTGGAGTCGGCCGGCCGCTACGCCGACAGGACTCGGAGCTGAGGCGTCGGCTGAACGTCAACAGGAGCGGAGGTGCCGAGCGCCGGGTACCGTCGACAGACTCGGGACCTGGCGTTGCCGTACGCCGCCATGATTCGGGGCAGCGGCATTGGCCGTAAGCAGCTCCTGGACCGAAAGCGAGTAGGGACATGTACTGGGGCGGCCCTGAGAAAGCCAGAACGACGGTGCGTAAGGTTCCGGTTTGGAGCGGAACCGGCTGTAAGGTCGGTTTCTGGAGCCGAACTGACTGCTGGGTGGCACGAGCCCGGGACCATGGCTGTCAGGTCCGGGTTCATGGAGCCGGACACAAAACCCTCCACGGTCCGGTCCTGGGGCCGAAACATGACTGCTGACGGCACTGGAGCGCGGAAACAGGGCTGTATGCTCCGGGTTATGGAGCCGAAACATGGCGCTGGTAAGTCCGGAGCGAAGCAGGACCATGGCCGGCTGGGCCGGTCACGGAAACGGGAACCATGCCTGCTGGCGCGACGGAAGCTCGGACCCTGGCTGTGCTAGTCCCAGCTAATGGAGTGATGGAAGCATGGATGGCGGGGCCAGGCACTGAGGCCATCGAGGCATGGACCCGTGGCTGGTTCTGGAGCAGGGAACCGCATCAGCCTGCTCGGGGGCCGCTACTGGGCCCGGGAACCTGACTGCGGGCAACCGGAACAGCGGCCCGCCCCCGGCCGCGGCCGACCCGGAACACCGGATCCATGGCTGGTGTGGGATACGTACAGGAGCCACGGGNGCGGCTAGCTTTACTCCAAAAATAGTGAAGTTTGGATTCAAGGATTATGTTGTCGATGACGCTAATAAGAAGAGAACACCGGTATGCAGGGTCTGCAGCATAAAGATCAGTGACACGACCACCACAACATCCAACTTCATTCGTCACTACAAAAAAAAACACAGAGAAAGCTAGGCTACATCATAGCCTTGGGAACGTGTTTCAAATGGGGGGTGCTGTGGGGATGACACCAGGGCTGGTTCTTACCAATTTGCTGCCCTATAGGCAAGATTTTAGCTGGCAATGAAAAACCTCTACAAAAGACCAATACACTACAAAAAGAGAAACATATTGACATGGTGGACAGCTCATATAAAAGGCTTCAAATGTAAACTTACTCTTTTCCCTTACACACACTCCCAACAAACAATCATAATCGGTATTTTCTCACAAAGTTCTGTGTGCAAGGCAGCCAAAAATAAGTAAAAACAAAAGTTAATTGGCAGTATTGGCATGCAAGATAGAGTGAAATGCAAGGTTCTTGTAGCACGTTACTGTATTAAGCTGTGTTTTTCAGACCTAGTTCAAAGCAAGGGCTTGCAGGACCTTCTCAGTTGTTGCATCAAATCCCTCACAACCCTACCCAACCATCAGACAGTCACACTATATTATTTTCTTTTAAACAAGCCATGACCCATCTCTTCATTTTGCCTTGTAGGGATGAGATAACAGCATGGCACCAAAAACATTTAATTTAAAAGCAATTAAAGGTGGGGTAGGTAATATAGGTGTTATATTCCATGGAATGCTCTTAACATCCCAATAGCAATGACTATCTTAGGTGCTTTGACAAAAAATCCATAAAAGAATGTCATCTGTGGAAGCCGTAGTACTGTAAAAAGCATGACCAATCATTTGAGCCGGCCCGGCTAAAATAACTGGATGGCCTACCTGCCTGTCAGCCTTCCATCTGTGCACAAACTTATCTCGTGCCTTCATTGGTCATGTGCGCGTTCGTGTGTGTTGGAGGAGGGGCTCTGTAAGGAAGTGGCAGATTTTTTCCGGCTGTGTATTTTCAAATTCTTGCGCACTCGAGCTGGTTTCTCCAAAATTACCTACCCCACCTTTAAGTGAAGCTAATGGATAAAAAGATTGTTCAAATTATTGAGCTCACACACCGTCAACGATTCTGCGTACATCAGCCACGTTAGCAGGAAACGTGTAGAGAACTCCAGCGGGACGATGAGAGGACAAACCGTGGCCGGCCAGGTCCACCGCCACATATCTGCACTCTGACAGGAAGTAGAAAGGGAAATACAATTATTAAAAACTACAAACAACCTGGAAATCAAACAGGCTTTAGGCTTGCATTAATCATTCTAATACCCTTTGGTCCCATTAGAATCAAACCCATTGGAATCAGTTTAACTTTATCTAGTGCTAATTAGCTAATGCTAGCATCATAGACTGTATAATGGTTAGCACGCTACTAATAAGCTCAAACTAAAATGTTGAACAGTGTAAACATTATACACGCTTAACATCAGCATGTTAGAATTTTCATTTTGAGACCGACATTAGCATTTAGCTCAAAGCTATCACAAAGAGCTGCTAGCATGACTGCAGGACTCATAAGCCGTGAACCGGATCCACACACTTCTACAGCATTATGTATACATCATAGAAAACCCCAGTATACTTTTGAATAGTAGTTAATATTCAAAAATAGGACAAGACTTTCAAATGTTTTGCCCTTACAGAGAAGTATGTGTCCCCTTTTTTTTGAAAGATGCCAACCAGACACAAAATGTTTTACCACCTCTTTCTAACTGCTCATCGTTTGACTTGGTGCCTTGGGAGAAAATGATGCAGCACTATGAGTACACTCAAAAAGTCGACGACTGTATGCTCTCTACTTTGAGTGCACTTTAACTTCACAGCAGAGATTGTTCGTATTTACAAACACCTGGGCACAATCATCCAAAAAGACACTCGAGAGCTCAACAAAGACTGTTTTTACTGAGGAGTCTAAGCTCTTTTTATGATGACAAACGGTAGTGATTTAGTTGTATAGATCTTTTACTCAACATCGTTTCTAACGTTCATATTGATCTACTGGTTTGGGAGTATTAAGGTGAGAAGTAAGACAAAGCTGACGCACACATTCTGATCCTAAGTACAGCAGCTTCAGTCTCCTTTATTGTTAGAGCATTTGCTACTGTGAACAAAGCTCATCAACAATTTGTGCATGTTATACATCTATTAGTGTTTACTCAATGCACTTAGAAAACTTGAAACTTTTACTTATTGTTGATAGTGTTTTGGTTGCCGTCGTATGTACAGCATTCATTTCAAGTTTTCCGGACCTACAGGACACTTTTCTAATGTGAACACACATAAACCTGGAAATATGAGTCTCACAGACAGAGAGGAAACAGTAGGAAAAGTAACAGAATATCAAACAAAAGATCAAAACACAAAAAGAACTAGAGGTTTCTTTTTCTAGAGATGGACACATTTGGGGAATGAGAATGGGGAGCAGGAGGTCAGGTGACTGAAGGGCTATTTGTGGACAGGCACAACTAATCAGGAGGGGGGCAAACACACAAAGGCAGGAAGTTAAGTGATCTGGAACGAGGGGGGAGATGAATAAAACAGGATGCCCAAAACAAGAATGAAAGACATGAAACAGGAGACATCACCTTGGAGCAGGGCAAAGTAAACTCAGCGGGAAATTTGGATTAAGATCAACTAAGTCTTGTCAAAATGGGAGTTACTTTTGTCTAGTCTGTCATAGTTTACCTTTGGGTAGAAGGGGGATGAGGGTGTTAAATGTGCCACAGTTGTCAGCCCAGCCGTGCAGGCAAAGCACAGGACGACCATGTTCAGGACCCCAAGCTCTCCCTCTGATTTCCCCCCATGGCACCGGGATAGAGAGCTCTGAAACTGACACATTAAACAACAATGCATCTCCTCAGACAACAGCAACAAGGATCAGTCAGATATTTACTGTTAATATAAACTAGATTAAACTACAGGGTTGAACTGAGTTCATGCCACCAGAGGCCTGTACTACGAAGCTGGTTCAACCTAACCTGGATATGTTTGAGTTAGCCGGTTGGCCTAATCCAAAACATACGCGCTCTCGCTAAACGGTACTACGACGCGGGTTATCAAGTGGATCGCTCAAGCCAGCCGTGCCCTATCTAGTTAGGTGCGCGTTCACATGAAAGGGGTGGTATTTGGAGCATTCGACCAATCACAAACATGGAGAAGCGTACTGACAGCGCAGCGTCATACTTCTCGAATGAAAAGTAAACTATAATATTAGTCAAATATGAAGAAGTTAAACTTTAAACATCCATGACTTAAACACTGTGTCCATGATAAAAGCCACATAGTTGAACCTGCAAGGAGAATACAGCTGCTAAAAGAAAAAGTGTTTGAATGCGTTTATATCACTACCCCGTCTAAGACACGAGTGGATCTGACTTTAATTACATTTGTCTCGAGTGTTTCGTCAACTTAATGTGTTGCTTAATGTAATTAAAGTCAGATCCACTCGTGTCTTAGACGGGGTAGTGATATAAACGCATTCAAACACNAGACAACAACCCACTAATATATTTGGTGAACACTAGAAGGGAAGTGAATCCTGATAAGTGTAATGTTACACAAACGTCGGATTAAAAATAATAATAACAAACTACCCCTTACATTTATCCTACAAGTACAATTTATCCCTACAGTGACAACAACTACCTGAATTTGTATCTCAGGTTCCCCCCCTAAAAACGGAATTTTTGGTGCGGTGTGTTTGGATATATTTGTGTAATTTACTATTCCCCCTTTGGGAATTACGTATTATCCCTCATAACGATAACGTACCGTTTGAGAGTTAATATTACGAAAAAGAGTTCTTATGGTATACAGACGAAAATTACACAAAATGAGTCTGGTTATAACCCGAATAAGCTAAAATACTCCAAAAATTTAGTAGTATAAACGCAAATCATACTGAGGTGTATTGGACTGGTTCGACTTATAACATTACCAACACTCCTCCCTAACGGGTAATAAACGTATTCGACTAGACGAGGGTAGTGGTCTATAACAAAAGATTCCTATGTCGATTTTGTAACGGTGATGGGGGGGAAAGGGTCGTAGACTAACATTATTGCACGTACACCAATTCATATTTACACGAACCTACGAAGGGGAATACCTACCAGTCGGACTCGTCCCCCGAACATTTCTCACGGTTAGTGTAGGGAGGTGTCCTCTCCTATGCTCTCTCTTTTTTCGTTTGTACATTGGTCTGAACCTTTTCTTTTCCTTCTCTTTTATATTAATTTAAAAGTAACGAAGGACAGTGACGTGCAGTTTATTTACATCAACTTCGGTCTGGTGGGTTTACGTCAATAAAAAGTCAATGGAGTTTTTAGAGTTACTTTTTTCCAGTTACACTTTGGCAACACTAAAAACATTTAATTTCCACATCCATTCAAACTCTTTGGCCGAGAATCTATGTAAACGAACAATATAAAGGGTACTTTACGAGATGTAAAAAAAAAGGCTAACTCGTTACTTATAGAATTCACGGACAACCTGTTGTTTAGGAATTTTTTTACAAGTAGACACCTACGGGCATCATGACAATTTTCGTACTGGTTTTAGTAAACTCGGGCCGCGGGCCGGATTTTATTACTGACTACCGGAATGGACGGACAGGTCGGCGAAGTTAGACAACGTTGTTTGGTATAGAGCACGGGGTAACCAGGTACACGCGCAAAACACTACACAACCTCCTCCCCGAGTACATTCTTTTACTCACGTACTAAACAAGGCCGGACATATAAAAGGTTTAAGACGCGTGAGCTGAACAAAGCAAAGAGGTTTTTAATGAATGGGGTGGAAATGTCAAAAAAACGTTGACACGGGGTTTCACATGTATTTATTCAATCAAATTTTCTTCTCTTGTCATAAAAATTTCCAGGTATAAACAATAAAAAAGTTTTTCACGAAAATAAAAAGAGTATGACGGACGAAGGAAAAAAAGTGGGAATAGACTTTTGGCTTTGGGATAAGACGGAGACTAACCAAATCGCCGACCGAGACAAACCTATAACCAGTTTACGAATCTCTACAATCCTTTACTAGGGCGGTAAACGGATAGTACTGTGTATACACAAACCTGCGCGATCGGTTATCTTCGTACTCCAATGCAATTTCTGTCCCCGTCCAATTAACCCTTTACGTACACGTAGTTGAGACGGCCGGGCTTGTCCCCGTTTTTGACATTATCTTGCCAGAACTTTACTTTACTTAACATTTCACATAGGTTGTACATCACCGCAGTTTGGGACTTCTCAACGTTAAAGGTGAAAGTTTGTTGTATTGATTTGGAAGTTGAAACTTTATTTCACTTCGTACTTCCTGGATTTTCTGGTATGTGTCATTTTTTTACCTCCCAGCGGACGAAGGAATTCATGTTTAAAGAAAAATGGTTCTACGAAATTGTGAATTGCCGATGAGAAAGAACCGAACATCCTAGACAGCGGAAAAAGTCCACGAGAGAAAAGGTGGTATTGAATCTTGGATGCCCAAAACCGATGATAGCCTGGGATGGAGAACCGGGAAATGCACACCACACTTAACGTATGTGTTGGAACTTTTACTAAGGGTGTTATCGTCTTACCAGAAACGTTACCTTCTTTTTATGGAAGAAAAACGGGCAGGACAGACTTCTTCGCTTCAACTGTTATTCTACTCCAAACTAAAGCTTTTGCTGTGGAACCCACAATACCCCTGTCCAACTGCCAACGCCTGTCTCAGAGAGTCTGAAGTTTTATGTAAAGTAGAAAACTTGACTATTACGTACTTCGTTGTGAATACATTAAAACTTTGTATTACGAAAAGTGGGACCCGAGTTTTCACCCGTCTAAACCACATTCGTCGACATTTATTCTAAAGGTAAGTATTCGTACAGATTTTGTAAAAATAATATTACGACGTTTTTAGGGGGTTCACTGAAGACCCTATATACAAAGACGAACGTTTTAAACCGTTTTCAGCTATATTTTAGTTCTTTTAATGTTCCGGCCAGCTGACTAATAAGAGCAGACTGGGCTCTCATTTCAGACAGAGGGTGAAAATAAGTGCTGCAGCACAGGCCTAATGAGAAAAGTAAAGACCTTCTCGAACATTAAAGCATGTAGGCCTACATGTCACAATACAGGCCCAAAATACAAAGATGTACCTGAAAATGAGATTAAAAGGGCCTCTTTAATATTAATATTAGCCACATTGCCTAGTATTAATCAGGATGATGGAGAATCAAACATGAACCTTCAGTTTCCAACATTTTTGACAATTGTAGAAGTTTTCATATAATTCTGAAGCTGTACATCTGGCAGAACATGACATTTGAGGTTGTAACTAACAGGCGCTCCTTGCTCGGCCTTGCGTTCAGGCGTTCTCAGTTCCGTTCTATGTCTGCTGTTCACTGTGACAGCCTACGGGTTAGAAAAGTATGCAGCCTTTGTGTGGAAGGTCAGCACTTCAAACCCTCGGACCAGCTTTAAAATTTGATTAGGCAAAGAGAACGGGTACCTATCTGTGCTCCCATGACAACTAGGAATAAAAGTGCCCTTGAGCTAAACATTTAACCTCCCACTGCTCCAGTGGAGCTGCTCATTGGCCAGAAACCGAAAACAATGGCTATAGTGTGAGACTAGCATGTGTGAGTGCTTTGTACTTTAGCTGGGTGAAAATTTGTGTGATTCTCCTGTCAACCTTGCCTGAATAAATACAGATTAAAGACACATGTAACCAAGAAACTCCACAGCACAATAAGTAAATCTCATATGCAATAAAGCTGATTGTTAAAATTGCTGACATTGTTCTGCACTTGTTAATGCATTCATGTTTACTTTTTCCAGCCAATATGGGTTTTATTTTGCCAGTGATACAGTTCAGAATCTGGATAACACAATATTACACTTTGCAATAAAAGCTTATCACTAAGACAACACGGCTTTTGTTTACGAATCATTCGCTTGCTCGCATCCAAACTAGGCCAGGGAAAAAGTGCAGCAGCGGTAACAACTTAACCAGCACATAGGAAAAAAGTGCACTAAAGTGCACTTTGCAATCTGCTCTAACATTTGAGGGTACACACTTCCCAGGTTGCTCTGCCCCTGGCTTGACAAATGCAGGGAGCTGGCTTCACACTAATCACTGTGGAGTACAGTACATCAGCTGCTGTGTCTGCAAAGTGGGCCTTTCCCTCTGGATGTTGTACAATCAGAGCTCCACAGGAAATGTTCAGAGTGACTAAGAGAGGGAAAGGTGTTCGGGTGTGAGGCTGAGTGATAAAAGGCAAAACAGAATGAGAAGAGGGAGAGACATTTCAGAGTTGCTGACCTTGGCAGCCATGTAGCAGAGTTGTACTAACTGTCCTTGACTTTGACACGGAGAAACCATCAGAACCCTCTAGTTCTCCGGGAGGATGGGGATTAGAAGGCTCTCTCTCTGTCATTGCATGCTGGGACCCGCTGGAAATGGATGACCAGATGGGCGGTAAGCCTCTGGCTCCAACTGTTGATTTGCCTGGACAGCATAGGATGGATTGAAGGCTGACTATTTGTGTATGTTTGCGGGTGAGTCAGTGTGTTTATATTCTCTGTAAGAGTATATCAGCATGATAAAGAGAAAAGCGGCTGAAAGGCGATTGGGGCAGGAGCCCGATCCAAATGGGGGAACGACAGAGGGAGGGAGTGCGGGCAGCAGATCTCACTCGGCTGGTGAGGAAGGGTGTCTGAGTGTAATGGGCACATTTGCCTCCCTTTACATACCGGAAACCCTGGCACCAGACTGTGGTCTTTGCAGGCTGCCATCCATGGCTGAAGCTACGCTGCTCCAAGCCATGTAACCTACCTCACTTGGCAGCAGATACAGCAGCGCTCAGCCAGGGATTTCTGGAAACAAGCACTCTCTGCCGCCTGCATGCCGTGTTTATATGCAATCAAACCAAAGTTAATGGGAAAATTCTCCCTTGCAATACAACAAAACAGGGGTTTATCACTCACCCTGAGGGTTTATGGATGCCATATCCACACACCATATGACAGCCTTCCGTGTGAATTTCGCCTCTGCACTGTCACATGCTGCACCCTGCTATTATACTATACTGTAGCTACAGAGTGCTGAGTTCCCCCTACTTTCAACTTCTTCAAGCTATAAAACGCGTACTGGGGAGACTCTGACAAAACCACATGGATATAGCATCTCAGATATATTAAGTCACAAACCCCCACAGGTCAAATTTGCTCTGGTAACTGCCAGGAGGATGCAAGACTCGACACAAATAAAAAGGCAACCTTGCCGTTGGGATGTGCCTCAGCTTTATAGAAGGAGCCAGTGCTGAAGCCCCATCTTTGAACATGTAAGTGTAAAGTCGTCTTCTGGATTTTCCTGCAACATAAAAATGAAACAAAGTTCAGTCATGAAGGCTGTGGCTCGTTGGTCTGATCCAAAATAATGTTTGCTAGTATCCCTTTGGACCACAAACGTTGTACGGCACAAAGTGGCTGCAGTGCTGTGAAACTGCTAATAGTCTGTTATGGAGTTAAGGCTTTGAGACAGGTGGCTAGCATTCAATTATGGTATTATGGGTTTGCAGGATGTAATGTATGGATTTGCAGGCGCTCTTCTACAAGGTCACTAGAATCTTGTGCATGCTAGAGACCATCGACCTGCCTTGCCAAACCAAAGACAGAATAAGAAATATACTGTAGAATAACTTAAAATATGTTACTGCACACTCTGCAGAAATGTCAGTCTAGTTGAACTTTGAAAATCCAGGCTTTTTGCAGGCTGTGTTGCTTTTTCTGACATAATTCTCCAACTACCACCTGTTTAGAGTTGGTTTTATGTGCTATGAGGGGGACATTATGTGCCACTTAATTGCTGTGTAATTGCTCCACTGTACCAACAAAGCAAACAGAAGCAGGAACACTGCAAAAAAACAAAACAAAGGTGACATTTATTCAACCAATTTCCAAGCTGCTCTGAATGTGGGTTGGTTGTCTTATGTTTCTCATTTTGTATTTGTTTTAGGGCTGTCAGTCGATTATAATATTTAATATTAATATTATCAATCGCGATTAATCGCAAATTAATCGCACATTTTTTATCTGTTCTAAATGTACCTTAGAGGAATATTTTTCAAGTTTTTAATACTCTTATCAACATACAGTATGAGTGGACATGCTTTATGCAAATGTTTGTTTATTATCATTGGAACANACTCTGATCCGGTTACTTATGTTGTGGCAGATGTTTAAGTAAGCTTTCTTAATGCTAATGTTATAATAGTCAGATTGCTCTGAAGATGGGAGGTGATATTCTATTAATGTTCACGCTCACACCTTCGGTGATTTTTGCCGGCCGTCTTTCCTGCAACGGCAGCTTTTCTGTATTTCCTTTCTCCTGTAATATGACTTGATCGCACACTGAGCTCTGATTGGTCAGCAGGCTTTCATTGAGTTGATCTCATAGCCTTCAACCTAACCTCCGGGGCAGGTTAGCTGCACAGCATAAGTTACCATGGAGATCTAGCCTGCTAAAAAGAGAACCAGCTTCGTAGGACCGGAAACCCCGAGTTTTCCCTGAAGTTAGCCGGCTAAGCGAAAATCCTGCTTCGTAGTATACCCCCCTGGAAAGGGTCAATGTTGCTACACTTGTGTTGGGTCATTTAGAATCAAATACCTTCTGGTTTCACTGTAGATGACATCTCAGCAACTGTTGATCTGTACTTTATGTCTCTGAAAGTGAAAAATAGATTCACAAACATTCACAACGCTTCAAACTATTGTCTATACTGAAATGTCTGTCTAACAAATTAAACATGAAGGAAAACTCTGACCTTTGGAACCTAAACATACATATTTTCTGCAACCAGTGATTTCATTGGATGTTCATAAGGAAGGGCTACTGTTCTGGCCAATCATTACACTGCTGAGTCGGGTCTTACCTGAAAGGTGACTGTGTCTTTTGTTCCCTCAGTAATGGCTGTCAGGCAGTATGCTGCAAGGACAATACCACTGGGAACTGTACCTGCTAAGAAACCCCCATTCACACTTTTTGTTCTGTGATAAGAATTATTTTTGGACATTGCCCTCCTAACATACGGGCAGCCTCAACATGCCAATCAGACAATTTAGAGAAAATCAAAAGCATTGTTTAAAAAAGCACTCAGATGTGTCACAATACAACAATTTTGAAAAACAAAAAACTAGAAGTTTCAAAAGGAATAATGTCACATCAGAAAGAAATTATTTATAAATGTATTTTATTGTATGTGTTATTGTAAATCACACTGTGCTTTTATAAACTATACAATTACTTAAGTACACCAGTGTATTTGTAGTTTATAACTTGTGCTGTCTGTTGATTGACTGGGACAACACTTTGGTGCGCAGGAAGTCAGAAACAAATGGAGCGATGACTTCAGGATTATTCAGATGAACGTGATGATCGCCTGGTACCCTAACAACCGTGTGCTGAAACCCACAGAAACAGAGAGGGATATGAAACTTCTGGTATAAAGAACAAAAAGCCACTAAGATGTTTAAATAATCAAGTAAAACCACTTCAAATTGATTGTAATTTAATTCCACCTCAAGTTGGAAACTCACGTTTCTGTTCTTTAAACATTCGAGGAGTGCTGAGGTAAATTTTCTTTGAGCTGGTTCAGAGAGTATTTTATCAAAGCCTTTATCCGTCCTGGAGGAAAAGATTTTGAATAAACAATGTGAGAATGGACCATATACTGTAGCATATCTATTGTTAGATAGCTATGGCAGACTAAAATGAGTGACTTATATACTTAAAAAAAACAAAAAACACATCATTGGGGCAGGGACATGATTTCCTCATTTAAAGCTGTATTTCTGTTCAGGCCATTAGCTAACATTTGTCAGTGATTATAAATGTGTGTCTTACGTCACAATGTGATACTACAGGTGTAACATTATAATACAAACATTTATTTCAGTGTAGTGATCAATATCTTACAGAACAGCTAGAACGGAGGCTTGAATCCTCGACTGTATCTCCAGACTCTGCTCCAAGCTGATGCGCACGATATTTTTCTGAAAAACATAAAATGAAACACAGCTACTGTAAAAGCTGAATACTAAACCTCTGTTGTAAAAAAAGCAAGTGAACAGAGGAGAGGTGATTTTAGGGGAAGGTTAAAAGTGACATACAAAATGAACTCGCAGGTCTCTGGAGAAGACAAACCCTGAAGAAGAGAAACACATTCAGAAGATGAAACCAAAGTGAGAATATTCCTCTGTTAGAAGAGGGGAAGAGATAAAGACATACCTCCTTCAACCTGAACGAGACCTCGCTCTAGGAGGATGTGCACCGACCGTTCAGACAGAGTCGGGTTTGCAGCCTTTAACCTGAAATAATTAAAATACGTTAGCAATCAGCATTAAAATAAGATGAGACAAAATGATTAGTAATCTGTAAAGTGATACCTTTCAACTGCCTTCTCGTACGTGTAAAGTCTCCTCTTCTCCTCTTCTGTCTTTTTTTCAAACTGTAGTATTTGATCTATCCCCTGACTCGCCACTTTGCATATTTCTTTCTGGAGGCAATAAGCAAGATATGTTTAACTGTTATATGAGATGAAGTATATTTATATCAATGACCACATTTTTCAAGACACGTAGGAATTGCAAACTCTCATAGAGTTCAAGAAGACTAAACAAAAAGAAGAAAAACACAAAGCCACTGGTCATTATGCCCTGGCAACACAAACAATTAAAGATTTACAGTGAGTGAAATCTGGTCAGTAAACAAAGATTAATACTGAATCTGTAGGTAGTATTCCGTAATTGTCCAGAAGCACAAGAGCATCCACCATCTCAGGATACAGTGCACTGAACTGTAGAAGACACAATTTAGACCATAATGGTTATAGCATGTTCAAAATCAGGCCTAATTAATCTTTGTGTGTTATGAATAAAAGAGGAAAGAGGTTACACAATGGTACTCACCATTCCAGCAACGTCTCCACCTGTAATTAAAGAGAAACCGCACGTGATTTGCAATTTAAATGACTTTGTAGCATAGCAACTCGGATTAGGAAAAATTCTGCTCAATTGGTGGACTCACCCATACTGTGGCCGATGACGGAGAATTTCCTCAGCTGCAGCGCTGTGGGAGTTAATTTCACAGATCATCAACCAGGTTCAGTATCTCATGAAAGAGCAGCGAGAGTCGCCATAAGTCTCTCTGTGGTTTAATTATATGCATAAATATGTTCCCACGCACCATCAGTGACTCTGAGTACGTCCGTCACGTACTCCGGTAAAGAGTAGAAATCTCCAGGAGGGCGATGTGATGACAGACCGTGACCCACCAGATCCACCGCAATGTATCTGAACTCTGAGGAGAGAAGAGATGAGACTATTTTAAACAACAATGACCTGTGATTTCACTTGGACTTGTGCCTTTTGACTTGAAATATGTGATAACTGACCCCAACCCCATAGTTTAAAAAGTATATGACATATTGCATGCAGCAGTGAAAGGGCAGCTGCAGTTTGTATTAAAAGGAAAAAATATGTGATTTGGAGCGTAGCCTTGGTTTGAAAGAGTACAGCAGCTTCCAATGAAGTAGGAATACAAAACCATGATGAACTAACGTTATCTAACTGAGGGGCCGTTGACAAATTCATACCAAAGATAATTTTGTTAGCATACCAAAACTATACAGTGGTTAACAAAAAACGAATTGCACTATACAAAATGTGCATACTGCATGCAGTGTGTGGACTAAGTACTTTATCCTTATATGGCATCTTGATCCTCTTTCTCATATCTGCTGTGGAAAGGATTGTTGGTCAGAACAGTTACACAGCATTCTGGCTTGCGTAATGCAAAATGTGACCAAGTGCAGTGCAGTACAGGCTACTTCAAATGGTATGGTAGTATCATGGATGTATAATAAGGGTAGTATGGGTATTCAAAAGTAGGGGTTGATTGTGCATAACAATGGCCTGGTCCCACCTCTGCTCACTGCACAGTAGTACTAGTGTGTTACCTTTGGGAAGAAGGGGAATGAGGGTTTTGAATGCACCACAGTTGTCAGCCCAGCCGTGCAGGCAGAGCACAGGACGACCATGTTCAGGACCCCAAACTCTCCCTCTGATCTCCCCCCATGGCACCGGGACACAGAGCTCTGAAACTGACACATTAAACAACAAAATAACTCATAGAGCAGTTTTAAAACGAGACTGCCAGATTCTTACAGACATCAGAAAAATCAAACCGTTTACGACTTTTAGCAACAGTATTGTGTATTAGTCAGCCAAGCGAGAAATTTGTTTATCAATTTGTGAAAGAAAGTCTGCAGCCCATGCACACAGATTTGACGGATAGGAGAAACTTACTTTACACTAAAAATACTAACAATAAGATCCAAAGAAATAACGTTTTGATTTGTAAACAAAGCGTGTGAGTATCAATACCTCACACTGTAGATTACACAATTTATCAAAGTGTCCTTCTAGACTGAATTTGTTTACCTTCTGCAGCCATCATAGCTGCAGTGTATAATGCGACATCAACTTCGCAAAAGTTATTAACATAACAAACAAAACGTGACGTGAGCACGTTACGCTCAAACCAACTTCCGTGTTGTCTGGTGGCGGCACTTTACTTTGTCCCCCTCAGTTTTGTCTTTCAGGCTATTTATACAATGGAGAGATGCATCTTACGAACTACTTATAGACTTTTTGGACAGTATGCATTGAAAGGTAAATGGACTGCATTTATATAAGTCTTTGTGACCAATACGTTACTTACCCATGTATGATGATCTGTTGCCTCAAGTAAGGGAGTGAGTTTTAACACCTGTGTATGGAACCAAGACTGAATACAATTATATGAACTGAATATAGGCTGCAAATGAATCGCCCTTCTACATTTAGGGAGGAAATAATTACACCAGAAACCATGTACAATACATTAAAAATAACTTTAATATTAAACATTTGGTGATAGAAAACAACAACCATACCACAGATGAGTATGGTCTGTTAGTAAAATGGTCAGATAATTATTGCTATAGATCGAAGGAATTGTAATTTCATAGATAGATACTCCAGACTTCTAAAACACCTGACAGGCCACAGTGCATTTCAAACCATCCTCAGGCAGCAGCTACAGGGTGATATAACACAGTTGGCTAACACAGTGATCTGTGCAGAAGGAAGACACTGGGCTAAAAGAAGAGTACAGCAGCCTGAACAACAAGCTTTCAAAGCTGATGATGTCCAGTTTTTAACGACAAGGTCGGAAATGAGAGTAGTGTTAGTGAGAATGCCATTCTATGACATGTTTATGTTGTTGTCATAGGGAACATGTTTAACTTCCCCCCCCCAAAAAAGTTCAAAGTCTCCTACCTCATCTCCTATAATAAGGAGGACAAAACTGTCAACATTTAAAACCGATAAAAAACACAAATTTGAATCCCATGGCCTTCAAAGCATAAAATAATATCTTCTATCATATAAGGGACATCCTCTAATAAGCTAATCATGCATTGATTTTTGTTATTGTTTTGAATCAAAGACAGTTTAAGGATGAATACGCTTTATATTTGGAGTTTTCTTTTAAGATTATCTCTCTTTATGTTCCATACCATTATCAGACAAATGTGTTTTTAAGTGTTTCTGTACATTTTCACAGAAGTCTCACACACTTGAAATTTTGACATTGATACAAGGGACAGCATCAAATATAATATCCAAGCTGCGCCAAAAAACCTAATTTGGCTGTTTTTTTGTATCAGTCTCTTCATCTCACACAACACTCCTTTCAGTAAAAGTATTTAAGGCACAACTAATGTTATTTTTATAAATATTTTAACTATAACTTTGAGGTCTGTTCCTCTTTTAGTGTAGCTGGCTCTGACAACACTTTGCTCCGCAGGAAGTCAGACACGAGAGGAGCAACGACTCCCGGGTCGTTCAGATGGATGTGATGATCGCCTGGTACCTTCACCACAGTGTGCTGAGAGAGAGAGAGAGACAATAAAATGTGTGAGAGATCTACCTCGAACAATATATATTTAATATATATATAATGTTTGTCAATACAAATAGAGTGTAACACTTCAACTAATCTCTATTAATTGCAATAGGGATGCAGATCTGTAGGCAACAGGACACGATTTTGGTATCAACAGTTTCTGTGTGTAGTCCAAGTAGTATTGACCGATCACATTTCAGTAAGCTTTGGTAGCATGCATGTAAACGGGTAAACAAAAGAGACATAACATTTTGCATAGGGCGAAATACAATGTTGGGACCGATCAGCAATTGTCTGAAGATGATTTTGATTTGCTTTTTTATGTATTTATCTGCTTTAATATGCAGGTATCTGTTTATGGAGACCAGATAAGTCATAATCCCTTAACTTCAACTCTTATATTTGTGTCCCAATTTGTTAAATAGATTGTGAACAATGCCCCTGTCTCTGAAGAGGGAGGTCTTGGATCGGATATCTGATATCCCTCACTGTGTCTGTGAGCTGTCTGGTCCTTAGCAGGTGGTGTACAGTGGATGTTTGAGAGATATTTCACAATAAATCATCAGCTTTCCGCAGCTGAAAACATTGCTGTGAGAGCGGTGAGAACTAACCCGAAATATCAAACTTGCTTCAGAAAAATCTAAAACTCCACAAAGAGTAGAGCCACAGTATCTGTAGGTTTAGGACTATGAGCAACACCTTTCATAATGACATTTGTATCATAGAAATGTTGATTATAGCTGCTTTAACAACTCTTACTCTGACATTAGTCCCTCTTTGTTTTCCCCCTCACCAGCTGACTTGGAAAGAGAGCACCATTGGAGCGATTAGTTGACGCACATCTTCTGTTCTCGCTCTCATCCGCAGCTCTGGACCAAACTCCAGTATGTAGGTCACAGTGAGGTTCACAGCTAGAAAGATTTCTGCTGCCTCTGAGACATTGAGCTCGTAACACGCAGATACTTTTTTGCATCTGTGCTGCCGCCTGTCTGCCTGTCGGCCTACGAGGCACAATTACACACACAGGCTTAACGGCTTAAAAATAAACACCACAATGTAGGAGCACCTACCTCACACAAACACAAAGTAAAAATACACTCACATTTCTGTCCCTATAGGCCTGAAGCATTGCTGATGTAAATTTCCTTTTATCTGGTTCAACAAATAATTTCTCAAAGCCGTCCTCTGCTCTGGAAAGGCAAAGACGAAAGAGAAGAAAAAGATTGTATGAATATTTAGTTAGGTACAATGTATTGGTATTGCATTGAGAAATGGAGGAAATGCTTACAGAACAACTAGAACAGGGGCTTTAATCATCGACTGCAATTCTAGACTCTGCTCTGCAGTGATGCGCACCGTATTTTTCTGAACAAAAAAGAGAAAAGAATACAATGAACAACACAGTACATGCATTTTATGGGCTGCACGAAACACCTGTGGTGGATACAAAAAGGAAAAGTGATGATTTTGTGCAGTTCAGCAAAAACCTACCAGATTAATACGAAAGTCTCGAGTAAACACCACACCTGCAAGATGAAAAAAAACACTTTATTTATATTATAAGAGTATAAAATTATTTGACGAGAGAACTTATTCTGTGAGGAGCATCTCTAACAAACACGAAAACAGAGAAGAAGAGATAAAAACATACCTCCTTCCACTTGAACGAGACCTCGCTCTAAGAGGATGTGTGCAGACTTTTCAGACAGTGTGGGGTTTGCATCCTGCAACCTGAAATAAATAAAACACATTTTTAGAAAACACATGGATGAGTTGGTGTGGAGTAATCCTAAAACAACATAAAGGAAAGTGCAACACCTCTCTACCGCGTTTTCATAAGTGTAAACTCTTGTCTTTTTCTCCTCTGGTTTTTTTTCAAACTCAACCATCTGATCCATCCCCTGCCTCATCACTTCAAAGACCTCTTTCTGAAAGAAAACAGAGAGAAATGATTAGGGAACACATTCAAAACTACTCTAGAGAGTGGATTTCACAGCACAGGTCTTTGAAATATTGGGTAAAGTAACAATATTATAGGAATGCTTAACCACAAAGGACAAAACTATTGCACATGCATTGGTGACATAAAACTTTTCTTAAATTGCAAAGAACCTATTTTTTCTCATTTAGTCCCAAAGTAGAATTTATTGGACATTGTTATGGATTAATTGACAGTGTTTTAACCTGAATCAAGGGTCCTGAAAAAGGATTATATTACAGGAGCCCATAACAGCGTAGCCGAGCACCTCCTCCTTCCTACAGTATAGATTACTAAATAAAATGTTTACTTTCAAAGACCTTTTTAAGTAAGTAAGTAAGTAAGCAAGAAACAATACATTCTCAACATGTGGAAGGACTAATGAAATTGTTATGAAGCGTTTTGGAAAGAAATGCAATGATTTTTTGCATCACAACTTTAAAGTGCAATGTATTTTTGTTCTTCCTTAACTAAACCTCAGATGATATCACTGTAGTAACTATAGATTGTGTGAATACCAGATCTGTAGGAAAGAATCCATACGAGTCCAGCAGTACGACAGCATCCACCATCTCTGGATAGAGTGCACTGAACTGCAGGAAAACACAATAGATGCCGCACATTAAAGAAAAAACACTCAGTAGATGTATCCTAATAAATAGTGCTCTGTCATTAAAATGTCACTTACCATTCCAGCGATGTTACCACCTGAAATAAAAAGAAAGTGCACATATAAATATGAAATACCACAAGCGTTCTAATTGCTCAAATGCTTCTGTAAAGCTGCTCTCACCCATACTGTGTCCTATGATGGAGAACTTGCTCCACTGCAGAGCTGTGGAAGCAATTTCACAGATCATCAACCAGGTTCAGTATCTCATCACAGAACACTGAGACTTTTTAGTCGAAAGACAGCGAGAATACTGTGGCTAAACGGCAAAACAGATGCACCAGGGCAGGGTGATTTAGTTTAATATTCTCATAGTCAGGAGAAATCAACCTCTCTTTCATGTGCTACAAAAAAACTTAGATATTCTTGAATGATTACTTTTTACAAGCTCAAGAGTCAACTACTCTTAATGTATGTTTAATGCAATAAACTGTGTTCAACTGTTGCACATTAATCTGGATAAATAAAGGTTTGAAATGAAATAAGGCAAAGCTCTTGAAATGTGTCAAATAGAACCCCAAATAATGATGTTTTTAATTAGATTGAACTAAGAATCTGTATTTCAGGTTCACATGTTGCTCATATATATATAAAGACATGTCTCCACTGAAGGTCTATGACCAATATTAAAACATTTTCACAGAGCCCCAGGCTGCACTATATCCTTTCAGAGATGTAGCTTGTTGAACGAAAGCTGAAATTGGATTTGAATTAAACATCTCCTGCTAGTTCTGTAACTCACTCACCGTCAATAACTCTGCGTACGTCCATCACATAGGTGGGGAAAGAGTAGGAAACTCCAGCAGGACGATGTGACGACTGGCCGTGACCCGCCAGCTCCACCGCCACGTACCTGCACTCTGAGAGGAGACATACAGAAGAACCATAACTCACAGAGAGGCTGTCACATGATCTCTTTAAGGAAACAATTACACATTTTAAACTAAACAAACCAAATATCCTTCACTCAATACTATTTTCAGTTGGATAGCTTCGCCTTAGATACCAGTAGAAAGACCCGATCAACCAGGAAAGGTTGTAATTTCTTGGTAGTATAATCAATCTTGAACATGCATGTAGGCCAGGAAAAAGGGTTAAATCCTCATCATTTTAGAGGCAGCTGCTCTTGCAGCTGAGTTACAGCAGCTGCAAGGAGGAGCTGCACTGCACAGATACACACTGTCTTCAGGCAAAGTGTAATCATCAAACACCTGCATGAGCTGGGAAGTCTTTTGAAAGTACAGTTGAAAAAACCAAGCTCAATTGTCAAGACTGTTTTTGGTCATACTGTGGGACAAACCAGGGGGTTTCTTATCTGTATTTTACTTTGAATTGAATATATAGCTGAGGCAAGCAGGACATGTTAAAGCAAATAAAAGAAAGAGGGGCAGTTCTAGTTGAATTCTAGTCATCCCTCTTCTTAGATCTTGTTATTGTGAGGCAACAGGCCAACACGCCTCCCAGGCTGCTGCGCACAAGGGGATCCCCAAGTTCCCAGGGTATGTGTGTCTCTTAAAGGTGGGGTAGGTAATTTTGGAGAAACCAGCTCGAGTGCGCTAGAATTTGAAAATACACAACCGGAAAAAATCTGCCACTTCCTTACAGAGCCCCTCCTCCAAAACACACGAACGCGCACATGACCAATGAGGGCAAGAGATAAGTTTGTGCACAGATGGAAGGCTGACAGGCAGGTAGGCCATCCAGTTATTTTAGCCGGGCCGGATTGGCCGTGCTTTTTACAGTACTACGGCTTCCAGAGATGACATTTTTTTATGGATTTGTTGTCAAAGCACTTAAGATATTCATTGCTATCGGGATGTTAAGAGCATTCCATGGAATATAACAAAAAGTATATTTCGAGCCGGTTTCTCAAACTTACCGACCCCACCTTTAAGGTAAATAATATTAAATATGAAAAATGTTAATTGATTTGTAATGGCCCTCTTGCCAGGTCAAATTACAGAGGAAAAAACAGAGATGTATGTTTTAAATGCAGTTTGAATAGTAAAATCCATCACTGAAATGATATCAATGTCTACAATTAAGAAACTGCCTGATGGAAAATTTGAGGCCGTATTTTTGGATATATCATTAGTATTTTGTAAGCAGTATGTGGGAGATTCTCCCATATTCAAACAGGGAAACACATTGAACAGATGACCTAGAAAAAGCCATAAAAGCTGTGCTTTCTTCTTTATATCAGCCTTCATTTTAAATGGCAGTGAATATGACATTGTATATTGCGAGTCTCTTATCAATTAAGGGATAAAAGCCCATACTGCGAGATTTGTAGTTACACCTTTACTTAAGGACATTAAGGAGGCTGGTGGCAAATAAGTTATGCATGAACAACAATTACCTTTGGGTAAATGGGGAATGAGGGTGTTGAATGTGCCACAGTTGTCAGCCCAGCCATGCAGGCAGAGCACAGGACGGCCATGATCAGGACCCCAAATTTTCCCTCTGATCTCCCCCCATGGCACCGGTACACAGAGCTCTGAAACTGACACATCAAAAACTCTGGTTTAGTTCAACTTTGAACGGCTGAAAACTCTTCTGTTAACTTCTCTGGGCCCAGTCCAACTAAATTAGTTTTTGCTCACCAGGAATATACATGGAAATGCACGCTCACTCAAGCAAAACTAAGAGATGTCTGTGCCTAATGTCACTCTCCACTGGAATAGCTTCTTGTTCAGCTTCTTGATTTTAGGGAGAGGCTTCTTTTTTTTTGTATTTCCATGTGTGGGTTGAACTTTTGGATTGGTAATGTGTAGATCTAAAAGAAAGTATAAATATGAATCAGTTCAAAAATAAAAACGGCTTGACAAAATTAAAGGTAATTATCTAAGTTAAGTTACGTCAAGGGGTAGGACCATGTGTATAGTTTTTCCTGCTCCTTTTTGAACATGTAATATGTATTTGTCTTGTCTATTGATGGTTCACTTTATATATTTAGTATTCACATTATTCGTTATTCTTGTTTTGCTGTTGGAAATAACAATATTATGTCTTATCCAATACTATGTGTGTTCACTCATACATGCCCTGCATTGTTATTACGTCATTCATACACATGCACTAATTTAACTCTAAAAAAACATTTGCAATTCTACTGACATGTAAACACGATTAATTTAGCTGTTTTCTCTTCTGTTACACGCTGTCCTGGTTATGGAATAAATCAATCAATCAATCAATGTTGTTTATTTATATAGCCCAATATCACAAATGTTACATTTGTCTCAGTGGACTTCACAGTTTGTACAGAATATCAGTATGACAATACGACACCCTCTGTCCTTAGAACCTCACATCGTACAAGGAAAAACTTCCGGAAAAAACCCCACAGTTTAAAGGGGAAAAAAAACACTCATGTTTCTCCATTCATCACACTTACACACACTTATTAGTTACCTGCTTGTTTCATTGCACTGGTATGGAGGTGTCTTACGCCTTTTAAGGCCTGTAACATGTCGGTAAATACCACCGCTAAACAGCTGATGTAAAACCTATAAAACAAAAACAAATCTCAAAACTGAAATAACTTTACAGCCTTTTTGACGGTCACCGACGGTGTTTTCCGGGTGTTGAAAACCCACGTGACATGATTTGAAGAGGCTATTGGATAAACAGACATGGAGCAACTATCTGGACCAATCAGCGATAAGAAGAGGAGGGGCTTACCTCTCAAGATAACAAATGGAGATCTTTTTAACAATAAAATGAAGTTAAAAAATGTTAATTCACAAACATTGTGAAATTATGCATAAGGACAAGAAAAGGAAACATAGGATAGTGTCACGTCAGAGAATTATACATTTTTTAATAAAACTCAGTAAACGAGGTTTGAGGAATCTGTTGTACCACAATGAATGGGATAAGTATCATGAAGCAATGTAAATTACATAAGACTTAAAGATAAGAAACAAAGCAATAAACAAAAGACAAAATAGACAATATGAGAAATCATAAATAATATACATAATCTATCTATCTATCTACCTATCTATCTATCTATATATATCTATAGTTTACTTGGAATCAAAATGTTCCAGATCAACTTTGGAGGTGTTGTGAACATTTGAAGTGTGGTGAGAGGATGTCTGGAATAATGTGGTGATATGACGGTGAAGGGAGTATAAAAGGTCAGCTTTGAGGGGGGGAAGTCAGGTCAAGAAGAATTTTGTACATCACACAGGACATTTTACTACTCTGCAGGTATGAGATATCTTTTTTAATTGTTTTAAATGTAATTAGAATAATAGGGTACAAGGACAGAGAAATGTCATTGTGGAAAATACTTTTATACAAAACAATATAAGAAATAAAGCAGTTTTTAAGTGCCAAGGTTAGTATTGAAGAAATAAAAAGGTATGTATAACCATGTAACAGCTTCAAGAGCATCATCTGATTTCACTTCACATGAATTGTGCAGGGCTTCACCAAGGTTACATTGTAGACTCTGTGAGGGCAGCTGAGGTGATGAAGACGCCTCTTTCTAATAATTAATCACACTTGAGTTCAGCAGTGACTGCACACAATCAAACGGTGGATGTGCAACTTGATGTGACCTTTATTTTTCTTGGATTTTTATGTTACTTCCTGTGACTGAATCTGCTTTTTATTCCTCAAATCTGTGCTTTTATTATATATTATATTACCTCCTCAGATAATGGCTGACTTTGACATGGTGCTGAAGTGCTGGGGTCCAGTGGAGGCGGACTACGCAACCCACGGGGGGCTGGTGCTGACCCGGTCAGTGTCTCCTACCAGATTAGATGAATATGTCTTCTGGGTCAGGAGGTTTGCAGGGCTGTAGAAATGTTTTTTGAAGGCACATTATTTTTCATTAAGTTCCCTTCACAGTTTTATTTCCCAATGTGAGGCCATGACAGTGTCCTCATTAGGGGTGAAACGATACATCATTATAGATTGATATAAATTAATTTACAAGTCAACAATCCATACATATCATCATTTTTAAGATTTAGAATTAAACAAGACTTTTGAAGTAAAACAGGCTGTTTTTGTAATGTATTTAATTTATTAGATTGTCTGTTATTTGTATAAAGAAGAATATATATGTTTTTATATCTAAATGGGTCTAATAGTTGATATAAACATAACTGAATCTGTTAAACTGGGTATCATAGCAGACTTTGTGATATCAGCAAATATTGTATTGATGTCAAAGAATAAATATAAAATATATTATCATATTGTGATAAACTTGTGATTTAAACCCCTTGTCCTCAGTTGTGAGTGTTATTTCAGGTGAACCCTCACATTTTCTTTTCATCGCAGTTTATTCACAGAGCACCCAGAAACCCTGAAGTTATTCCCCAAGTTTGCTGGCATCGCCCATGGGGACCTGGCCGGGGATGCAGGTGTTTCTGCCCACGGTGCCACAGTGCTGAATAAACTGGGTGATCTGCTGAAGGCCAGAGGCGCCCACGCTGCCCTCCTCAAACCTCTGTCCAGCAGCCACGCCACCAAGCACAAGATCCCCATTATTAACTTCAAGGTGAGGTTGATTGACATGAGGGCAAGTTCAAACGTATCTAGACCATTGTGGTTTGATCTTTCCTCCAACTTTTTGTGTCCTCCAACCTAATTTTAAAGCATTTTTTGTGATTCTTGTATTCAGCTGATTGCAGAGGTCATTGGTAAAGTCATGGAGGAGAAGGCGGGACTGGATGCCGCCGGGCAGACTGCCCTGAGGAACGTGATGGCCGTCATCATCGCTGACATGGAGGCCGACTACAAAGAGCTGGGCTTCACTGAATGAAGATCAGATTCACAAAGTGTTGCTGTAGACAGACAGGAAAAATGTACCACATGCAAAATAAAATGATAAAAATGGTCTGATCTTCTGTAAGCCTAATTAAATAATGTTTGCAATGAAATTAAATCCATTACAGCAGCATCCTTAACTACCTATAAACCCTTATCACAAAAAAATTCTCTGCTCCTTTTTTTCAGGCACTATCCAAGGTTTATTCTTTTGCTGAATATTAAAAAACACTCACTTGATTTATGTGTTTTATTAGTCACCTCCTGTGTCCTTAATATTCAAGGTAATAGAGTTATAAATCAGTGCTGTTAAAATTAAGTGTGCTCATCGCAAATAATAAATTAAAGGAGAAAAACATGTCGTTGTCGTTCAATAAAAAAAAAATGAATTGGTTAGTGGGAAAGCCACTCCAACATCTAAGAAACTGAGAATTCGAATGGAACTTTCTTTGTTTATCACACACATGTTCATGTACACAGCACACAGTGAAATTTGACCTCTGCATTCAACCCATCCTAGTCCTAGGAGCTGTGGGCAGCATTTGCACAGCAACCAGGGCGTAATGAGGGGGTCGTGCCTTGCTAAAGGGAATCACGGCAGTGCTCAAGAGTTTAACTGGGACCCCTCTAAGAACCAGTCCACACTCTCTACTTTGGTCTGTTCAGGGAACCTCCTGTTCCAACGCCAAGTCTCCACAGACTGAGCTCCTGCTGCCTCAGTGACAGTGCAGATAAGTTTGTGGACACACACAAATAGCTCTCACAAACAAATGCAGACAGAAACTCACACGTAATATATATATATATTTTTTTAAAAAGCACTTAACACAGCAATGCCCCCAAAGAGCCTCACACAGTATTATCTTTCAGTTCTTAGAAACCTGACACAACGTATGACCCTGTTGCTTCTGCTAACAAACTTAATGATGGCTCATTAACATATCATTAGCTCTCTGCAATGTGTTTGAACCCATAGGTGAAATGGTTAATGTATAATTCACTGGGTTAGGGTTAGCTTAAAGTCTGTTGTGCTTAAAACTGTCACACTCAAATTTGATAGCAAAACTTCAAACTGCATTGGAAGCGTCTCCCTTTGTTCCTTGCAACTTCAACTGACAAAATAGTCACTATCTTACAAATGTAGACACCAGACCTCTTTTCTTTTGGTTGACCAATCAAATGCCTATTTATGATGGAGAAGGTGAAACATATTTTGGTTATCATTGTCATTCACATCCTGACCCCTTGTGCCTCAGAGTTTCTGACTTCATGCTACAACAATGTTTTGTTGTTTGATAGATAATTGCCACGATGATAACCCAACTATTAATAGCGTGTGTGTGTGTGTTTGCACGTTAGGGCATGCATGCGGACGTGACACCAGGCACAAGGCCTTTCGTCACACCCTGGGGGAGACACCGCTGCCTCCCCCGTGGGCTGCTGACATGTATGATGGAAAGTAATATATTTTAAATATCATTTTTTTATATCATTAACATTTAGTTTTTTGAGTGACCAAATGTAGTATAGTTAAGATTGAAATTACAATCCAAGAGTGTAATAAAACAACATTTACATTTCAAATACAATAACTATCAAATGGGGTTTGTCCTGTTCTTGAATATGACTGAAGAAAGTGAAGAGCCAGAAAAGTTTTTTTAAAAACAAAAAGCTGCTCTAAAAGCACTTTTCAAACCAAATGTCAGAATAATAAAGATACATACTAGTCTTTTACTGTTCAAACACATCTTTCATTTCTTGTATTTTCACTATTTACCTGATGGAAGCAATGGAACCATAAAAAACACATATATTACAGAATATGTACATAAAAAGCATACTGTAAAGTATTATCATTATATATACGATGCTTTCAATGAAGCTGTGCAGCATCATGTTCTCAGCATCATGTTCTCATTGATATACAAAAACCAGCTGACAGATATTTGTTGATCCCACAGCACAGTGGGATGTAAAGCCCTGCACACACACAGGTGTTTACAATCTGTGATCAGATCTCTGTTTAGGTTTAAGGTAAGAGGAGCTGTGCTGAAATGACAGTGGAGAACAGCCAGGAAACTGTAGAGAAGAGATGTAATCTGCCAAAAGGTGTGCCAGTACTATGAGTGTGCAGTCTTTAACAGATCCATTAAACAAAAAAAGAAAAAGGCTTTTATTGTAGCTATTAGCCAGTCCATTAGATAACCGTTTGAAGTTCAAAAGGATCTTTTGAAAAACCATGCTGATGTGTTCTTGGCTACCACAAATAAATATACATGAAACAAATAAAAAAGTGAGAGACACCCCTCCAGAGAAAACAGGAGCTAATCGAAGCTTGGCTGGTCGATGTCGGGGGGGACGGTGCAGCTCGTCAGGCTGGACAGGTAGAGAGCGGTAGCCATGGGAACAAGACCAGCCGACACCTTCAGGATGATCAGCAGCCGCTTTGTAGCGTTGGTCACACCGTCTGGTGTCTGGAGGGGAAAGCATCACACAGGAGTTTTAAAGAAACACTACGGAGAAACTTTCAAAAGATGTGTCGAAATGGCGTCGTTTTTTTTATAGCATGCAGTCATACTGTTGTCTGTTGTCATGGAAACATGTAGCTGGGTATAGTTTCTCTAAAGTAAGGATTGGATGCTTTTCTTTGTTGTATATGATAGTAAACTGAATATCATGGGGTTTTAAACTGTTGCAATATGCAATGTCCTAATATCAATATCCATAGCAATATCCAATGCAGACAAACGAAATATCTGGGGGGAATGATAACAGCCATCCCTCAATACTTTTTTTAAATGAATCTAGAAAATAATATCCAGATTAATAGATGAAGACGATATTCCTAATTTGCGGCCCTAATAAAATAACTTTGTCTTCTTTAGACTGTTAAAGACCCTCATATATCCTGTTCCTGGCTATTGTTAAAATCTATGTCTTCCCCTTTTTCTACACATACATTTGTCTCTGTAATGACGAATCAGTTTAAACCATCATAAATCTTTGTGTGAAAGGTTGATTCAAACCTGATCCTCTGCAAACAGTAAGGGGCAGTAAAGCGCTGCAGCGAGCTTCCTGACAGCGTCCAGCCGCTCGGTCGGCACTGACGCGTTACGAGCTACAAGAGACAGATTCATGACAGAGCGGCGGGTCAGACTGAGACACAGAAAGGCCGCTCGTTTAAGAAACAACCAAGGGAGGCATGAGGTACATATAATAGTGATAGATCTATGCTTCATTTTAAATCTTTTGTTCCTGTAATGTCCATCTTAAAATTTGATTCAAGAAGCTGAAGAGAGTAGGAAAACACTTCTACTAAGAACTGAACCCGTCGACGTACCATTAGTAACCATGAAGCAGACTTTGCCAAGTAAATATCCAGGGTCCAAATATTTCAGGGAAGCTTCTGCTGACTGGAAACTATAAGAAGACCAAAAAATTATACATGTAAAACGATTAGTTATTATATAATCTATTCAGGGTTCATACAGCTTTTAGCAAATAAAATTCTGCCTTTTCAATGTACATTTACAGACAATTGAAGCCTTTATCTTATTATTGAAATGACTTTAAGGCCTCGTTTACACGGGAACGCAAAGGAAAAGGAATCAAATTCGATATCAAAAAAGTCTTCCGTTCACACGCAATCGGCTCAATTAACGTGTCCGTTCACACGAGACCGCTCGTAAGCGCTGGAGACGCTGTAGTACATATGCCGGGCCTGTAAGTGGCGCTGTACTTCCGCCACAAAACACACCAAAAGCAGCGAAAAAGACTTCCCGAGCATGGTTGCTTTTCTGTTTATTCTCTGCGGTGGATTTAGCAGCAGAGATGGGGAGAGGCAGGGCTCTGGCTGTTTCTCTTTTTCTCCCTCCCCGAGGCAAGCGTGTGCTCCTGCTGTAAATCTCCCCGGTAGTCCACCAGCAGATGAAAAACACCCACCTCTCTGCCTCTTCCATTGAGAGAAATTAAGTATCCACAGTAATCAATGTGTGTTACCACTTTGATTACTTCTTTGTCTGGATTGGGACGCCAGGAGACAAACTAATATTGGACTGTTTCATTTTATTTAATTAAAGACCTTTAACCTTGAAAACATAATGGTAGATATTTTTCTTCTGTGTTGAGGTGATTCAAATATAAATATGGGAGGATGTGAAAGTTACCTGAGCTCTGAGGTGAGGTTGATGATAAACACCACCAGGTCTATCCTCGGTCGGCTCTCCTCATTCTCCTTGGGCAGAGGCAGACTCTTAGCTAGTCTCCTGATGGGTAAAATATGAATATGTTCACCTTTATGTAGCAAACAGAGGCTAAATCATACAGATGTTTATGATGTGTTCATGTCATCAGACAATTCAGGTCGGGTGTATGAGGGTTTAAAAAATACAATGCATTGACAATAAACAAAACATTAGCAGATACAACATTTTTTATATAATAATAAGGGTTAGAAGATGGTGGTTCCAGTTGTGTGATTACTGACCATTTCCTGTGTCTGAGCGGAGCAGTTTAAAAGGAGGCAGCAGTACTCACACATTCACAGTGACGGCGGTCTCCTCCACCAGAGCGTCTGCTAAACTCTTCTGAAACTGCTCCTCACTCTCCACCAGCTGGAGGACAAACAATGTCAGCACGAAGCTGGATGATATGACACTGTGATTCAAATTAAAGCAGCACAGGATTTACTGAAGATGTCCTTCAATATGTACTTGAATATGTTGTTGAAATTAACTCAATAGCCCATAATATACTTCATTAGGTGCTGGTACTTTGCTTCAGTTTATGCATTGTGTGTAACTTTAAATTCTACCCACTATAATTTAAAGACACCATTTTTTTATTCATATGACAGAGAATACACCTTCATCAGATATCATGTACAGAAAGGTTGTCAGATTCTGCTCACATCAAGTACAATATTAAAATGTAACACATTATTGCATAGGAGTGCTGACCCCAGCGTTTGGAAGCACTTCTTTAAGGAACATGTGGTTTTTTTGTAATGTTTTTTTTCTTTTTTTAAATTAGTGTTCCTATGTTCATGGTGAGGTTCATGTGAAACTGAGATCCTTTAATTAGGTAAAGTAGCAAAACTAAATTGTGGTAAAAAAGAAATTCAAGCATTAAAAAGTGTATTTAATGTAAGGTATTAAAATCAAATATACTTAAAGTACCAAAAGTAAAAGTACTCTTTATGCTCATGCTCATATCACTTCATATACTGCTAAATAGCCTAATCTGTAATAAAATATAATAGTCTATTAGTGAGGTATATTCTGTATCAATAATCATAATCTATTGCCTAACTAGGGTTTAAAGTGGACCTATCATGCTATATTTGTTGAACAATATATTGTAGGGCCATACCTATATAAAGTATATAAATATAGTTTTTTTTTCAAAATACCAAAAATATCTGCTTTTTATCCATGCCTCATTTCGTTCTATTTGCTCTTTCCAGCGCTGTTTTTGCAGGGGGCTGATTCTGTGAGCTGCAGTTGACCACGCCCCTCTGCAGGAGAGGGGAGCGTGCTCTGAGATCAGCTGCTGGGCTCTCAGAAGAGGGGGAGAAAAAGAGATCTCCGTCCTCCGTGTTTTATTCTTATAGAAGTAAGAAGAGAAGTAACGGGGCAGAAACCCTCCTTTTTACGCAGCGGTCCAGACATAGACATCAAACGGCGACACATATTCAGTTGCCAGTTACTTTGGCATTAGGGCAGGGATATCTAGATACTTTCCAAGGTTTGACATAATGAATTGTGCTACTTTTAAAGCAAGCAACGATGTTTTCAAATCTGTAATCAGAGAAGCTCCTAAAAACCGCTATCGAAGCAGCTCCTGCCGTTGCGGACGTTAGTTCAAACAGTAACAACGGACAGATTTTTCTTCGCGGATGCATTCAATTAAAATCAATACAAACTATTTTTAAATCAATAAAAACCTTTTCTAAATCCCATAAATAGCATTTCAATTAAATTGGGAGTCATAGTCGTTACTCTTGTTGAGAATGTGGCCATGTAATGAGCGGGATAAAAGTGCACATTGCCAGTAATTGACTCACTGCCGAGTAGATCCCTCCGCTTCTCGCGGGCTCCTGGATCAGCCTGTCAGTGTTCTTTTCCCCATATGACCGCGTCGCTGCCACATTATCCCTTACATTGATTATATTGATGATCATTATTCCTTTTGATTTTTAAAGCAGGAGGCGCAACACTTGCCTCGGGGAGGGAGAAAAAGAGCCACAGCGGAGAATAAACCAGAAGGGAACCATGGCAAACATGCAAGAGGATGTCTTCTTCGCTGCTTTTTTTGGCAGACTACAGCGACACCTTACAAGGCCTGGCCATAGTGTAACTACAGCGTCTATCTTTTCGATCCCGTTTGAAATTGTTGCCTACGATGTACACTGTTTGTCGAGTCTTAAAAAAATAATTCCCATGTCAAAAAAGTCACAGTTTGTTTAAAACTGTTGAAATATAAGACCTATGAAAATACGCAACAGAAAGACTACAAAACCCCAGAGCTCGCGTAACGAATTATAAGACACTGACAGTTAACATTAACCACATTAGCATCGTGTTACTGCACCGAA
>NW_011369951.1:6218732-6225018 GCF_000735185.1 Notothenia coriiceps
ACTATGAATATTGTCATTGTTGAAGGCTTTTAGAGAAGGGTGCATTATAAGCCTGAAATGATATAACATTTTACAACCTAAAAACATAAAAGCCACAATAAATAAATCATAATTATTCCAGTTATTTTTACCTCCCGTATTGCTTTCAACCCACCAGCTTTTATGGTGTTGTCACTAACTGTAAACTTGTCACTCAGAGTAACCTACAGTTGATTTAGCTGCTGGAGAAGAAAGAACAGGGGGGGAGGGGGGGGAGAGAGCTGTGGTTGATGGGTCATTAGTTGTGTAAATACACAGAGAGAGCTGCTGTTTCATTCAGACTGTTTAAAAAAAAGGAAACAACGGACTATTTTTCTTAGCGGATGCATGTCAATTTAAATCAATACATACAACTATTTTTTAAATCAATAAAATCATTTTCTAAATCCTTAAAAGCATTTCAATTAATATTGGGAGTCATGTCGTTACTTTGTTGAGAATGTGGCCATGTAATAAGCGGGATAATTTGCAGCGACTTGTTCCTTATGGGGAAAATAACACCCTTCATGCTACGCGTCGGGATCCTGATCTGCCGACGAGGCCCCATTAAAATATAAATATTTTTAGTGAATTGCTGAGTTTAGGCACGTTAATAACGTTTTAATGAAGTTGAATACAGTATATTCATATGTGTCAGTGATTTCATGTCAATTCGGCGAACATAAACATAAATGATCGTGGTGAAGATAATGATTAAATTAGGATTAAAAATCGAGAGCCGGGCTGCCGTTGTTTTTTTCGACTAAACAACATTATTTTGTTAAATAACAACATGGTGATGTTTTGTAAATGATTACATGTCTCTTATTTAGCACAGAGTATGATATCCGTGAGGGTCTTAACAAAGTTCCGCTGTACATCCAGCGTACTGTATCTGACTTTATTTCACATGAGCTCCAGTGTGGAACCCCACTGCACCCCCTGGTGGATCAATGATCCATTGCAGCTGGCTTCATTATATTTACATTTATCTATCACGGGGGCGGTCTCAAGTCAAGCTGGAGGTTTTCCCTTGAGCGAGGGCAGATCACGTACCAATCACGGCCCTCACGTTTCAAACTGTCTGGACCAGGTCCCTTCATTAAGTTTTATCTCTTGGACATGTCTGGCTCCTTTTCATCGTCTGTGCTTGCTGGGGCAACGCAGGACTGGTGAGGAGGGAGAGGGGGGCTGTGGGTCAGTGGGCATCTGACCCCCTCCCCGGACGTAATGTGCTTACGTTTCCCGGGCCCCGGGGGACGTAACGCACACATGAGCCCATAGGGGCTGGAGGGTTCTTTTTCCCCTGCATTAAGACAGGAGGAGGAAGTCCTCTACGTTTTGGCACACCTCCGCGGGGTAAGTGTGTCAGGGTGTGCCCGGCCAGCTGCAGCCTCTTTCTCTCTCCTCGGCTACGGCCGAGGGAGAGGTGATGGAGGCGCAGCGGCTGCCAAACAGAAAGCCCGGTCCGAAACAGGGGGATGGAGCGGTGTTCTCGTGGGACAGCAGAGCGGGTATACATCGGGCTCCGCCCGCTGTACCCATAGAGTCCAGTAGAGGGCGGAGCCTGTGAGAGATATAACGTTGGGTTACGTATGGTAACCCTTGTTATATAAGCACAGCGGAGCCCTCTACTCTTGAGAGCACTGCTGTCCTATGCTACTCAGCTGAAGAGAAAGTAAAGGGATAGCAGTGAGGGGGCGAGGCCGCCTCTTATGCGATGGATGCGCGAGCATTCAGGTAGGCCCGCCCAGGGGCAGGCTACGTCTATGGAAGTCTCAGTGAAGGAATGCGTGCATGAATAGGATACAGGGGAGTACCCATAGAGTCCAGTAGAGGGCTCCGCTGTGCTTATATAACAAGGGTTACCATACGTAATCCAACGTTTCTTGCTTTAGTAATGGCATGCATTCTTGCTACATTAGATACCTGTCTGTGATGCAACGCCCTGTTATACTGCCTTTGGTATATTAATGGTTTCTGAAAACATCCTATGAGAAGATGTAGGAATTAACCAGAGACTATACTGCATACAAGCCTGGCCTGAACATGTGCAATATTTGGCAATTCTTACTCTTAAGATGAATTAATGAAAGATTATAAGACCTTGAGTGTTAATAAATGTCTTCTAAAGTCAACTATAGCAGTTGCTTACAAGTGGTTGGAAAAGTTTCATCTGGTGTAATGTTTGTATAGACTACTTTCATTACTTGTGTCACTGAATGCAGCTACTTTGGTTGTTTGCTTTTATGTATGCAGTTTCATCCTGAAAACAGGAGATTAATAAAGCCTTATAGAAGGACCTCGGAAGTCCAATAAATACGAAGAAGAGAAACATTAGAATGTTTGTACTGCTTCATTTCAGACTTTGACACTGCAAGAATGCAAAATGATCTAACTTTCATTGTAACCAACCCTTTGGTCCATGGTAATATATCTCAAATAAGTGATGGCCGCATCCTAATTGAATTCCAGTGACTCAGTAAAAAGGTTTTGGCAAATCTTTGCTAGCACATACATTGCTCTATAATTGAAAAGGCAAAATCATGTTCTTCTGGGGATGAACCCTTTCATTCTATGTCATTGCATGGCTTAGCCAACTTCTTGAAGGAATATAACCTTTGTATACAAGACAGGTTTCTCTACAATACCTTCTGCCTTTCATGTTTCAGACCTTTTGTGTTTATGTGACTAAAAATGAATCTGCCATTTTTCTCTTGTGTTTACCTGTTTATTGTTTTTGTGTTTTCTCTACCAAATTGGTCCTGCCAAAGTGTCCTCGGACTGCATTATTTTCCTCTTATTTTATCAAGTGAACCAAACTTCTATCCTTCCTTAAGTTTGTGTACCGGATGTCATGCAGTGCCTTTACAATACTAAAATTTGTGTGCACTGCACAACGAAAGGAAAAGTAATGTGTGTGAAGCATAAAAACCCCCACATGTTTCTAAGTGGGAAGAGGTAAGTATGTTGTATGCATTGGTCTTATGTCAGTGGAAAGCTGCTTGTGTCTGAGGGACACGCTATGATTGCAAAGGTTAACGCATTGCAGAAATAGAACATGAGTGGGTTAGTTAATCATAGGCAAACAAGACACTAGTTATACACTATTTCAGCTTGAAGACACAACTGTGTGTGTGTATGCAAAAGAGAACAATTGGTTAAAGCAAATGGGCGTGTAAGTTGGATTTGAAGGTGTTTGCACATAATTTAACTTTAAGGATGTTAGCGCATCTAGAACTTTGTAATGTGATGTGCTAATGTTCATTGCAATGTACTGTATTAACAGTTCAGTGAACAGTTATACTGATAGACAGTGTGTCTATGAAATATGTATTTAAGTACAGCATCTTTGTCAAATGTTCAGCCATAGTCCGTATTAGTGTTTTGTAATGAAAGTAGAGCATTGCTTCTTAAAATGTATGTTTTAGTCAATACTATTAATTCCCCAAAAACGATATATTCCTCAAGTACCGCAGTTTATGTTCGCTGTGGCAGGTATTCACTAGTTCATATAATTATTTCCCTGCTGAAAAAAGTTCCCAAAAAGGCACTATTTCGCCTTTTGGTGTTTTACCTTTCCTGTAGGGTGTTTTATAGGTTTTTGTGTATCGAAAGGCTAAAATCCCAAAGTAAGTTTCTCTCCCACACCCTGCCTGAAACTCCTTGATTGGAATAAATTGTAACTACACTGTAAAACTTGATAAGTTGTGGTAACTTAAAAAAAGTATGCAAACTCTTTGCCTTACAATAGGTAAGTTAAGTGGCGCTTTTCCACTGCAGCTTGTAGCACGGTTTAGGGCTACGTGCCAGGGCTAATTCCGGCTCAGGGCTACTTTTTCACCTTTTTTCTGGCCCTCCAAAATTGAGGTTCTTACCGGGCCAACAACGGGCTGAATATGCTAAACTAGTGAGGTTAACACTCTCGACTGCTGATTGGTCAGAGAGAATCGCTGGCAAAGGGGCTACAACTACAACAAAATGAACATATTTTATATGTTGTTGACAGGAAGTTGTTGTTGCTATGGAAACAACGTGACAGAGAAAAGCTTCACAGCGGGCGGAACTTGTCATAAAGTCGATAATAAAGCCAACCTATTTACAGGGAAGATATGATTGGTCAATTGTACTGTCAGTTGACATTACTCTCTCGTTGAGTTACCTTAGCTGGCCCTCTGTGAATTCATAGCTGGACCACCAATCAGCTCCTATCTTCACAGTAACTCGCAGAGACGAGCTTCACATTCAAGCAGAAACTGAACAGGCAGATTCGATGGATTTATTTCTTTGGAAATGTTATTTTAAATACAATTAAATCAAGTTATTTTGGTAAAACTAATGAAAAATAAAACTAAACAAATAGAACAGTCAGCACACCAACAGTGACGGATGATATGATCTCTCGTTGTATCCTGCAAAGAAAAACACGCTATCAACGCTACCTATTAGAGTTGGTCTTCCTATGAAAACATTCATGTTGCATTTAGAAGTATTTGCTAAAACATGTAGCTCAAGTACACACTCAAACGGCGTTGTAACATTATATCCAAAAAGGTGCTGTAAATGTGGTATGAGGAAACTAATGAAGCTCAGCGCAAGTTCAGACAGGAAGACCTATCACTTCGTATTGCACGTCATGGCAATACTCGCTCCCTTCACTAAATTATAGGGAGCGCCACTCCTCAGCTAACCTATCACGTCCCTCCATTCACAAGCCTAATCATCGCACCTGTTAATCCCTCTATATATGCTCTCCCCTTTTCCATCAGCTGTCTTCCAGGTGTCAACGCGCAAGCAGCAGCAGGGCTTCGTCCCAGCTCCGGGTATATATTCATCAGCTCCGCAGTCTTGCGGATTAAGCTACAGGCGGCGTTCCCCAGTTGGCTGGCGGTTCTAGCCGGCCACCCCGCAAACCCGGACGCGGAAGAAAAAGACAAGGATATTGGGCTCCACGGAAGTTCCTCCGGCTTAATGGAAATGGGCTACTCCAGGCAAACAATTGACACACGCCTTCAGTCTCCTTGCATCTCGGATGACCGGATTTGAAGAGAGAAAAAGAGAAGAGGAATAAGAAGAAAGAGAAAGGAGGAGAGAAAAGAATGTATGTGTTTTGGCAAGAAAAGGAATCACGCGCAACGGACAAAATGCGCCACTCCGCGCCCTCCGGCGCGTGTCGGACGACACGTTGGAGCGAGATCGCGATACCGAAGTCACAGGTCATCGGATGACCGATAGAAGAAGGTCGCCTCCTCTGTTCATCGCACTACCTGGAGCGAGCGAGCGCGACGTCCTCCCCAACCATCGAACGCGAGCGCGACTTCGAAGCGCTCTCTGAGAAAGAAAGAAAAAGAAAAAAAAAGAATTTCGTCGAGTCTGGAGAGAGAGTATCTCCGAGCCGCCTGCCTCTACAGTATTCATGTATTTTATCTCATATTGTTCGTATTTATGTTACATCCTATTTTGGTACTTATGTTAGGGTTATGTCTACTCTATGATAGGTCACAAAAACCATCTAAGTGCAACCCGACACCGAGTCGACCTATCGTCGGCTGGTACTGGCGTCCAAACGAGAGAGTCGAACGCGAGAGCGGAGAGCAATTAGAGCGAGAAGGACTATACCGCAAATCGGAAGAGTCGCGATGTTGTAGCCAATGTCAAATACTTGAGAAGAAGTCCCTTATGAGAGAGAAGCGCGAAGGTCGGAGGATATCGAAAGGTAGTGTTGAGCAAGTTGACCTGTACTTTTGTTATAACAATTGTAGCTTGGTATGGGCGCGAAGAGACAAGTAAAAAAGTGGCCGGATAAGGGGGATTCGCGAAAATGAGTAACCCTTGAACACACTTCTGAGCGGTAACAACTCGTAAGTTAAACGGGACAAAAATGTTGCGAAGAACTGGTGCCCTCAAATCTACTAAGTTTACCTCGGTACTACGGTCGAGTCTGCTACTGTGGTAAACGTGCGTTAACCGACGCGCTTTCGAAGTGTCGAGAGTATGTCAGAAGTAGAGGCGGGTAGTGATCGGACGGAACGCCGGGATGGGCTGCTGCGTGCAGCGATCACTGTCATGACGATGACTCGGCCCTCCTCTTCATCGAAGCTACTCTGTAAGCGGAACTGGGACGGGACGGACGTCTCCCCAACACCAACTTCGCCTTCACCCACTTGCGAAGCGTTCGCTACTCCCGGGCAGAGGCGCACTTCCGGCCTTCGCGGCGCAAACTGCCGGGGACTACGGTCACTACGGGGAGAGCTCTTGCTTGCCGCAC
>NW_011369951.1:6225063-6271170 GCF_000735185.1 Notothenia coriiceps
GTGTGCCTTGGCAGTCTGGCAGCCTGGAAGAGGACTGGGACTTATTGCCTGCTAAGAAAATCAAGGATCCTGAAGCTAAGAAGCCAGAGGACTGGGATGATCGTGCCATGGTTGACGATGCTGAAGACGCCAAGCCTGAGGTGAATAACCTTATAAATATATTTAAGTAATAAAGTTACACATAAAGCATAGCATTTACCCTTGTTTTGCTTTGCACTGATGGAAAAATGATTGGGACATTTCAATTGGAAGAGTTGCGTTTTTTTGTTTCTATCCTAGATTTTCACAGTAGTCCTGTGCTTTAAAAATGTTTACATTTACAACTCTGTTAATTTAACTAATTTGGTTGTTTTTTTTTCTTCTTCAGGAGTGGGACAAACCTGAGAACATTCCAGACCCTGACGCTAAAAAGCCCGAAGACTGGGACGTAGATATGGATGGAGAGTGGGAGCCAGCCATGATCCCTAACCAAGAGTACAAGGTTAGCTGATATTTTTTGTGATCTTTTCTTCCTGAGAAATGTTCATAATTGACTCTGCTAAGGTATGTGCAGCCTGGTAAATGTCTTCTGTTTTGCAGGGAGAATGGAAACCCAAACAGATCGACAACCCCGACTACAAAGGAGCCTGGGTGCATCCTGAGATTGACAATCCTGAATACAGTGCTGATTCAAACATCTACAAGTTTGATAAGATTTCTGTGTTAGGTCTTGATCTTTGGCAGGTGAGAGAGAAAAACATAATGACTAGTATTAATATTGCCATAGCATTGTTAAACTACAGTGTAACAAATGCAAATGTTTATCTCAGGTGAAATCTGGAACCATCTTTGACAACTTCTTGATCACCGACGATGTGAAGGAAGCAGAAGACATTACCAACGAGACATGGGGTGCGGCAAAGGTATGCTGGTATTCTTTTAAAGACGTATACTCTCATTTGTACAACACATGAAGTTGATGATATACTGAGAAGAACAAAGATACATTATTTTTGACTATCTAAACATTTTCCACAGGAACCAGAGAGGAAAATGAAACAGGAGCAAGATGACCTGAAACGAAAGGAAGAGGAGGAGAAGACCAAAGAACAAGAAACCGAAGGTGATGAAGAGGATGCTGAAGACGAGGAAGATGAAGACCTCGATGAGGAAGAAGACACAAAGGATGAAATGGAGGAGGCACTTTCAGAAATGGATGAAGAAGAAGCAAAGCTTAAAGATGAGCTTTGAGGAGGTGTGGCCAGAGATGGTGTCTGTCCCTCCTCTAAAGACTCTGTCCTGTATTTCCCAGGGGTATTGTGGCTGCTGTGCATCCTTTCCCTGAGAAAAGGACACAACCTAATTGGTGGGCAAATGTAGTGAAGGGGGGCAAGTGGTTGATGATTGACATAGTTTCTGTTTAGTATTGGTCATTATATTATCATGTTGCCTCTAGCTACTGGTTTGATTTTACGGTTTTCCATCCATATCCATTCCTCATTTTGTTATTACAGAGAATATGGAGGCACTGACATCTGCCTTTTTCTTGATCGTCACATCTACCCCTTTAAAAGTTGCACAGTTAACCAAAAGCTGTGATAAAAATGTTTAGATTTGCTGAGCATAAGAATTAGCCATTCATTGTCCCTGTCCTCTTACAACCTGTTGAAACAAACATTGCACATATCTGAACACACAACGCATAAACAAATCACAAAAATTAAGATTGTAATCTAATTTATTTCGGTTGTCTGTTGCACTGACATTTTATTTTCCTTGTCACACGTTAAGAAATAATTCAATGAAGTGTTTAAGCATAAACATTTCATCTTCATTTAAGTGCACGAGGAAATAGTTTTTCTGCATTGAAATGGCATTTATGTCTTCACGGTAATGTGATGGAACCTGCATCATATGCTGAGCCCCTGGTGTGACTCATGACATCACTAATGGTCCCACGGTTATTTTTATTGGACAGAATGTTATTGATACCAAAGTTTTTATTAAAAGAATATAACCTTATTGCCTGGTCATAGTTTGTCGTGCATTTTGAAAGTATGCAGTTAAACATGTTAGCAGACTTTTCTACATGTTTCTATGGTGATGAAAACAGTGAAAACTGACTTGGGTCTGCTTAATAATAGTTTAAAAAACGAAATGTGTCCCCCATGGGAAAGCATATGAAATGTGGTGAAGGTGTCTTCTACGTCTGTGGAATTGTGTGCTTGGGGAAAAGAACCTAACATTTGATGTTTGAGAAATTCAATTTCCTCCGAATTGTATGATAAATAGGCACAAACAAGTACACAAACACCAGGAGAGCTGACAAACAAGCATACAAATGATTGGATAAGAGATTCAAAACATTGCAATGAGACTTAAATCAACATACAAAAAAAGGATGAACATTCATAATTATAAAAACTAAAAATCTTAAATAAGGACAGACATTACAAAAATATTCATTAGCATTCATGTTTCATTTATTTTCTACTAGATACAGGTTTAATGTGTATTAAAAAAAAGTGTATTCTCTAGATAGGAAGTTATGTATATCAATGCAAAACATTTAGGAATACAATGGAAAGGTAAATTAAAATGGGTCTCCATAGCCAGACCACAGACATCACAAAACAATTAATGTTCAGTTCAAACATTACTTAAACATGCTTTAAAATATATATTATATGTTAAATAACTCCTCTTCCATCTTTATTGAAAATAAAGACTACACAATATTTCTGTATTCTTAAAATGAGCCTGGAAAATGTCTTGTTTTGTTTTTTCAGTCAAGGCTGACACTGTTCTTCATCCAGTCAGAGTTTATGATGTATGTGTTTCCCCTCTTCTAATCGCTCTCATTGGCGTCAATAGGTTGTCGGTTCAAAGCTATTAGCAAGGCCAGTTCCCAAGGTGTGGTGCCCTAGAATTTAAAGTGTGGTTCACACGTTTTGTTGCTGAGGCCCCGGTTCACCCACCGGAACCAGGCCCCTCCGATCCGTCGCCGCTCGTGCCCTCACGGTTAAGGGGCGTTTGCGCACTCCCGCGACACCAGGAAATATGGCGGCGCTCATGACTCTCAGTCAGGTAACAACTCTAAATATCCAAAGAAAACTGTCAAATGTCATTAATGATCAAAATTAACTGGCAGTGACAGTCGGGTTATGACTTTAGCACGTTACCACTGTACACGCTGCTTTGAATCCCGGCCATTTGAACCGTATTACCAACATTTCGTTGTCAACTAAGTAAACATGGTTAGCTAGGGTGAGTAAGGAGAGCCAAGTTCCTATACGTTTCACCGGAATTGGGAAGCTAAGCTTACTATTGCAAGGACAGTTAGTTAGCAGCACGGCTAGTTATGTGACTAGTGAAAATAAAAGCATGGGTAGCTAGCTAGAAAGTTAGCCTAAACTAAACAAAAACAAACCTTTACTTAGTTAGCAAATGTTAGCGACCAAAGCTGTGTATCTACGTTTACCGAACACACCTAATGATGTCGCTTCAGTCTACTGACTTTATAGCTATGTTTACCTTTCTTACCAATTCATTCTGTATTAGGAATACTAGCTGACACTCTAATTATAACTTACCGGTGTTGTATGTCTTATTTCTCCTCGTATCTGCTTCTCCAGCTAACAAATGGAAGCCCAGCCTATGAGGGCTATTACAGACAGGTAAGGTTACTGCTGTGACTTCACTACAGCTCTTCTAGTTTTTAAACATTTAAATGTTATGTCTTTTTTAAATCAATTGAAAAACACTTTAATATCTGCTGCTTTTTAGCTGGATCCAGGAAACACCGGCAGAGTATCAGCTGGAGATGCTGCTCAGTTCCTCAAGAAGTCAGGGCTGTCAGACAGTACATTGGGGAAGGTAGGTCACGACCTTGCATACATGCACTAAAACAGACTGTTCAATTTGATCTATGGCAATTAACTGTTTTGTCTTGTACTTTTTTAGATTTGGGATTTGGCAGATTCAGAAAGAAAAGGCTATTTGGATAGACGGGTAACACTTAATTCCTCTGTGAAAAAGCTTTGATTGGTGATGCTGATGTGTGCATAAAACACCAGACTTGACTTGCCTTCTTCCTCTTTCGTAGGGTTTCTTTGTTGCTCTGAGACTTGTGGCCTCTGCACAGGGTGGAAATGATATCAGCCTTAACAACCTCAATCAACACTTAGCTGCCCCCAAATTTGTAAGTGATGAAATGACTTACGTTAACTGCAATATCTAACACAAAAGGTGAAAAACTAATGTCTGGATTCACTTTGTGATTTTTTTTTTAAATGAATTGGGGTTTCCTTAGCCCATGCTATACCCTGTCATCACATTTCATGAAAATAGGGCCAGCAGTTTTTAAGTTTTTCCTTGTCTGAGGTAATGATGTGGTAAAGAACACACACAGTAGAGAAGAGCTGTTGCTCATGAAAAATGAATGGACAATGAATGTCTCAGGAAAGGACATAGGGAGATCACATCCCTTACTGGATCCGCTTATCTTACTCTCCCTTTATTTTTTACAGAAAGATACTAACAGCCCATTATTGACAATTTCAACAACTGGACCTGAATCACAATGGGCAATAAGGGTGAGTAAATAACATTTGTAAAAATATATCTGGAGAAAATCAAGCATGTCATCTAACTTGAGTTCCTTTTTTTCCTAGCCTGATGAAAAAGGGAAGTTTGAAGGCATTTTTGAGAGTATGTGCCCTCTGAATGGTCTACTCCCCGGCGATAAAGTCAGGCCAATTTTGATCAACTCCAAGCTACCTCTGGATGCGTTAGGAAAGGTGATGTTACATGATGTGACACACAACACTGCTGCAGTCGGAAGCTGGCTCATTTTGGTATTAACTTAATGTTTCTGCAGATCTGGGACCTAAGTGATGTGGACAAAGATGGACAGTTGGACAAAGATGAATTCACAGTGGTAAGCTGGTGCCTTTTTGTTTACTTGTCACCCCGGAGACATTCCAGGAAGCTACTGCTTGTATTGAGCGTTTTTAATTCAAGTGTCTTTTTTTACTATATTTATAAATGTCCTTTCCCCCCCCCCATTTTCCAGGCTATGCATCTTGTGTATCGTGCCATGGAGAACGAGCCTGTCCCAGCCACCTTACCCACATCCCTCATCCCCCCTTCTAAAAGGAAAAAGTCTGCCAGTGCGATGCCAGGTGCCGTGGCCGTGCTGCCTGCTCTGTCCGGCTTCATGGCTGGCGCCGCTCCTCTCAAAGATTCCCAGCGAAGCACTCCTCCTCCGGGCCGAGCCAGCCCCCTCATCACCAGTAACCTCAGCCTCTCTCCAAAACACTCCTTTAAATCCAGCTCGCAGGTATGTAGACTCCCTTGAAAAACTCAGAAATGTTCGATGTAGGCGTATTGATCATCACTGCATTGATTTGTCAGCTTTATTCTGTGCGAAGGCTGTGTGATTTTGTTTAAAATCAAATATTACAAAATAATTCGGAATAAATAAATAAATCCCCATATATTAACTGAAAAATCACATTTAAACTAGGGCCGGGACTTTAACGCGTTAATTAAGATTAATTAATTACACAAAAATTAATAATTTTTGTGTAATTAATTAATCTTAATTAACGCGTTAAAGTCCCGGCCCTAGTTTAAATGTGATTTTTCAGTTAATATATGGGGATTTATTTATTTANGAAATCTGTTTGGTGGAGCTGCTGAAGGCTCCTTCAGAACTGCTTGTTTGATAGTCGAATACTTACACATACTCACACACACAAACTCACACACACACACACACACACACACGCACACACGCACACACGCACACACACACGCACACACGCACACACACACACACACACACACACACACACACACACACACACACACACACACACACACACACACACACACACACACACACACACACACAGAGTAAACACACACACACACACACACACACACACACACACACACACACACACACACACCACACACACACACACACACACACACACACACACACACACACACACACACACCTCTCCAATGATGGCATTTGCTGGAGGCTGTGTCGAACTGCACTACATTTCGTAAACTAGCAAGTCTATTGACTTGCAAAGGTCTGAACTTTAACTTTCTCTGGTTGTTTTTTTTTCATTCTTGACACACCTTGCATTTTTCAAGTGAATACCTGAGTGCAACACTATGATTATCAGGTGGCCTTTAAGTGTGGCCATTCACAACAACTATAAACTCTTTTTACATCTGACATGCTGTTCAAACTAGTTCTCTTCTATAGCAACCTTAACAACTCATAGACATCTGATGTGCTACAAGGGACACTTCTTGTATTTAAAAAAGCGTTTGGTTTTATTTCAAATCTTAATCCGAAAAGTCACAATTTTACATGTCAGATAAAGCTTGAGTTGAATAGTCATATGTACTGTTATGTTAAGTATAAAGTAATCATAAAATATAAATAGGTCAAGTAGAATTATCTCAACTTTGTTCAGCAGTACATGTACTCAGTTACTTTCCACCGCTGCTGTACACCCGCAAACACATAAACACAGTCAAAACACACACCTCGGCCCAACGACAGCTCAGTTTTTCCGCCATGAAGGCCACAAAGGTCAGGGAAACACTGGCAGCGTTTCAACAAGCTCCCCCTTCGCTCCCTTTCTCTGCTACTCAACAGGCCACACGTTTACTATCAACAGGAAACATCTTTCACCGAAAAGGAAGTGTTACTCTCTAATTGGCCTGATGTGATTCAATGACCAGACTGCTCTCAGCCAATGGGAGGGGGCTTATTTTAAGAGGAGGTATAAAAGGGAACTGCGGCCCTTCCAGAAAGCTTAGACGGCACAAAGTTCTCACACTGAATACATGATGTACTCTCAGCTCAACTTCTGCTTGTTCAGACTGTACATAGACGCATTACGAAGCACATCTGGTTTCATTGTTGTTTCATGGATCCCATAACACATCACGAAACCACAGTCTAAGCAAAAGAAGATGGGGGAAACCCAGAGAGCCAAAAACTGACCTCATTATGATTCTCCAGTCTTAGTTTATGCGTTCCTACTCTCACAGAGAATACATGATCTATATGCAGTAGCCTGTAATATATCATATCAAAAATAAATCATGAAGGAGCTAACAGGCATTTGAAAGTGAGAGGAAGTACCTGTAGAGGGGGATTTACTGTTATTTTTTCACTTTTGGAGCTCTACCTCTGACAGAGCAGTTGCTGCTGATGCCACATTCTAATTTTTTGGTTTCACATTCCTTAAGGTGATTGTTCTTGCCAACTTTGAATTTTTTTTGGTTTGAATGGACTGTGAGAGGCATGAGAGCATGAGCCAAGAATATCATTACACAGAGGGTGACATTAGGGGAGCACGGCCTGGCGACGGGGAGCTATGACGGAGTTCCCTGATTAGTGAGTTACCACGCAGAGACAAAGGGCCTCTGAAATCACAGGAAACAGAACAATCAAAGAGCTGGAGCACATTCCAAGAAAAGCAGCGCACCACAGAAACACAACATGATCCAGGACGTTGCTGTGCCTGGACATCTGATGAAAGATTTAGCTTAGCAAGTGCAGTGAATTATAAGTAAAGAAGGATGCCAAGAACAGAGCAAATAGCTGAAAGCTGAAATGACTGAAACGCATACATTAGACGTTATCTTTGATCGCTGTTCCTCACATTTTCCTGCTGTGAGAGGTTCAAAATCAAAAGAGCACACGACTGCGAACCATGTTTGGATTAGAGCTGACCTTAATTATAACTTCCACAATTATAACTTCCAACTGTTTAAGGTCTCGCAGATGCAAAAACCCCTAAACCCTCAAAACTGTAGGGTCCCCAGCCTCCCAAAAAACCCCACCAGGCCCACACAGCTTCCACATGATCCATTAGATCTCGGCCTGGAAATAACTGGCTCCATTTCTTCTTTAAAATGGCAGCTCTGTTTCCGCAGCAATGGTTTGCTGGATTAGAACAATTCCCCACCAGCCCATCATTTGTGGGATTCTCATAACACACCACCTGCCATACATTTCCATTATAACCCCATTTTTTCCTCTGAAGAGGATATTTCAGGATTAACCAGTCTTTGGTAAATGGACCCTCCGGTTTTTGGGGTCTACTTTGGGTAATGGCCAACAAGGATAAGCTTCTGGCTGCTAAATGTCTCAGATTTCTCCTCAATTGTTCAGTAGCAGGTAACAACAGGGTTTGGTGAAAAACCCTCAATGTGGGCACCCAAATTCTAGGTTAAGTGGAGATGAAGCGGATCTATTTTCAGCAAAATGCGCTGTTTATCTCTGTGTGTAAAACCAGTGGGGAACCTCTTCCCCCACAAGTCAGGCCCACTTCTCTAATTTGTGGCGCATGTGGCTACCTTTGTGATGCGGTTGCAGGATCTGTTTTCTCTTTCTCTTTTGCTAGGTCTTTTTTTTGTGTGTGTAATATAAACAACTACCACATTTATGAGCATTAAGTATTTGATACTGAGTTTGACCTTGATGGAGAGTTTTTACTATCTCCTCCATCAGATTTGAAATTATGATGATTTGTGAAACCCGCGTCATTGAATAGAAAGAGCTGTTAGTCCTTTCTCTGTATTTCCAGGTCAACAACATGTCAGTAAGGCTTTTGCAACGCAATGGGGCGAGGGCGAAAAGTGCCAGATGAGTATGAATCTCGGCACGGTCCACATCAGAGTCTGCAAAAACAAATATCAGAGACACACACATTATATACACAACTGGCGTACATGTGTTCCTGTTAATCCCTGATTTTAAAGACAACATTCGACATGGGCCTCAGTATACGCAAAAAATGTGGTATCGCCGTTGTGAGCCTGTGTGAGGTCCGTGATGCTGAGCTGATTGTAGACAAAGCACGAAGGCAAGATGCATAGACCAAGAGACAATGTGAAAGCAGCGCTCACATGTTACCGTTTAGCTGAGCAGGAAGATTAAAGTATGATGGCTGAAAAGTGAATGATGCATCGGTTTCCTGACAGCGGTTAAGACGAAGTAGCTTCAACACATGTCCCTCAGAGGAGAAGTGACACTCATTGTATTCTATTACCCTGTCTTCCATAGACACAATCACTCATATGAAGCTACATGAGCTCACAGATTTGCATCACAACATGCACAAAAACACACTCTCCAGAAAGTTAAGATATATGTATTTGCAGTTAAAAAAGGTACACCACATTGAATAGAGAGGAGCTGTGATTGCTCTTTGCAAAAAATGCACGCCACCTCAGTTAACCCACAACACATAAACGCTTGCGCTTCTACAAACGAAACACACACTTCAGGAAATTATGGCCAAACTGTGAGAAGATTCTCTGTTCAAAAAACAGGAAGTGGTTACCAGCTGCATTAAACCGGAGTACACCTCTGTAATACTTACACTCAAAATACACTGACAACCTGCGATATCTGAGTACTCTAAAGCAGACCTAAGAAAACTGTTCCACTGCTCCTTAAATCTAAATTTGATATGTTGTTTTGCTTTAAGATGTTCAAAATGATAACACATTATTCAAGGATTCTCAATTATGTTAGAATTCCTCGAAGAAGCAGCCCCTTGTCATTAGAAAGAACTCCCTCCCATGCATGCAGGCTTTTGTCAAACAACATCTCTATCCCTCTAAGAATGTCTGAATTGCATAACATGTCAAGCAGGTAGATTAGCAAAGGCTTATTCTCCAACACCGTGTCTGTGCCTCAGGTTAAACAGAGCAGCTGCATTTGAGAATGTCACCCAGACCTGCGGGGCTCTCTTTCCAAATGAGCACACACGCATTTATGGATCAAGTGAGTTTATGCTGTCGGCCTGCTGCAGGTTGAGGTACATGACCTGTCCTGCTGAAGAGAAGTGCCCGGGCACGCTGACGATCGTGAGGGCTTAGATGAAACAAAAACAAGAAGGGAATTAATCTAGCCAAGAGTCATTATCTTAGCGGTTAGTGTCAGGGGCTCAAGGGACAACACAGGCAACAGGTCTCTTGACAAGCAAGCGGAAGAACAGGTTCTGACAGTTGAGCTAAGCAGCAAACAAGATGGGCCTGATAAGTGCTTAAGATTGGTCAGTCAAGGTGGAGAGGGTGGGGACCTCAAGCTCTCCAGAGGTCATGGATCCAAGAGAAGCAGCCACTTTGACCCTTGACCCTTTTGAGAGATGGTCTGAATCTCAGATTTTGAGGAGTGAGTCGACTTTCCTCGCTTCGTCAGAGCCTAAAGTCGTTGCTAAGCACTGAGTGTGTGTGTGTGTGTGTGTGTGTGTGTGTGTGTGTGTGTGTGTGTGTGTGTGTGTGTGTATACACTGTGACATCACAAGATGATCACATATTTTGGGAACAGTCAGTGGATAAGAGACTCAGTCATAAAACATGAAGGCGCAGTTACGTCAAGAGTCCTTACTGGTATTAATAACTTCTGCTATACACAAATGAACCTGACCCTACCTCAACACTTTTTTATAAAAATATGCAATGACATGCATGGTAATTTTTTTGTTGTGTAATCATTATTATTCTGAGGTCAGAAATTATAATCTTCTTAGAATTCAAGAATGCTTTTAGTTAAGTCTTCTACACTCAGATGCATAGCTATGATATGAACCAGCCCCTGTCTATTTTAACCCCTAAAAGCCCATACATTAAAGCCTGATCAATTGTAGGACCAATTCAGGAAGTGAGTGAAGAGGCACAGATGATACAAGAGATACGGTTATCAAAGAGCTGCTTGGAGGAAGGGGAGTTTGAAGTTAACCAGTCGGGTGAGGCCCCTGAGCCATTACAGTAGGTTAATTATACCTTAGTTGAAGTGTTAAATAGACCAGTAACCTGGACTTTGGTGCAGTTCATTGGATCCAGGTGTAATAAATAAATCAATTAGGTATGTGGCTTCACAAGTAATTTGACTCACTTTGCTCCTTGGGGGAGTTCTAAAAGCTAACTGTGACTTTGTGTTAGGTGCTGTGTGGGCATTTTCAGTTCTGCTACAGTAGATAAAAACGACTATATTTAAAACAGATGAAAGTCCTCCAACTGACATCTTTTTACAGATTTAAAATAAGGTTTCATCGGTGGATTGCTCATAGCCACAAAAGAAACTGCTGAAAGTTTGGGAGGAAACCGACACGCCGCTCTTCAAACCACTCTCACCGTTGAGGTAGCACACTTCACACTTGATGAACTGAATATTTTGCATCGCTGAGGATCTGCTCCGTGCATCGTGGACCCACCTGGTGAGCTGACAAAACCACACTGTAAGTACAGGGTAAGAGTGAAAGAGGGACACATCAAAATATGAATGCTGCTCGTGCCAAATTGTCAGTACACACCGGATCTCGTTTGTTCGTCAACCACAGGAATTATCTCCTCTGCCGTTTTGCAACCAAACCCTAAAATCTAAATTACTCAGTGGCAGATACACCCTTGACACCTGATCACTCCCTTTAACTGCTTCAACTGTCCAAAAACTAGAAAATACTCTGATTTGATGCACCCATAAATCACTTCATTAATGGTATTTTTTACAATATAAAATTCACATTGTGGCCACCATACGAATCTTTACATCAATTAAACAATGATTTAGTGTCCATATAACACTGCGTCAATGAACAATGAGTGGTGAGCATTCCAGATACCATCCGTCAGCATCTTTCTTTCCCCTCACCCACTTGAAAAACAGGGGTGTTTTATGGCAGGTTGACTCAGGGTTAATGTCTCTGCCCTCCTTTGAGATACACATCTGTAATGTGCAGGGGAACCTGTCCATCCGGTCAGAGTTATTGACCGACAGCTTGAGGCAAACTCTGGATGCTTCTGGCCTTGAGGAATGGTGGAGAACAGGCTTCATCTGTACGACTTGAGTTTCTGTAGTAAATGTCTTTTTAAATATATATTCCACAAAAAGAGGCTGAACAACTGTAAACTTTAGATATTATTCTTGATCAGGCCTTTAAGTTATACACTCTCATTATTGCAGTTATTACAGAGTTTTTATCAACTTTTATTTTATTCAAACATTTGTCCTCAAATAACGTATACGTTTCTATTAAAGGGACAATACACTTTTTAGTTTGTATTCCACAAAGTTAAAGGATTCACAAGATGAAGAACGTCAACATTGAAGTAACAGAGGCGGAGATATATTGACTTTCAAAATACTTGATTACTTGGATACATTTCCCACAATGCAGATAGGCCTTTTCATCAGACCCTCTCTGCTTTTTAGGCCCCAGTTGAACACTGTTGGTCACACTAATCTTAGAGACTCCAAACATTAAGCAGACGCTGACCCTGTAGGCAGTCTCGAGGGAAGACATGCATTAACTCTGATCTACACAGATTTAAACACATTTAAATGTCTGTGTCCCAAAATGCAGCCTCCCTGAGTTAAAGCTGATGATAAGCTAGCTGCAAAATCTGTTTTTAAAGGACATTCCTAATTTCGAAGCCATTTTGTGGTAGCCTTGCTGTAAACACAACGTCAGGTGTAAAATCAGTGGAATGAGAAAATACTTTAAAGATAACGTGTGTGTTATGATGTGAAATCACCCAACATTTGAAACAGTTCCCTAAAACACATTTAGTCATCTAGTCCTGCTGTAAGTTTATCAGACACCAACCTTTTGACCCCTTTACTTCATCTGATGAGCTGTCACGGCCTCTCCCTTTATTTCACATACGATGACCTTAACTCACAAGGCATGTCCATTCATTTAATCACCTCATACTCACTCTTTCCCAAACAACTCAGCATTAAGCTCACTGAAATTGGTGTCAAGTGTGTTTTCAATGTCATCCATTTAGAAAAACACAACGCCATTCACGAGAACAGGATCAATATCCACTCACTGAAATAGTGCGGTTCTGTGAAAACAGACGAGTGCACTCAAGGAATCGTAACCAGGTGTAGGAGAGGAAATACCTTGAGCATTCCTTGCTACAGGAATGTTTTTATTAGCCTTTTTACAAATGTCGCCATTTCGAGGTGTGTACACTATAAAGTGCACTGCAGGCTGGATCACTCCATCAAGCGCAGTGCGGCTTCAATGGGGAACCTGTGTCGAGGCCGGGGTTATGCTATTTGAACAGCTGGCACAGTTTAGTTCGGCATGTTCAAATGTGCACAGGTCTGAGGCTGTCGTACCTCACTGAGGATAAAAACACAGGCCTCCACCATCTTTCAGCAGGTTAGACTATGCTTTGTACAGTGTCATCATACTGAAAATGTGGACCAACAGTTAACTGCTGACATGAGATATGTGAAAATCATAGCAAACAGAAAATAAAATACTCAATGCTGTTTTAAAATGGACACATAACTTAATCAGGGAAAGCCTGTCCATGATGCAGCGTCAATACATGAGCATAAATGTTATTTTTGAAAGTGTACTCGTGATTTTTAGCAGAGATTGATGAGAAAATGTACACCACTTCTCATGTGGTACACTAAATATGTACGCTAAATATGTACGCTAAATAAATAAGTACACTAAATAAATAAGTACGCTAAGTGTGTATGCTAAATATGTACGCTAAATATGTACGCTAAATATGTACGCTAAATATGTTAGCTTAGCCTATAGCTCAAAAACTGGAAATGGGGGGAAACAGCTGGTTCGGCGCTGCTCCAATTCTTGTCTGTCTGTGCAGATTAAACAAAGTAGTTATAGTGCATTGATTAGTGAATTTAAGGGATTTTCATAACCAGACATTACACAGAGCTTTAGACAGAGCAGGCTATCAGTTTTCCACTGTTTCCAGTCTTTGTGCTAAGCTAATTGTTTTGTGGCTATAACTTTATATAGTGTACAAACACAAGTGTTATTAATGCTCCCAACATTTTAAACTGTTCCCTTAAGGTAAAGAGGAAGTATAAAAACACTTTCATTAGTAAAATACCTTCTATTTCACAAGTGAGCCTGGCCAGAACTTTGAATTGTCATGTGTCCAAAGACCAGTCTTAAAATGTTCCAGTCTTTTCAGAGTGGCCCACTTAAAGCCCCTGAGAGCCTGCCCGTTCTCATTTATCAAATAAAAAGCACCTTTCTTAGCACTTTGGAGACAGAAAAACAACATTTTCACAGCTAGTGAAGCCATGTGTGTGTGGTATGACGAGTGAGAGCGGTATGATTCCTGGTGTTAACAGCTAATAAATTGGGGCCCATCCCCCCGGTGCTCTACTGGCTCAATTATATCCACATGTAGCCATTATTCCTGCCATGTTATCCGGAGAGAGCTGCGTATTTTTAAAAGGTGGGTTTCCATAACACTTGCTGAAAGCTACGTTGGTTGTTGGGACACATGTTTGGGTTTTGTGGAAGCCAGACGCTGACTGTTTGAATGCAAAGGTGCTGAGGAACGCAGCAGGGGCCAGTATGTTCGCTTTGTTTTCTCAAATCTCACCTTAGCAACGTTTGTAGAGGCAATAAACAGGTTTGTTAGCTGGATAGACTTGCAAGAAGAAGTTCTGATTCTGACTTTTTCCATGGATACCAGAGAGGATTTTTTTTGTACTCAAGTTTCCCACAATATACCTCATATACGCTGCTCGTTTACTAGTACACCTTTCTTTATGTGGTCTAATACAAAAGCCCTAGTTTGTGGTTCTGTTAACCTGTATTGCATTTATAGAATTTGTTTTACATTTGTTCTTCCCTCATTGGAGTATTACATTCAATAATATCTTGTTATATTGTTTTATTAACGAGAATGTCCTCCATGAAAAGTCTCTGCATGCAGTTATAAGCTAAAAAATACCTGACATATTTTAGTTATGTTTGTCTGATTGGGGAAAAAGTGGAAGGAGTTGTATCAGTCTCCCTGTCATCTGAAGTATCAACTGTTTAACTTTAACATCTAAACAATGTAAACAACCAGTCAGAGTCATGCAACACATTATTCAAATGAATACAGTGCAATTAACTACAGTATATGTGTAGGTTACTGGCAGCTCTGTTAGGTGACAGTTACCTTAAACAGTAAAACTCAACTGTTCTTTAGTTATGCAAATGTAATAAAGAAACCTTGTTGAATGCTTCCCAGCAGGTACAAATGTGTGCTCAGGACTGCTGGCCCCGTACCATTGCTGTTTTTTTAACAAATGTTTGAGGGTTTTCTGAAATTGGAGCAGGACTAGAGCCAGCTCTTTGAATGTCAGGCCGTTGGCGCGTGCCAACCTTTTCTGCTAAACTTTTCTCTCCCCCCTCGTCCACCCTCGTCCATTTTTCCAACAGGGGGGATGGAGAGCCTCAATGCTATCATTCTTTGATTCTGTTTGAATCTGGCCGCGTGTGAGCAGGAAAAGGAGCCAAACGTGCTTCCTGAGTGGTCCGGGGGGAAACTCTGTAATAAGCAAGGGGTGGGCGGTTAAAAATAACTGGGCTATATAAGCATGGAGCAGGATCCCACTCACTCTCAAACTCTCACTGACTCTTGCTCTGTCAGGACGTCCCGTGCAGGTCCGGCACTACCTCTCACACTTACACACAGTTTTTCCATGGAAGTTTACGGAGTTTTTGTCACATAAGGTAGAGCTGATGTGTCCAAAATCCTCACCGCAGTGCCGGAACACTGACAGACCTGACACAGACGTGATGCATGCCAGTACACACTGATTGAACAGCTCAATAACAACTTGTATGTGACAACATGAGGTTTCATCATGGAGAATATGAGACACACATCTATATGACGAGCCATGTAACCCACCCTTTGTGCTGTCTTTTAGAAGCAAATACGTCAGAGTTCTGCAACATGTCCAAAAAGACTTTCCTGAGAGTTTGGACTAAAAAAGTGGGGATTTCCTTTTTCTTTCATAAATGCAGGGAGAGGATGAGGCAAAAGCATTACTGATTTTATTAATTTGGTACAAGACCTACACTTTTATATTTTTGCTTTGTATTGTTTCTTAATTTCTCGTAATGTATCATGTTTTTTGTGTATGAGTAGGACTTGGAAGTCTAGTTTGTAAATTAAGCTGACTTTGGCTCTTACAGATTTGACATCATATTACATCATGAAAAAGTCATAGACAATGAGCTTGGGTAAAAACAGTAGACGAATGCTTCAAATTCTCAACATTACTGTCACAGCTACTCGTGAGAAAGGTTTTGTCAGCGCATCAGATACACAGATTATTTGAAAGAATTAGTCTCGCTGTCAGTAAGACAAGTCTTAATGACTTGTTAACAACTTGACAACTTGTTGATAACTTGGTAACTTAACTGCACAGATAAGTCAGCACTACTACAGCAGTAGTATAAGCTGAACAATTGTGAAATGACAATGCGGGTTGCCCAATGTATTGTATTGTGTAAATGTCTATTTGCGGGAAAAGATTTTCCGAGCCTTCTGTGGAATTGTGTATGTCCATATTCACACACACACACACACACACATATTCACACACACATATTCACACACACACACACACACACACACACACACACACACACACACACACACACACACACACACACACACACACACACACACACACACACACACACACACACACGAGATGTGTAATTTACACGGGGGCGGCAGGTTAGGTCAAGAATCTGAGGAGGCAACTGAGTCCTTGCAGGCTCCAAGGTGTTTGTCCTATTTTTGACCTTCGACCTCTCTGTGGATGGGGCATCTAGAGGACAATATGCCTAAAGGGGGAAATGAAGCACCACTTCTTTATTAACTATTTACAAAGTTCTTTAACCAAGAGCTCCACTTAGAAATGTTTTATGTGGTGTAATGCAGTCAAAACATCGTCCCACCCATTGTATGAGGCCCTGATCGCTCTCCCAATTCTCCCAAATGAAATTCTCTCGCCTGGTACGTACACTTCTCCACAGGAAGTGACGGATCAGAATGAAATACAAACCTGTCTCCTAAACGTCATGCGAATTACTGGGCGCTCCCTTCAGGGAAACACCGTACTTGCCAACTGCAGCTTTTTTTTTGGCCTTTCTCATCCCTTTGATGCACACAGAGCAGAGCACACAGTGTGCAGTTTTACATGATTTCAGGCTACTTAAGTGCTAATTTTTCCAAATCTGTCTGGCTTACATTTAAATCCAGCAGGTGCAAAGTTGTCTACTAAGGTATATATAATCTCCCGTTAACCTGGTCTGGCAGCGTTATGACATGAGTATGTGCAAATAAAGAATACAAGTTTCTATTGTAGTGGGAGTTTTGGTCAGGATTTATCTTTGGTCGGTAATATTTTGAATAAAATGTGTTTAATATAGTAAACTAAAGTCTGATAAAGCGGATTTTGTTAGGGGAATTTCAAAATCAAGGTAACAGGAAAATGTCTATCTTCCTAAACTTAAATCCTGATTAAAGTGTAGTCTTTATATAGACCTCCTTCACAAACGTATCCTCTCCACATGTGAAAGTGTTTACAGCCTTTGAACTCTATTGCACCCATCCAGCACATGAACCGTTTGTAAAACCACAAATTGTCACTGTAACACTTTGTTTCTTGTACGGATTAAACAAAAGAGAAGTACCATGTTATTAAGTGAGCTTAAGAGGTGCAAGGAGTCCGATTTTGTTTCTTTTGGACAGAACCAAGTCTTGAAACGCCTGTTTCAAGACTTTAGGGTATGCTAAGAATTCCCTGGTCATAGTTTCATGTTGAACTCCAATCTTCTCATATAACTGGGCAAGAAAGAATATAAGATTTCCCAAATAACTACTCTTTAAGCCAACACTGAACCCTTTTATAAACAAAAAATATAATTTCCTTTGGACAAAGTATTTAAGATCATAAAAAGTTGATTATCACAGACATGCGATATACTGGTTATAATACTAAAGCACAATCATATGTCCACCACTAATGTTCAACAGATGAGACCCTCTACCCTTCAGACTTGTAAAGCAAATCCAAACGGTTTTCTGCAGGTAACTTATGAAATATGATTTATTGAAGTATTCAGCAGTGGATAAACTTTCCTGAAATTCAAACTTTGGAGCATTACAAAGCGTTAAAGGCAAGCTAGCTGAGTAAGAGGGGAAGTGAGAGTGCTCTGACTCTCACATAGAGCAGAAGAGGAGTGCTGCACAGATCCAAGGTCAGGGTCAGCGGTCAGGGGGTCAGAAATCAGGGCTTCAGCTCCACAGCCACTAGCAACACACTTCCTCTCCGGCCTTACTGAACTCCTGCCGTGTGACGCACTTTCCACTGAACACAGATCAGGGATCAGGATATGGAAAGCTCACAGCTGCACTGACTGAGTTTACTGGTGATAGTGAACATGACAGCTTGATGAGAGGTGATGTGTCCGTCATGTCAATCTGAGCTCAGTGGTTAAACAAACTGACTACTTATCACATAGTTCAGTACTGCACCTATTGCAGAAGGGTAGTGATTCATAGGAGTGCTGGATTAAATGATGACACATGGACTTACATACAGCTGTCGTCTTTGAAAGTAATTAAGTCGATTTATTCAAGAACTGTGCATCTGTTTTATAACACTTTATAATTCAGTTGCACTACATAATAGGTACATATTGTACATTTTAGACTATTTCCCACAATGAATATTAAGATTAAAAAAATTAAGTACACTAAACTGAATACAAGTCTAAACGATATACTGTAAATGGCTGCTTACAGTTGACAGTAGCACTAATGTTAATAAAATAATAAAATATAAAAGTATATAAATTAAAATGCGGACAGAAAGGGCCCTTCATCATCATTATGACAGACCTACTGTTGCTTTATAATACTTACTTTTAATTGAGTATGTTTACACTGTAATACTTCAATTAAGTAAAGCACTTCGATTTTATGCATATCGGTTATGAAAGTGGTGTGCAAAAGGATGCAAGGATCATCTTAATATCTATTCTAAAAAAAAGTAAAGTTATAGGGTGAGCTATTTTACATCAAGAAACCTATGTTAACATTCATTTAAGAATCCACAATTGACATAAAGTGCGGAGTTACAGTTGGACTGATGACGTCTGGCGCAACAGGATTCCTGTCAGAAACCAGATCTCTCTGCAGAAACAGCTACAAGCAGTTCAGAGTTGTGATGTAAATGTGAACTCAATCGACACCGCAGCCTCCATTTACACCTGAATGGGACGTTACCTTAAATCATGTTTACATCAGGAGTGGTTAGAGCGTTTAAAAGCCGTGAAAACCGTTTCAGACGAACCTGGCGCCTGTTTGGACAAGCCTGCTGTGAGTGAGAGAACAAAACCATCTTCCATTAATGATAATGAGCCGAGAGGGAGCCGCGCCAAACAGGTGGAGGCAGCAGCCACACACACGTGACGGATAATATCAGTCACTGTACATACAGGCCATTTGAATAATTACACTTGATTGACAACCCTTTGAAGGAATTTCAGAATCGATGTTGGAGTTTGTCTCTTTTTTATGGAGAGAAACCAAAGAAAACATTTGTTTTGAGGCTAGAAATGAAATAAGTCACATCAAAGACTTAACCAAAAATAAATGGTCCTTCACAAAACATACATTTCGATGTTTTTGGACATATTTGTGTTTCAAGCGCTTTTAGAAGTCTGCCATAATCCCCAATTGCCTGTATTTTATTAAATATATACATATTGGTTCTGTCTTTTCTTCCAGGGTTTAAACTAACTACTCTGAATCTTATGTGTTATTACATGTTCATTAAATAACCCATACGATTGTTGTTGAGATGATTAAGTGAAGTCCTGACAGCCTTTATATTAAGTTGTTGGTGCGGCTTGGCCTCCAGCAGTTTCTGTCATTAAGCTTGTTCTTTTCAGCATATTACGTAAGTATCTATGGTTGCTATATTGCCCTTGTGTTTGTAATTTGCCTGCAACTTTTTTCCAACTCTAGGTGGGCGTTTCTAGTTTGTTGCGTCAGGCCGAGGGGGCGGGGTTCCGCTTTATAGGCTGCTCTGCTCTGCCTGCCTGTCATACAGCACACTGAGCCCCGCTGCCTGCAGGAGCCGCTTTATAAAGAGCTAAATTTACCAAACTTTACGTTGTTTCCTGAGCTCTCACAATTGGCCAGCCCTTGTCCGGTTAGAGAGTTATAAGGTTTGGAGAACCTCCTTCCACTTTTAAACTTGTTCATGCCTTTGGAGTGCAGCAGTGGAGAGCGACAGTGAAAGAGACGCAAAGGTTCTGGTGCGACTTTGACAAGAAATAGCTTTTATTTCACCAAACGATGGCCTTATCCGGAGTGATGCTACCGTCATTTTCAACATTCACAAACCAAAGAGAAAAAACCTATGAAAACGTAAGTTAGACATTTTCGTTTATTTTCATTCAAAAATCTTTGGAAACGGTTGACTTGGATCATGTCTCACTTTGTTTCACCTGTTTAGAAAAAAAAAATAGTATTATGTAAAGCTGTTGCAACGAATCTAGCCTATTTGCTTTGTGAAAACTAAACAAATAATAACTTAAAAACAATTACACAACTTAATTTAAGTAAAGAAAACTCGGTGTTTGTGTAACATGGCTAACTTTTCCAGTTGGATGTCACTTGTTATCTCCACATCCTATTTCTCATATCTAACAATGTCTATTTATTCTTTCAGAGGTGGAAAGGAGATATGGACAAACTAGTCTCCAACAGCAGCTGCTCCATGATGGAAATGGTACACAACCTGGACAATCACAGCAAAAGGGACGACGAGGATCTGAGTAACTACTTAGATCTGGATTTTATCCTCGCCAACACGACTGGCTCTGACAGCACGGCGGAATTTGTGGGCACAGCCGACCCCAGCATGTACACGGCGGGAATCACTGTGCCATCCTACCCGGGAGACGACCACCGCTCTCCGCCGCCGCCGTACGGCGCCAGCCTCATGACAGAGCTGCTCCGCTCCGAGGGAACCAGCAGCTATGACATTGCCCGCAACTCCTGCTTTCAGGGAAGATTTTATGTCAACACGGCACATTTTCCCCGCCAGGAAATCAAAGTTGAGCCCCCTATGGACGGTTACGGCCCCGTTTTAGGCATGGTGCCCCAAAGCTGCAAAATCAAGCAAGAAGGGAACGTTTCGTGCATGATGTCTTTTGAGCAGCCCAGAGTGGCCATCTCCCCACGAGCATCCAGCAACATGACCCCGCCTCTCAGCCCTGATGAGCAGGGAGCCTCAGACTGCCAGGCACAGCTGTGCCAGCCCATGAACTTCTCTCAGAAGTATCACACACAGGCGGCTTTCCCGCACCACCACCAGGCTCCACAGATGCAAATGACCTACCATGCTCCGCATACTGCCTTTGGCATGTACGATGAAGGGCTCAGCATGCAGCCAGGCGCGCAGAGGGTGATGCTCACACCGCCCTCCTCCCCCCTTGAGCTGCTGGAGTCAAAACCAAAGAGAGGGCGGCGCACATGGCCGAGGAAGCGCACAGCAACGCACACCTGCAGCTATGATGGATGCGGAAAAACCTACACCAAGAGCTCACATCTGAAGGCACATCTCAGAACTCATACTGGTAAGTTTGAGCCTCTATTCATCATGATAAAAAGCGTTACACCTGTGCGCAATTACGCATTGGCTTGCATTAGTTCCAAATCATGTTTACCCTTTCAACACAGACTAATAATCTCTCTTTTCTTTGTCCGCTCAGGTGAGAAGCCGTACCACTGCAGCTGGGAAGGTTGTGGGTGGAAATTCGCCCGCTCCGATGAGCTGACCCGTCATTTCCGCAAACACACCGGACACAGGCCCTTCCAGTGCCACCTGTGTGAGCGTGCCTTTTCCAGGTCTGACCACCTGGCACTTCACATGAAGAGACACATGTGAAGGAGGCCACACAATGTTATTTGTTGTTGTGATTCAACTGATGTATTTTTATTTAAATTGTTGTCCACATGACCAAAGTCTTTTTATATATAATATTGAATTAAAAAGTTTAGTTGTATTATTTTCTAATAACGTAGCTGGTACTACTTTGGTTCAATAAAAAAGCTTTAGAAAAGCTTTGTTTGCTTTAGAGCAGGAAGACCAAGAAGGGGCTGGCCCTGTATATATTACTCCTATTTGACAGAACTGGAACGCTGTGTTTGACACAAAAGTGCCTTTCTATGACTGTGCTACTGTAAAACTCTTAGTGACAGAACGACATGGCCACATTTAGTACATGTTCTTATTGACAGGGGTGAAATGCACATAGTTGCCTAACATGTGCAGGGACAATGTTTTATTTAAACTGCCTCTCAATGTCTGAATGGCCTGAACTGCTTTATTTTATTGCCTTTTCATATTTGGTGTCGATGTTGTCTCTATGTGAATATCTTGGATCCAGCCCCTCTGTTCACTATCAGGGCTTGATGTCCTGTGCATTATTTTTCACTTAAATTTGTATAAATATGTACATGGTTTTATACTGTAAAATGTATATTTATTGTAAATATTAAAAACAATGAAATTGAACACTTGACTGGGGACCTCTTCTCTTTCCATGAATGTCAAGTCATTGCATATCTTTTTCTCACATTGTGTTTAATGAACCACATCCACCCACTCAACAATAGCTTTCACATGCTGTGCTTACTACGACTTTAGTAGGCCTGCAGACCATCAGATCAGTAAGACTAAATAGGTTATACATGTTGCCATTGTATACCCACTTTAATTTTAAAACATGGGCACTTGATTTCCACTGTGATGTTTTGCAGCTGCAAGACAGAAGGGCAGCCGCTTGTGGGCTTAGCCTATAAATACAAACACTCCATTTCCATAATTACAGAGTGAGCCGGGAGCCGTCTGGACAGAGGGGCACACAGCAAACCCTCATCAGGGAGCCCTTAGACTCCCTTTCTGATGGGTAGAAATTATAGTAGCACATCAAAGGCCCTTAATACTACAATTACACAGAGTCACTGCACTACAGTTTCAAAGTATCTAAGTCTGTGCATATTATGTCTGCATGGTGTCAGGGAGCATTTGTTTCTCCCGCATCAAAGGCTGCATCGAGTAGATATATCAAAACCAGATGGCATTTTGAAAAAGTACATATTAAATGTTTTTCTTCAAATAATGTGGTTGGTTGGTGATTGACAAAGTAGTCTTTGTTTTATTATGACAATTCTAAAACTTCAAAAATAAATTAATAAAACCACACACTTCAAAAGCGGAATTTCGCAGTTGAAGAGTATCTTCAATTCGCCCACAACAATAAAATGTACAAACTGAATGTGACTTAAATGTGCTGATTTACTTACCTAGAATGTATCTTATTTAAAAAAAAGAGGAAGTACACATTGGGTCAAATATATCTGCAGTGGGAGATGCAAATGTATCACTCTCATTTCACTTTTTTTTGTTCCAATATCGATGCAAGATACAAACACTTGGTATAACTCTGTACAAAGCATCAGATAAAGAGCTAAAAATAGGGTAGACCATTGTCTTCCCTTCAAAACACGTGTTCGTAATGTTGAGCTATTTGTCCTACAGTGACATTCGATACATTTATTTTACAAAATACTTGTGAACCTTAATATAATTCAAAAGGAGATAATTACCGTGTTCCAGAAACTTAAAAAAAAAAAATCCCTTTTATTAAATTAAAAGTCATTTAAAGTTTAACAGAGAATTTTTTTTATATATAATCACAAACATACTGTGCAATGTTAGTTACAATGTTGATAAATAAGGCGATGCCATTCTGCATGTGTTCAGTAAGCTCTGGAATACAGTGCGTACATTATGTGCCAAATAAACCTGATTAGTGTAATATAATTAGAAGAATGCAATATTTTAAAGTCATTAAAACAATATGTCCTCCAACTGGATCATAAGAAATGAATGTAGAGGAAAAAAATCAATTTGTTGATTTGAGTGTTGAGAGAAAGGCAAACAAATTCAAAGCAGATGTTACTGTGTATCAGTGGTAGTGAGAATAATTAAAAAAGGGTTGAACTAAATGTAACCGCACCATTACAAACAATGTAGGTTTACACTACTTCCATTTTATAGAGGTTTTTAGTTGTATGGGAGTGCAAGTTATTTGGGCGTAACAACAAGGCAACCAATGATAAACCATCCCACAAGCACAAGCTGTCAACATTAGAGGGAGGGTGCATAGCTGCACAGGGACTGAACTGTGTTCATAGGGAAGGAAGACCTCGAGGATTATCATAAGCGTCTTAATAATTGTGAATGCAAGAGGCAACCGATGATATGGGGTTAAATCATATTGAACCAAGGCTTTCATTCTCTAACATCATATTTTGTTTCATCCCCGTTGACCGTTTAAATATTCAAAATGTTTATAACCCTATAAGTTTAAGGACACACTCGTAACATTTGAAATAAAAACCTAAAGCATGCCATTAATGATCTGATCACTAAGCTCCAGTCCTTTAAGACAGGAATGGTTTCTAAAGATGGACTGTTTCACGGCTTGCATATGAAACCATCAGCTAACAATATTTACAGCACATGAAGGAGTTTCTTTAAACATTTTTTTTTTTTCTTTTTAAATTGGACAAACTCAATCATAGACCAACAGATTAGTTGGCATATCTGGTTTGATTTGCATTTTCTTTTAAAGTAATTAAAGGATATATAAAACAGTTTGTACAGTGCATTTTAAAAAAGGACTTCATACACCAGATTCAATGCTTCTGTTTATAAATTAAACAGTAAAATACTCCTTTAAAAAGGTTATATTTTTTAACAGAAAGAATTTTGGATAAGGCCGTAGCACGATATGGAGTTAGATACAGTGGCCATCATGCTTGTTCGGGGCTGGGTAAAATCGCTATGTTCTTGCAGGTTGAAGTCGGGCTTAAATCAAGTGGCTCCCTTAATGTCCTTGATTATAGTTGCCTTGTAGTTTGGGAGCAATGAACCATAACTGGTCACTAAATGTGGAGTCGGTAGACAAGAGTCCAGTCATGGCTGCAAAAACACTCGTCTCCAACACAAATTGGTAACAGGGGCTGCGAGTCATGTGGGGCCAGTGTTGGTGCTGTTGTCATGCGGTCAGAGGACTGTAAGGCGGGAGAGAGGACAGAGAGACGTGGTGGAGGACGGCCGGTCAGGGCATGTCGGCCCGGCTCAGAGCGAGGGCCAGCTCCAGGTCCTGCTGCTCCTGCAGCCGCAGCCGCCGCAGCCTCTCCTGCTCCTCCCGCTCCTCACGCTCGCTCTCCCGCTTCACCCACTCCAGCTGCTGGCTCTCATTTCCAAACTAGAGCGGAGACACAAACATTAGTTATGGAAAAAAAACAGGCTGACGGAAATATCAACATAAAACAGGGCTAAGTCACTGGGCAAGATGTAACAATGAAGGCTGGATGCAAATTTGACATCAAGTGTTGCTAATTAGGCAGAACATCAACAAGCTTTTTCACACAACTCAAAGGATTTGAAATATAGCAGGAAGAGAAAAGCATCTGCAAAAAAATGTACTATTTCACTACAGAGAAAACGCAGAAAGCAACACTGAAAGCTTCCTACAGAATACACACTGACAAACTAGCGCCATAAATTAGTGTTTACATATTTCCCATACACATTCAGTGCCTTGGGGCCTTTACTAACAGCGTGCACATACATCAACATATTCAGATTTTGCCGTGCGCACAGGTTTTTCACATGCAAAGGATTGACCACCACGCCCTTGTACAGTCTTACCTTGACACATTCAGATCCTGGCAGGAAAACAAAAATTACAATACAGAGCTAAATATAAAAAACACAAATCCCTTTTACAACTCTCATGCTGGCAGGAGGGATACATTTAATTCATGTCATGTCAAATGATACAAACCCAACACAAAGCCTGCCATGCATCTTCGCCACACTGAGAGCACGCTCAGGGTATACAGGATGGCAAAGAAGCGGAAGCGGGTGGACAAAGACGCAGATTTACTCTGTTGTGCTCTGCTTCCAGGCATATCATGATTTGACAGCGAATACGCCTTTAACTTGTACTTCAAGACTTTAAACGTGCTACCTGACCAGGCAAGTTCACTGACTCGCTGACTAAAAGTGAATCAATCCTGACTTCCTGCCCGAGGCTGAAGCCAGAGACGTCAGCAAGCATACAAAAGCCCCCATAACCAGGCGGACGGACGCTACAATCCACTTGATATACACAAGTACAAGCACTGTCCAAGTCAGTCATGCAAACATTACATTTCCTTCTACACCAAGCCCTTAAAAAGCTTTTATATGATCTGTCAGTTGTTAGTCAAGTAAGCACGGAGGTCCTGCGACTGCTCGCTTGTGTGACTGTGTGTGAGAAAGTTAACAGAATAAGGCCCAGTGACAGAGAGCTGACACCTCTGAGCCTTCAGCAAACAGCATCTGAAGAGTGAGATCATGAGCAGCTCATGCAGACAAAGATGTTTGACCCCTCGGAGAACTGTAATTAGATTACACTCACAGAGCCAAATTCTGCAAAACCCACAGGACAGTCTTTGGATTCTTTACTCGAGTGTGTTGTAACAAAAAGGGTTTTTACTGGAGTGGCTCTGACGCTGTCAAACTGAGCAAACCTCCTGGAGAAGGAAGACATTCAAAAAGATAAATATGAAAGCTAGTGTAAAACCACACCCTTTAGTTACTTTATAAGCCAACAACAGGTAGCCCCTTGAGAATAAGCTCACGCTTTAATGTGTAACATTCTGATACTAAATGTTCACAGGAAGCCAACCTTTAGCTCATGGTATGCATAGTAGTCACCCAGTGAGATATTGGTTCAAAAAATGTGTTAACCACATTTTTGAATAAAGCTCACTGATGCATTGATGCTTAACCAGCGGTGTGGCTTTTCTGGAACACATAATGGTTAAAGACGGACACACCCATGTACAATGTAAGCTTTGAATACATTTCCTATAATGACAGCTTTGTAATGAGGCTTTAAATATTCATCTCCCACATATTGTTAACCAAGAGCTGCATGAAGGGATTGAATGGCTTTAAGTTAATAAAAGCCCCACTGTCTAATTAAGAACAACAGTAGAAGTGCTAGCTTTAAATAAGCAAACTAAACATGGGCTTTTCACTTCCCCATAACATATGAGGCACATCTCAGGGCTAGCTCCCTGGCTAACCATGGCTTCTCATCTCTACCACTCCGCGTGTGGTAAAGCAAAGCGGAACATCAACTTTCTCACGCTGTGGCTTCTGCTAAAGGAATAAGTGCAAGGTCACAGCGGAAGGGCATGGGCTGGGCATGGTCTGTGGGCAACGTGTGACTATTCATACTAGTGAAACAGCAAGATAAAACATGAGGCTAAATGCATTCATAGGGCCATAGAAAAGTAGCTCTCAATCTCATCACACTATTTATAACTTTAACTGAAGACTGTTTTATCTGTTGGCGTCTTAATAACGCTAACAAGGGCACATCAGTGTGTAAAACCACAGTGCTGCCATACCTCTGCAACAGCTTTCCTGTTTACAACTTCAAAAGAAGAAACTGCTTTCTCTGCACCCTCACAGTTCAACAGGGAAGTTGTTTTTTTCCGCATACCATCAGGGGCACAAACATTTCTTTTTAGTAGGACAAGTCAATCATAATGAGCACTACAAAAAGGGATGCCAAAAAACAATGGCAACATAAACTGTATTGCTGTCACCTGGTTTAAACCAACATTGCATGCTAACTATGAATGTCAGTCAACCTTTTAATGTCAACGAGGCTGCAAGCACAGTCATGCTCAAGTGCACACACACACAAAATAGGGGCTTACCATAGGGAGGTGCAGGCCGGTTAGGCACATTTTTCTTTGATGGGAGGACAGGGTTGTCCGACTTCTGTTCACACACAGGGGAAAAGAAACCAAAAGAAATGTCTTTAACTATCACACAAACTGATGACTCCAACAGAAATGTCAGTAACTCTAAAGCAACTGGCATTACACCAGAGAGGCGTTAAAGGTGATAAATGGCAGATTGGAGTAAAATTACAAACACAGCGGGAAATTGAATTTTTTCAACTGATTCATAACTCCAAGACTTTCCAGAGCTTACCTTTGACATTTGACTAAAGTCGGCAAATCCACTCCCCTTGCTTCCAAAAGAGTTGCCTCCAAAGGGGTCTGCAGTCCCAAAAACATCTGAGAGAAAAAGACATTGTAATGCATTTTTGAACCTTTCAATACGTTTATGGAAAAAGCCAGAAGCTATAATAAAGCTCAGCCTCAAACCACGCTTATAAAAACCATCTATGCATTGTGTTTATTCTGAAAAGGCTTGCGTGCTATTTTCAGAGCGTGGAATGTGGCATTACGGTTTAATTTTCCATGACATTTCGTAAAAAAAACCTGGAAAGCAGAGGTTTTTGTTTAACCTGACGTATGTATGTGATCAACTAATTAAAGGCGTCAGTTGGCGTACTGTTAACCAGAACTGTGCCGGGTTGTTTGGAGGCTCAGTGGTATGCCACTTAATGAAAAAAAAAGAAGCCAACTGCAGATGGTTACAGTGAAAAAACAAAACATTGTAACAGAATATGTTTGTTGTGAGTATGCGACCACAAGAGACCCCATTCATCGGAAGAACGCAGTGTTTTCTTTTACGCACAGTAACTCACGTCAGACCTACAGTTGCCTCTGTGTTCCTCTGAAGGTGTGTATCACGGCAGAGCATCGACCAGAGGCAGCCACTAACTTAAAACAACTTCCGTAGCGAATGAGGCAGAGCAGCTGAATAGCAGCAGATATAAAGACAGGGCAGAGGCAGTAGAGAACTGGTTAAAGGAGTGGCAGTGTATTCTTGTAGAGCAGGACCTCCAGTCCTCACAACGTTTCTGTTATGTTTGGCTCCTGCAGGCCTCCTGTTTTTCCAGGGTAGGGGGGAGTATTTTTAGTTGGCCAGTAGTTAAATGCGTAGGTACTTTGCTAAAAATAGCCCAAAACCACAGGAAAAATTGAAGCCACAGTGAATACAAAATTGTTTGCCCCCTCATGCCCTCAAAAATAAAATCTAAATCTAACACGTCAACCAGAATGGCAAAGAATGACTCTTTGAGACCCGTTTCACAACAAGAACCCTCTTTCACATTCACATGGCGGTTAATAGACTCATTCTGGACGGAAAGTCTGCATGTGTATAGTACAGAGATGATTGTGCTTTATTTGACAGAGAGACAAAAAGCCAACGTACTGTATGCTCTACTGCAGGGCCATCACCTTCCTGACTGCAGTAATTACAATAAAATAGAGGAAAATATACAACCTACTGTACATCTTTAAAATGACTGAGAACAGGAAATAAAGCATTGAATCTTTGTCAACTTGTTTGATTCTGTACGCAAAGTTTGACTACAATATTTAAAACTGGAAGAACAATTAAATCTAAACTGAGAAACGTTGTGGTGACATAAAGCCAAGAAGTCCAGAAACAACAACATGTCCTGGCACAAACACGCTGCTACCTCAGGTTACCCTTTACATTTACAACTGAGAAGCCCCAGAGTAAAGTCTCTCTCTGATGTCTTAGACCAACATACCTGGTTTTGGGCTGTTTGATGTAAAGGAGTCACTGCTGAGGGCGCTTGGCTGAGAAAAAACAACAAAAAGCAAAAAGGTAAAGTAAGTTTTCCAAAGTTCTCGAATACAATACACACAAAATGGCCATATAATCATAACCACCAAAAATAACCCTCTGTAGTGCTGGTTTGCATTTCCAGTTATCTACAACAGTGAAGTCAAATTAAAAATAGAAAAGGAATTGTAATATTAAAGTTGTTTACAGTGCATACAGAAGACCCATGATCAGAAGCTTCAATCAACATCATGACAGTGTTTTTAAAGAGGTGTTTGATACCTTGGCTGGCGGGGTGGGTTTTCTACTGAAGGAGTCCGAGGATCCAAACAAGTTTGACTTTTCTGTTCTCTTGAAAAAATCTTCAGATGAGGTGCCTTTGAAGGGGTCGCTTTCTTTGAAAGGATCTGCTCCAAATGGATCTAGAAGAAAAGACAAGGCGGTGAGAACATAGCCACTGGCTTTGGACTTCAGTCATCTTCACCCTCTAAAGAATAAATAATCAGAGCTTTCTTTGAAAGTTTTCCACAGCATGAATTAAAGCAGACGGGAACAATATACAACCAATGTTTCCATTTCATTCAAACTCCATCATTTGGCATGTATAATGTATGTAGATGATGTGGAAATGCTTATTTAACAAGGGACACATACATTCAGGTGAACAGCTGGCAGAGTAGGGAATAGCCTTTACCCTAACAGAAAAACAGGAGTGAAAACGTAAGAGAAACAAGAAGGTATTCAGACCTTGGAAGGGGTCGGACTTGAAGGGGTCCTCTGTTTTGAAGGGGTCTGCTGGAGGCTCCTTAGCAGTGCTGTTGTTGAACATGGCTATCCTTGACTTTAAAGAGCCCTCCTGATAAATGTATTTAAAAAAAGAACGTTACAGCAGAATGGTAATGTATGGCACAAAGCAAGGACATAAAGCAGCTAAACACTTCTGGAATACAAAACTGGTTAACAAAAAAGGTTTCAGCGTATTTGCGTCCTCTGGCATCGAAGTACCCATGAATCAGGCCAGTACGATTTGGTGATATGAAAAGTGCACCTCATTAGAAGGAAAGGCAAATGAAGTATCCGAGTTCTAGGCTGAATTATAATTCTATGAATTATTGTTCTTAAAAGTAAGACTCACCGCACTTCTGAAACCTCCATTCTCCTTCTCAGCGAAGCCTTCACTTAAGTCCGGCAGGTTGTTAAAGTTTCCTCCGTTGATGTCGCTCAGAGCACTGTTGTACTGCTCAATGGTCTTAGTCACCTCATTCTGGTTGTCCTGGATCAGCGACAGCTTACTGCGAGCCTGAAAACAAATAAAAGATCCATTTCTGATTTCATAAAACATAATTTTTTTTTCCCATTACAATCTCTTTTCAATGGGTTTAAGGGCTGCTGGTAGAAATAGATGGGCTTCTTTGATTTAAAAGACCCTTCTTTCAAAGTATTTTCAATGCAAAAGGAGAATTTATGCAGAAGCCCCGTCCATCATGGATTTCTATCTTCGCTTATAGTAAAAAACGAACACGCTCCTCTAGAGTCACGGTTTCCGCAGATCGAGGAATGCACCCGATTTTTAGCAAATTATGTGCGTGGGGGTTAGTGGTTACCAAGATCAAAACAAAATGCCAACCCAACAGTTTCACTTCAACTATGTGTGCCTCAGTGTATGACTTACACACTAGCACAATGTTCTAGAAGGTAGCAGTAAAGCTAATACAAACGTGAGATTTTGTATTTGATATAACCATCACAAGCGACTCAAAACACAAGTCTACATTTCACAGATGCGTAGACAGACAAACATCTCTACCCAGGGGGGATAACCAGAGCTTAGTTTGTTTTTTCAACTCAAACTATATTTATAATTTAAATACCGACTTGATCACAGAGCTTTCTGGCAACAACTGGCCTCTGTGAGCTGTAGTAGCTCCATCGGTACTGACCTGGTTGATCTCTTCCTGAGTTGTCTTGAGCGATTTAGTGATGCTGTCTAGTTGAACACGGCCAGAGAGCAGGCTCTGCTCCAGCATGGCCTCCTCATCCTGCAGCCGGCTCAGGTCCATCTTGGTGCGGCTCATCTCGTCCTCCTGGCTCCGGTGGTCGCTCTCCTGGGAGCGGATCTGGCTCTGCAGGGACGAGATCTGGAGGACGAAAGCAGAATAAAAAAAGACTGTTTTATTTGTAGCCTCATGCAGAGTGTGAAATAGCTGTATATCAGAACAGATCAAAGCAGCAATATTTTAAAGTTGGTTTTAAAATAAAAGTTGTGGCGCCTAACCTCCGAATATGCTGTTATTTCGTACTATTTCAAAACTTTTGATGTCTTTGATTAGTTGCAGCATTTTTCTTTAAGCAAACTTTGACCCAAACTGACAACACTGTTAGACACCTGATTGATCTCTGTCATCCAAAAATACTAAAACAATATCCACTTTTATCAGGTGATAAATGCATGTGTATTATGTCACCAGAAGCACAGTACCAAAATGCAATAGTATTACAGCATTAGATATATGAATGTTGCATGAATAAGTGTCCAACCATCTGGGTCTCGTCCTGGCACTTCTGCTTGACGTCGTTGAGCATCCCCTCCAGTTTGGAGCGCTGCTGGTCCATCTCCCCTAGACGCTCCTGCGCATCCTGCTTCTGAGAATCCAGTTCCTGCAGGCTGCTGCTCTCCCTGTCCAGTCCACTCTGCATGTCCTGACCGTCCGACCAACACAGAAACATACGCTCAGGTGTTTGCATGATACAGAGACTGATTATCAACTGACATTTAAAAACTTTAACAGACCATTTACAAATAGGCTCAGCCTTACCTGAACGTCACTATTTTGCTGTCTGATGGCTTCCTCATTCTCCCTGATCTCTTGCTCCAGGATGAATTTCTCTCTTTATGGGAATGACATTGAAAAAGGAAGACAATTAAGTAAAACAGTGTTATAACTTCCCATCAAAGCCTATTGTGGCGGAACACGATGCTTCAAATGAACTGTGTTAATTTGGAAGTGTGACAATTAAAAAAAAAATTTTTACACATGCATGACTGATGGGGTTTCCAACATAACACCATTAGTCAAATGCATGACAGTTACACTCCACTTTATGGTCACTCTACTTGGCACTATATTAATTATTCTGGTGTAGTAACTTGTTGTTGAGGGATTTGTAATGAAAAACAGCATTGTCTGCGATATCTGTTTAAACTATTTTAGCATAATTCATTCAAGATTCAAAGGTTTAATGTCATTTCATACACACACACATTCGATGTAGTATGTAATGAATGAAACACTTGGGTCATAGGTTCCTCAACAATGCAATTACAAGACAAAAAACTGCCATATTATATTCTATTTTATTTGTATTTACTGGCACCATGTTTCAGTTTGATTGTGGTACACTGTTGGAGGAGCCTGTGAGCTAAGATTGTAATTGTCATAACTACACTGTAGCTATGTACAAATGACAAGAAAAGTCTTGAATCTTGAATACCAGCCGTGATGCAGCCAGTCAGGATTCTCTCTATGGTGCACCTGATCTATGAACCTTTCGGCAATATGTAGACTCTTATACGAGTGCTATTATATGTGTAAGCATGTCATAATGTTTAAAAATACTGACGATTCTAGTGTTGTAGATACAGAAATTGTTAAGTATCTGGGTATAAATAAATGATTTGAGTCCTCTACTTTATGAAGGCTTCGATGCTCTGTTGCCCCAAAGAAAGGCTCTATGGTTAGATTAGTTTTTAATTCTCGCTTGGACTAAAAACAGTCTTAATAATATCCCCTGGTTAAATGAAGGTTCACATTATTTGATAAACAAAATACTTAATAGATTTAAAGAGTTTGAACCCGAACATCACCCAGCTATAACAGACCCTTCTGTTACAAGAGGATGAGAATCACAGCTATCCTCCTGCTACTCAGGGGCTCACCTCTGCAGCTGAGCTATTTCCTGGCTGAGGTCATCCAGCTCTTTGATGCCTGTCAGATCGACTGACCCTGTGGAGCTGTTGCTATCCTGAGGAGGGACACAGACAGAACGAGTGAGAGAGGGGAGGGAAAAGGAAAATGTAGTAAAAAAAGTACAATGAATGAAATGAGGTTAAGAGAAGGTGAGAACAAAGACAACAACGGCAGGTAGGGCAAAAAATGTATGTGGGGAAAAAAAAGGATAAGAGGTTCAAATAGGGGAAGAGGAAGAATGAGAGCAGAGAGGACATGGATGGTAAAGAGGGGGGAAGAGAGGATCTCCCTGCTGATGCGTCTAACAAAACAAAAGACACAGGAAGGAAATACAAACACCTTGCACAGCTACTTAGGGGTCAAGGGTTCCAGACAACACATGAATGAGGAGGAATGCAACAGACAAGAGGAAATATGTAACACAAAGGTGAAATCTGGCTTCAAAACGGTTCCAAATATAAACTTTGACAAATCAGGATCCCAAAATCCATTTCTTTGACAATCATTGGTCTAACTAACATTTCCAACACTTATACATTTTGCTCCCTATATAAGTATTTTTTAAGTTTCATATTCCACCTTTAAAAAGTACCTGTGAAATGTAATTGTGTAAAATATATATTTATTTTATGTAAAGATAGTACTTCTCTTAAAGTAAAAAAAAAAGTCTTTAAAGACCCCTGCCTAATTGATTTTACTCCATTAACTATCTTAATTTGTTCAAAACAAACGTGTGAGTATAACTTTGAGAAAAATATATTCTGGCACCAAATAGAAGAGAATATCTTGAGATGTTTTTTTTATTAAAAGCCTATCTAATCATTGGTTGGCCATAGCATGATGATCTATATTCTTTTGACTAGATACATTAATAAATAACTATACTTCAGTTGGACCTTAGTTGACACTGGTTGCTATAACAGACCATGGATGAATGTGCAGCAGGTGGCAGTGTTTGCATTTAGCAGAGTTGTTGTTGAATGTAGAATATACACATTAAGAGGACATTCACAGGAATGACAAGAAAGTAGCCAAGAGTAAACAAGAGCTTATAAGATGTTTTACCCTTTCTTGAAAAACAAGTGGGTAAACAAATACATAATACATGGAATATGTTCCTGTTTGCGAGAGTGTTTCAGACTGATACAGAAGATATGATAGAACCAAAGCGCCACCTTGTGAAACAAAGCGGAAGTACTCACTCTGCGCACATTAGCTAGTGCAGCAAGGTCAGGCCTCCCAGCTGACATTAGCCCTGCAAAGCTCTGGGTAGGGTAGAAGAGAGAGCAGAGAGCAAAAGCATAAACAACTGTTTTGCAAGGCAAGCCTGAAAAGCCAAGAGAAAAACCTCAGCATTTAAAATGCAGATGGTAGCAGGAAATCAGATTACTGAGGTAAAGATGCAAGAAGTAAAATACATAGCCTTGAAAGACAGAAGGATTTAAAATAGGGAATTTGAAATATGAAGCAGGGGTTGCAGTGGGTTTAATCAGGACTCACTGAAGCTGAAGCTGCAGTCCTTTCCGATGGGGGGATCATGTCTGTGGTTAGGGTGGAGGGGGGGTCAATGCCTTTAGTGACCTTCTGCTGGATCAGGTACATGGCCAGAGAGAACTGCTCCCGGTTCAGCTTCCCCGTCTGTTTGGTGTCAGCGAGTCCCCTGCAGGGAGGAGGCGAGGCTTCACTCAAAACACATGACACTGTATTCTTCGTGATAGATTAGACCCTGTAATTTGTATTATCAATTCCCCCTTAAAAAAGGTCAACATTCTCCAATGGCCAGTTTTACTGTGTTGGTAAAGAGCTCTTTTTTTTTTTTTTTAAATGTAGTTTTAAATTGTCCACCAGATGGTGCTATACGATAGAGGATTAAAGCAGGTGTTTGATACAGTGTGTCTTGAAACAAATGAATAAAACTTCTTCAAATAGTACTGTTTATAATTGTTGCTAATATTTCTTATACATAATTAGTGATCAAATATTTATTGGGATGCTCTTCTTTTGAGCTTCTATTTTGAGCATTGACCAATATTGAGACTAAATACTAAATTATTTTTAGAATACTAAACATAGCTGCTAAAAAAATCTATTTAAAAGAGACAGCTTAAGCCAGTCCTCCCATCTCAAAAGGATAGTATTTAAGAAATGTTTGTGAGTCATTTAAGTTTGTGGAAATATGGGAGTAGACAAAACATTTATAATTTCCTGAAACACCATTCTTTTGTTTTAATTGGATTTGCATTCTTAAAATGTGTTATTTTAAATGAAAAGTATCTAGCTAAAAATAGCAATGTCAACTACTGCTGTAATGTGATCTCAAAGGGGAACAACAAAATCTAAACCATTCTGTGGTCTCACCATATCTGTGCCAGCATGGTCTGGGTGAGACTGGACTGCATGAAGATCTCTATGACTTCAGTTCCATTAATGAGGCCGTCATTGTCGCCGTCAATTGTCTTGAAGATCTCATCATATCGCCCCCTGTCAGCCAACGGTACCACCCAGTTTACCTCTGGCTGGAATAAAAAAGACAGGAAACATTTATATGATTTTAGATGAGGGACACAACATCTGCTAAAACACAATCGGTTTTTTGGTGGACTGAATAAAATGTAGTATTATATATTACACTGGTTAAAAGCAAAACATTGCTAAAATGCCTCCCCTGATGAAAACATACTGGTGTCTTTATCAACCCTTCACCACAAATAGCAGGTGGATATATCACTAACCCATCAGAAATATAAAAAAAAGGTTCAAGCTACTGTAAATAAGTGAGCATATTTATTTTATTATTTAAATTAATTGTAATTTAATAGTTGTACACTTGTTGGTATTTAAATATTGATTGGTGCTCAGATATGTGTTTATAATTGCTAGTGTGATAGAGACTATGTAATGTTTTAAGTGTGTGCTACTTGTTATGTATGTGCCTGTCCAGTGACTGCAGATGAAAATTAGCTAATAGCTAAATCTGGCATAAAATCATTAATTGTTTTTCTTTATATATTTTAGTTTTAATGGTCATTGTTTAATAAAAACTGATAATGATATATATATATATATACACTCCGCACATGACATAAAATAACATAGTGAATAGAAATGGGAATAAGCACTGTGACTTCATGCCTTGGGTAAGATAAAAGAAAAAGAAAATCTGAAGCAATTAAGCCAACAAGGAAAAGGGAACAAAAATGAAAATGTCCACGACAGGAAAAAAAGAGGACATTAAAGCTACGACAGGTGAGCATGGTACAAGTTAGAACAGACTCTTGTTTCTATTCCCTTTGAAGGAAACCTGTTCAAAGGTCATGGGTGAAATATCCCTGCAGCTATAACAAGTTAGAGAGGAACACACTGGCCAGGGCACAATGCTCAAAGCAATGTGGAGAAACAAGTACAGCCATGAGCAACAGAAAACAATCAACACATGCAATGCTGGTTCCAAGGCTCTGCCCTTATTAGGGAGGAGCAATGAAATGATAAATATAAAACTAAATATATTGAAGTTTCCAAGAACATTTGAATGATTTGTTTTGTGTTTTTCACTTTATACTACTTGAATATAACTAGCAACATTGAAAAATGTAAGTTATAATATTATGTATCCAAGATAACCCGGACATACATGACATTGCATTGCATTTAGAGCAACAGATGAGTCACGCATTAAAATCAGTGAAACAGCTGAGTGACACTACCCAAACTACTCAAACACAACACCCTAGGAGTGTTACTACCTCACTCAAGATGTACAGAAACAGCTATAAAATCAGTGATGCAGCTTTTCTACTATATTTAAGTATTTTATGATGGAGAAATGAGGGCTAAGAACTAACTCTACATTAACATTTCTCAACTTTCAGTAGACTTATATGTGAACATTATATCACATCATGTTATTCACAAATCATGTAGTGTAAATACATAATTTGTAATCAATTATTGTAAATAGTTCAAACATGTTTTTTATTTGATAATAATTAATTGTGTTTGGATGTAATAGAAGAGTAGATCTTAAATATTCAGTAAATAATTGCACAGAACAATATTTGATTAGTTTAAATTAGGGCCGGGACTCGATTAAAAAAATTAATCTAATTAATTACAGGCTTTGTAATCTGAGACTGCCAAGGCACACNAAGCAGTTCTGAAGGAGCCTTCAGCAGCTCCACCAAACAGATTTCTCCTCAATAACTTCTGTTTGATCTGAATGGAAGAGCCCAATTCCAACCATTGCCCCTGTATTGGTACATTTCCATTGACTCAATCTGAATGTTTCTCCCACAACAGGTGTACAATGACACACAGACCTGGAGAGAGGAGACACTTGAGTCTGAGCATTCAGCAAAACAACAGGTAACATGTATGTGCTAAGATTGATTGATTTCTGCCATGTCATGTCTTCTCGTGTCACTGGCAGATCCTGAGAGGTGAAGTGTTTTACTCCCTGTGGGAATGACAGCTTAATCTGAACAACTCATACAGATCACTTTCCAAGGCTGTCTTTAAAGCAGCAAACAGATGGGATGTTTAAGTCTTTGTGGCACAAATGTTGTGCTTTCTCAAACATCTAAACAAACAGAAACCACAAGGGATATTTTTCTCTCCTTTTGATGTCTGTGAGAAAAATCAGGTGAAAGAAAAAAAAGAAAATCCCTGAAGTCTGAATCCTGTCTTGGCAAGATGTCGGTGAAGATTTTCTGTCTGCTGACCTCCAACAGGGTTTCAGTGACCAGTCTCACCCCTCACGCCCACCTGTTTCTGCGGCCTGCATAGAGTCAGGGTTGTTTAACTCTAATGGGACTCTGCTGCAGAGTTTAAACCGAGGGGCCCGATGGTTGCGGCCACAGGTTGGAGGAATGTCTACCGTCTGGACGGGAAAATGTAATCAGCTGAGATCAGCGAATTAGAGGCCGGTTTCTCTTTCTCAATTCGCGCTCTCACTTTCCCTGCATGTGCTTCTCACGCATGCAGGCGCTCTCTCACTATTTTCTCTCACTCACCGACACCAACACACACACATGCACTCTTTCAGATGAAGAAAAATGACACCTTTTTTCTCAGCTATTTCCTCTGTTTTTACATACTCGGGCCTGGGGTACAAGAGGCAACCTTGTGTTTTCATGTGACAAAACACACAGAGGTCTGTGTGGATTTGGGAGAGGTGAATAGCCTAATTCATCATTCGGGGTTAGGCCTGTCTGAGCTTCATCAGGGAATATCTCTATCTACACTTAAAAAGTGGGACTGTTGGCACTGTCTCTTGAGCTTAAAGAAACTACAACTCAGTCCTGTCCTCCGTTTGACTGATGACTTCTCTGGAGAATCCAAATTCCACAGTTAAAATGTGGTTTTACCCAAAATCTATAAGCCAACATTTTTCCCTCCTGTTTGACACAGGAAAACAACATTTTACCTAATCCTAGTTTTTTGGCTGCAATCACAAAAAAAAAGCAACAACAGTATGGTTGATTTTGATCGATATTGATCGATATTTTGATCGATATTTTTTTTAACATGGTTTCCCCATGTTAAAAAAAGATCGATCATAGCAGAGCGATACTTGTACAGAAAGTAATTCAGTTGGAGATTTGACCGTCTAGAATTTGTGACATACCTAATATAGCCCTGTAGGTATAGTCAAGGTCAGATCATTTAGGAGACGTACAAACAACGTATATATATATATATATACATATATATAATACCACACCATGTGCTTGTCCAGTGCTTTAAATTCAGAACTGCTTCACCAATTGAAAATCTGATCAGAGATTGTAGGCCAACCCTTTGAGAAAATCTGTAAAGATTTGAAATAAAACCAAACACTTTTTTAAATACAAGTGGATTTAGAAGTGTCCCTTGTAGCACATCAGATGTCTTTGAGTTGTTAAGGTTGCTAGAAGAGAACTACTTTGAACAGCATGTCAGATGTAAAAAGAGTTGTTGTGAATGGCCACACTTAAAGGCCACCTGATAATCATAGTGTTGCACTCAGGTATTCACTTGAAAAATGCAGCATTTTTCAAGTGAATACCTGAGTGCAACACTATGATTATCAGGTGGCCTTTAAGTGTGGCCATTCACAACAACTCTTTTTACATCTGACATGCTGTTNAAAATACATTTGTTTGTCTTATTTGAAGAATTATATGACCATAACTGTAATACTTAACATTTACACATAACAAGCTGCATGAGGGATTGTTTTGTCAAAAGCACTTATTTCCCCTATGGAGCAAATTGGTGTTTAGTGTCTTGCTGGAGAATATTTCAAACATTAATCTAACTATTAGTTAATTACCGACCCGTTAGCTAGCTCAAAACAAGAAAGAGAGATACTTTAAAAAGGCAGAGAACATCATTGTGATTCTGTAGATGCATGCAGATCATTGAAAAAATGTGAGGTTTCTTCTCCGACAAAGAAAACCATTTATGAATCCAGAGCTCATATTCAAACTTGTTTTTTTTGGTGGAAATGTTAGTGCACCTTTATACCTTCTGAATGTTCTAGCTACCAAATACTTGTTCCTTTGATAGATGTCTTTTTAGAAATGGCCTCATTGCTCACACTGTAATGTACCATGAAAAACAGCAAATACGATGTGGGCACAGAGGGTCCACCATGATACCATCAGACTTCCTGTGAACTTGGTCTGAGGACAGAGCTTCCTGTGGGCATTCTGACCTCCCAGGCCGTGTTTGCTCTGCAGAACAGCACGAACATGTTTTCACTGTGGATCCTGGGCTCATAAAACACACTAATTAGAGGGCATCCTTCAGCAGAGTGCAGCTATCAGTCAGTCATTTCATGTTTATGGCCATTTTTTTCTGTTGCTATAAAATCTTGTTGCTGAAGGAGAGTATAGCTGACCTAAGGAGCCAGGAGCAGAGATAAGATACCTATAATGTCTCCGTATCAGCACAGTTGTTAACGCTGTCTCCATCCGGCTGTAACCCTTGGACGCACCAATACATGGCTGTGACTCTCGCCCACGCATTTTTCTCAAGTGTGCACTTATGTAGAAGTATGTCTAGTACAATATCCCTACTTTGGCATTGTTTAGATCACGCACCGTCGATATGAAGAACTAAAGAAGTCCTGAGGGACATGCAAGATGCAAAATGTAAAGCCAAAGACGGACCGCTTTTCTGTTATCTTTCAGCAAAAATGCAGTTAGGAATCCCTTACAAAAGCTACATTCTGTAACCAAGACATGAGAAAACTGAGACTGCCAAGGCACACNCATGTCATGTCTTCCTCGTGTCACTGGCAGATCCTGAGAGGTGAAGTGTTTTACTCCCTGTGGGAATGACAGCTTAATCTGAACAACTCATACAGATCACTTTCCAAGGCTGTCTTTAAAGCAGCAAACAGATGGGATGTTTAAGTCTTTGTGGCACAAATGTTGTGCTTTCGGTCCTTTTGAGTGTTCTACTGTACTTTAATACCACACCATGTGCTTGTCCAGTGCTTTAAATTCAGAACTGCTTCACCAATTGGAAATCTGATCAGAGATTGTAGGCCAACCCTTTGAGAAAATCTGTAAATCAATCTACCAGTAATAACATGCTGAGGCTTGCCAACAACATTGTCTCTGACCCCAGCCTTGTCCTTAACAGTGAAAATGAATTGTTGCCATGAAATCGGAGATACAGAGTCCCGCAATTTAATAAAGATAGACTGAAGCACTCTTTGTGCACCACTCAATCTTTAAATTGAATGCGGACTCAATCCCAGGTCAGTTAGATGATAAAGAGTCTTGAATCTCAGTGATATTAATGTAATTTAAAAAGTCTGTTTCCTTATTCCCTGTCTTACACATGTGTCCTTGCTGATGGTCTGAAGGGAGCCGCGGTGACGCAAGAAAAGTTATTATAAAAATATGTTCACATTGTATCATATTGTATTGTATTACACTCATGCATCACAGTGTCTCAGCAGATGCATTATTTCTGATGATTAAACCTCCACAGTGGACGTTAAGGCTAACAGGTCGACCGCAGGCACGCTCATCTGCGCTGAAAGTCCTGCGCTGCTCGTCACGTACACTCACTCTCACACATTCTCACTCACTCTCGCACACATGTTGATAACCACACTTGTAATGTGAACCTTACTGCCAAGGAGAGCAGGCCCATAATTACAGAGCAATGGTGGGACAGCCATAATCACAAAGACTCAAATAGAAATCTGAATCAACAGATGATTCCAGATTGTTTCGCTGCCTCTGTTTACAAAACGCCATTTTGATTTACATTCAGAACTGGAAAACCTATTGTCCCTTGCACAAATGTTAACATTACTCTGATTGAGCCTTTAAGAAGCCTGTTAGCGGTGATATGCAATTGTGCTTTTGTGTTTTTGCTTTCACTCAGAAGCCACATCAAAGGTGTTTTTCTCAATCTTGCCAGTCAATAGAAAAGGCTGTTGGATTCTGCTCCTAACCTCTGACAGAGAAAAACAACGTTGATCTGAGCTATGAATCGCTCTCCTGTGTTCACCCGCTTACAACAGATGCCCCAGTGTGTTTCTGTCACACACACAAACACTACCTTTCCACTATTTCACCCCAGCTGGCGGAAACCGTTAAATGAGCAGAAACTATGACACCTCCGTGGTATGAAAATGAGATATAATGCCCATTTTCTTTCCATATAAGAGTATGTTATTCTGACTGGAGGTTTGGTCACCTGTTTACCGACTTGTTGATCATGCATGATCTGCACTGAACTTTGTAATGGCATTTTTTTTAATTGACACATTCTAAAATAAAGCCTGTAATTTCCTTTTTGCAATACAGCTGGTTTAGTGACTTTAATATGTTAAAAAACAAAACATACTATGCATTATCTTTGTGATTTGTCTACACTTATTCAAATACAACTTCTTTACCGGGGTCAATCAAAGTTCAGAAATATCAGTCATCCACTTATTTCATTTTTAATACACCCAAATCATGCGTCAGAGATAAATGTGTTTTGTCTTTAGGTATTAATCTACAACTCTTCTTCTGTTTTCTGCATCAAAACGTTGCCTTTTGTTACTGTAGCTTTAAAAAAACAACAGTTTGAAACACTGTCGTTGCTCAATAGCAATTGCCTAAGACACCCCATTCCTGGGAAATGAATGCGTGCCCTTGTTCCAAATTTAGTTTTTGCCCGCCACTATGGGCTGCTATTTGGTCTGCCATTTCTCAGGGTTGTGGGCTTATTTAATGAGCACTTTGATCCCACTCAGGTCTGGAGCTGGTGTTTACGCGACCCTGGAGGAAAAAAAAGGAAAGAACGAGGAATGAAAAAACATATCCCATTCTCTGCTAAAAACCTCTGAGCTGTAGAGTCCGGGGTAGCGGCCACATCAGGACCCCGAGGACCCAAACTCCATCCTTCCCCGAGTGACCATAGAAAACGGACGTAGTCCACGTTCAAGTCACAGCAGGGTCAGTTTTCTTTGAAAGGTACAACAACAGAACAAATGTAGACTAGTGTTAAAAAAGCCAACAACATAAACATTTCCCATCAACCTGTTAGATTCCCTTGGATTAGGAATTCAATGCGGATGTCACTGGCAGCTGTTTTACTTGGGTTCATTTGTAGAATGAAATACATGTGTTTTTCATTGGGATTTCCTTTTATCAGTCTCATAAATTTCATAACTTAACTACAACAGCTTCTTGGCTCTAAACACTTGATTTCCAGCAAGGCATGACATGGAGCAGCTGTGTTGAGACTGTCAAGTACTTTCTGCAAGTTGATTCATCTGTATACATTGCAAGCTGCATAATCTGTACAACTTTAATATAAGTAATTCAGTAGGGAATCTCAAACATTAACTATACCTTCAGTTGGGTTTGTGTTCCAGTTCCAGAGTTGTTCTCCACTTCTCTGTCGTCAATTAAAAACAGATGACTTACCAACAAGTGGCCAATAAATAAGATTTGTGAAGTGGATTACAGCCAACAGGTTTATCAGATATCAGAAATTGGGAAACTAGGAGGAATTTTGCAGGTTGTTGCTTAATTATGGTTCACAGATTGGCAAGAGAATGTTGAAGTTAAACAGATGTGGTGAGCGAGTGATATAATCCAGTTATTGTTTAAATCATGCATGCTTTTAGTAATAGTCATTGCTCTGTTATCAAAGTACATTCAAATCAAATCAAAATTAAAATGAAATGCAGTTGAATACACATGGATGTAAAATACTGATCACAGGGAAGAAAACATTTGATACACTCTGAGAAAGAGAATCATGTTAAACACTTAACTTTGATGACAATATTAGTTTAAAAAGCAGACCGGATTTTAACTCAGAAGGTCTTTATCGGGAACAGACATCTCAGTGTCAAGTGTAGTCAAGACAATTGATCTGGAACAATCTTACAGAAAAAATGTACACAAATAAAATCCCTTTACACCACCCAAAGATTTAATCTCTTGTTTAAAACTCAGATAAGTATGTGGGCTGTAATTATCAGTCAGGTGTGTTCATTTTATCTCTCTTAAGGCATTGGCAGGAATTGCCACATTCCACCAAATCAAATGAACTACCAGCCGTATGGGCAAAAAAAGGGCTTAAACCAGGAGTACTGAATGTTCTCTTGTCATTCATGGTTTGGCACATAATCCCATTTTGTCAGGTTGAAGATATCTGGCCCTGTTTCACTCGGTGGGAGCACCCAGAACCAAACCTGCCGACCTGCCCAGCCTTATTGTAACCTTACAAATACCTCAGCCGTCACATGTCACTGCTGTGTGTACGGCAGTTATTGTAGAACACTGAATACATATGCAGCAATGTATGTTTCTTCAAATTGGTTTATATCAGCTCGGAGAAGATGTGGCTGCTTTGTTCGCTGTAACCATTTAATCTTAAAATCCTGTTTGTAAAGGAAGACAGGATATGCAAAGCCTGAATAACTGCCAGGCTGACAGCAGGTGTGTGTGTGTGTGTGTGTGTGTGTGTGTGTGTGTGTGTGTGTGTGTGTGTGTGTGTGTGTGTGTGTGTGTTTGGATATTACAGAGGCATAGTCGTGTCAAAATTGCGCAGAAAGGTAGGCCGGACATTGGAACCCTGCGTGGTATGTACCGACACTGAGGCGGGTGCGTAAAAAGAGTTCACAGTGATACATCTTCTACAGGATCATGTTATAGGGGATGAAACCGGGTAACAAATCTAGTGCGTGTCAGCTATACTTCGTTGAGTTTCTTCAGGACTCCCTGTACGTTATACTTTTACCATTTGGATTCTGCCTGGCGAAAGACAATAGAAAGTCTTTTTACGTCAAATCCTTAGAATGTTTTCGATGTAAGACATTGGTTCTGTACTCTCTTTTTCTAGCCGACAGCGCCAGGGTAGGTAGTTCGTTAGTTACTCATACCTTCTACCCGTTTGTTGCAACCGACGCACTGAGTAATGGTGACTGTGTGCCGTAGGTCTTGTGCACCCTACCCCGTGTGTCGTCGTTCAGTCCGTTGACATTGTCGGACTGTCGGTAAATGTGGACTTTAATTAGGAGACTATCTAGCGTATGAAAAATTTTTGGTTTTAGGTGTAGATGTGGGTTGACACTCTTCATTTACCAAACAAAAGTAACGTGCACAGGGACAAACAGATAAAGTACCGGGAGGATCACACTACTTGGCCTAACCAGGTAGTCTCACATTGGACGCCTAGGACGAGGAGGTGGGCAGTGTACCCGGGTATATGAGAACTCTAATTGTCCAGATCACGTTTATAGTGTTGGGTGACACTCGTTGATTCAGTTTACGTTCAACAGAAGAACAGAGACGAGATTTAAAGTCAAGGGTTAAGTGTGAAAGGACATGTGAACATATATTCAGGACATAAGTGATCGATCTCATTCAAGAAAAACGTGTACTTGTGTGTCGTTGATTTCTACATTAAACAACTAAAAAGAAATTCAAAAGTACAAGTTTCTGGTTGTGTGTGTGGTTGTGTGTGTGTGTGTGTGTGTGTGTGTGTGTGTGTGGTGTGTGTGTGTGTGTTGTGTGTGTGTGTGTGTGTGTGTGTTGTGTGTGTGTGTGTGTGTGTGTGTTGTGTGTTGTGTGTGTGTTGGTGTGTGTNACAGTGAAAACATGTTCGTGCTGTTCTGCAGAGCAAACACGGCCTGGGAGGTCAGAATGCCCACAGGAAGCTCTGTCCTCAGACCAAGTTCACAGGAAGTCTGATGGTATCATGGTGGGACCCATCTGTGGCCACATTCCGTATTTGCCTGTTTTCCTATGGTAAACATTATCAGGTGTTGGAAGCAATGAGGCCATTTCTAAAAAGACATCTATCAAGGAAACAAGTATTTGGTAGGCTTAGACATTCAGAAGTATAAAGGTGCAAGCTAACATTTTCCACCAAAAAAAACAAGTTTTGAATGTGAGCCTCTGGATTCATATGCGCTTTCTTTGTTCGAGAAGAAACCTCACATTTTTCAATGATCATGCATGCATCTACAGACTCAAACAAAATGATGTTTCTCTGCGCTTTTTAAAGTATTCTCTTTCTTCGTTTTGAGCTAGCTAACGGGTTCGGTATTAACTAATAGTTATGATTAATGTTTTGAAATTTCTCCAGCAACGAGCCTAAACACAAATTTGCTGCCATAGGGGAAATAGTGGG